>NW_028233346.1:625391-1250782 GCF_057557595.1 Rhyacophila brunnea | reverse complement strand
GCATTTCAAATGCTCGATTTAGATTCACAGAAGCTCTTTTTATTTTTCATAAAAATATATTTTTTATCTCCCTTGTTAATTTTTTATTGTTATTTGAATTTGTTTATGTATTTATATTATCTCTTCAAACATATCATGGTTGATTTCTCGTAGACACATTTATTATATAATTATGGCTTTATCTGCTTCTCTACATCTTTCATGATACTTTTTTCTTTCGAGGTTTGTAGGTCCAATGTATTTTCTCTATTCTATAGTATAATCTTTGCAATATTTTTATTTTTTGAAAAATAAAATTTTGGGCCAATATTAAATGATGTTTAGAAAGTATGTATAAAAATGTTCAGTATTAATTTTTTATACCAAATATGTGAATACGAGGTGTATTCTTGTTTTATTGTAATGGAGTTATAGATTTCGATTATATCTTAAACTCCTAAAGCTGATTTTATTTCATTTGAAAATTTTAAATTGAAATTCATTTTTTCATAAGTTATTAGCTTTTAAATTTCTTCCTTCCACGGCAAAAAAAAATTGACACAAGATAATTGGACTATGATATAAAAAATAGCGCATTTCTTTGTTTAAATACCAGTTTTCTAAATTTATTTATATAAAAAAATAAATTAATATGATTGAATATTGACCAAACATTTTTTTTCTTTTTTTTATACTTTCATGTTTTAGTTTATATAGAAAAAATGGATTTTATTATCATATCTTAGATCAAAATGTTTTATCTTGCGTGAACTTTTATTTTCAATAAGAAAATAAACCCTTTTTAGTATTCGATAAAATAGTAAACAAATCAATCAAATATATTGATGCATTTAAAAAATATTTTATTTTATTTTTAATTCAGCAAGGTTTTTTTATAAAAAAATAAGATGATTATTTGCATTCCCGACTATATACTAAGATGGTCATGAATTTTAAAAGTAGATCTTGCATTTAATAATCTATACACCTGTAATATTTTAATGCTATGTTTGATTTCTATTTTAACATCTTTATATTTCTTTAAGAAAAAAATATATTGAGAATATTACCATTGTATTTCTACATCTTCGTATATATTGTTTGCAAAAATCACGATAAAACCACGCAATCCAAGTCATTCTATTTATAAAAAAAATAACATTATATTTAGCTCATTAGTTTCATGTATCTGTACATGCTTATTATTGTTCTTATATCATAATATATATAATTTTCAATCTCAGAACAGCTAAAAATCGTGACGAGAAACCGTTTTCATTGGAAAGAAAAATCAAACAAAAACGCTTGAATTTTATTTGACCCATATTCACAATATTTATTCCAACATCATCCATTTATAAACATTGAAAGATCAATTAATTTCATATTATTTTTTTAATCACATCATTTAAATATACTTTGTATTTTCTATATTTATAATCCATTTTCTGATATTATATTGATCAATGAGAAAATCTTCAATTTATATAATGCTTACAAATCCAAGGTTTTGTTTCTATAAGAAAATAAATTAATATATTTTTTTACAAGTTTACAGAACTGCACACATAAATTCATAAAGAAAATTTTTTGATGAAACATGGCTAATATACTATCTATAAAGGAATAAATTTCTTATTACCATCATGATATGCTTTCCAGACACCATAGCTATCGTTTTTATTTTGAAATAATTACAAAAAATTATCGTGGTAAAAGTAAAACTACCATGTAATTTTGTTTAAAAATTTGTTGGTTATATTACGATAGATCTATCTATGATACAATTTCAACAAAAAAAAAATAGTATAAACATATGCTAAAGACTTCTATTTTAGCAGTAAACATATTATATGGATAGATACGATTAAATTTAGACATTTTTAGAACTATAATATTTGAAATGAATTTTATAAGCCGATAAATCTGAGTATATGATTTTTGTAAACTAATTTATATATCATTACATCTAAACTATATTTAAATATATACTACACACATTAATGGTAGTAAAAAATAATATGTTTCACTTTCATAAACATTATTCAACCCATAAACTGCTTTAGATTGGTATCTGTGATTTTTAAGATCAATCAAGTTGAATTAATTAAACAAATAAATATTCTTTAAATTGTTTTA
This sequence comes from Rhyacophila brunnea, assembly GCF_057557595.1. Taxonomy (NCBI): domain Eukaryota; kingdom Metazoa; phylum Arthropoda; class Insecta; order Trichoptera; family Rhyacophilidae; genus Rhyacophila; species Rhyacophila brunnea. Next base: position 1,248,664 of record NW_028233346.1, on the reverse strand, counting down.
TTCGCTCTATACCCTGTTTTAAGCGTCTTCCTGGCTTTTTTAGGCGTTTTACAATTTGAAAATACATTTACTAGCATAAACTTTTCATATATAAAAACACGTGGCAAAATTAATCCAATAAAAAAATACATTCAGGTAAGAATCAAATTGTAATTTTTTTTATTTCTAGTTATACTTTATTCTTGAATTTTAGCACAGTAAACAAATTTGAAAGATAAAACCTATCATTTCTAGTTAAAATTATAAATATCTTTGTATGTAGATGTCATTCTATTATGAATCAAACGTACCCATATTATACGATAAAACTTTACGGACACAATTGTCTTGTATAACCATTCAATTTTGACATGAAAACAATCTTTACCCCTCTTTATAAAATAATGCATATAAATTATATTAATTATGTTTAATTTCTTCGATTTTTTATATACATATACGTTATTTTAAACAAAATGATTTAAAATCGTTTAATCACATTACACAAATATTAACCACATGATATCATAAATTAGGGGGTAAAAAAAACAGAAAACAAATATTTATTATCATTTATTTTAGAAGGATTTATTTGTTAGGATGATTGAGATCTTATTTTTTCCTCATAATTTTATAATAAACTGTTTAGAAACGTTTGATGCGCAAATATTTTTTAGCTTAACTTAAAATAACCAATATGAACCCATGAAACTAAACTTAATATGTTTTATATACATTAAATCTTTGATAATAATGAAAATATATATTTTTGATTAGATATTTCTGTATAAATTCACTAGATTTAGCCTTAAAACATTTTATTTGCCATCTAAATATAATGAAGTTTCAATATGTTTGTTTCTTCGATTATTATTTGTCTATTAAATATTGATGTATCTTATCCACCATAAATAAAACATAAAAACCCAGTTTAAAGAAAATACCAAAATATATGGCGTTCTATATCTAAAAATGTCCTTCATTTGACTAACATCTTAAGTTTTTATGTATTACAGCATCAAAAGGAATTCTGATGTAAATCCTGATTACTCAAAAAGTTTGGGTAAATGATAGGCGGCCATGTTTATAATGTGTGCAAATAATTTACATAATTGGTTAAACAAGATTAAAATTATTTGTGTTTTTTTATTGCTGTATAAATGAGGAAAGAAAAAAATATATATCTTCAAATAAAGTTTTTACTGATTATGATGCCATTAGTAAGTTCTTAAATTTTTTAATAAAATAATTTGCCATTTTTATTAGTTTATATCCGAAAAAAATAGACTTAAGCTTGTAGAATAGCATATGTACTTTTTATGAAATATTTATATATTACAGGTCATATGTTAACTATATGAATTTAAGTTCGATATTAGGCAATTTACTGTAAAAAAAACATTGATCAGAAATTTGTGGGGAACATGTATGATATAACAAAAACAAGAATCTTTACAAAAGCATGCGTCTTTGACGTCATTTGCATTTTGTTTTTGCATATTCATGATGTAATAATTAATAAATCAATATAGTCAATGAATTATGTATAAAATAGATTATTGACATAGAAAATCATAAATCTATTGGTAAATTTCATGTGAGTGCGTACTCTCATCAGGCAGTAAATTTTTTATATGGGATTATCCAATAAAAATCACGTTATTATTAGTTATGCACATAATTTTTTCAAGCACAAAAAAAAACATAAATATAATATTATCAATGAAGAATAACAATTGGAATTTGAATTCTAAAGGAAAGAAGATTTCTAAAATTAATGCCACCTTGAACATTTTGGTTATATATTTGCCAATAATATAAACTCATGAAGCGATTATATTTTCTTTTTAGTAGTTTATAGTGTATTTTTTAGCTAGTTGAAGCTAAATTCTCATATTGATTATTACACGTATATTAGTTTTAGTTTTATTATTTTTATGAAATGAATTAGAAAAAAAACCTACAATTTTCATATAATGATCGTATTTTTCATATTTTAAGATGAATATATTATTTTATATTACAAATCATTGATTTTTAATTTATGGGTTAATTTTTTTTATCGATTTTACCAAATTAGACGTAGTCAGTATATTGGGAAAATTACACAACTCCTTGATACATAATTCAACACCTCCTCAGATCTATCTTGATCAACTGCTTTTCTTTTCTCAAATGAGATTAGTTATAGTGTCTTGAAAAGGGGGAGAGCTTGCATATATGCTTAGCCTCGTCCGAGATTTTGCACTCCTACATATATTTTTTATGAAATTTTGTAACCACTCTAACCCAAGTCATTACAAACGGTATTTTTCTTGTCTTTAATTTGTAAGTTAGACCAAGAACACTTGTCAAGATGTCATAATCCTTATATTTTTTATTTCATCTTCATTAAAGTTTTCAACGCTAGTTATATTGTTTTCAACAACGTACTCACGTTTAATTTTTTATCGTATAGAATAGGATCTTTTCTATTGTGTTTGATCTAAATAACTGTTATAATTTAGGTATCAATTTTTATTTCTGCATTTTCCTTTTCGCAGATCTCTTGTACTGAGTGGGTTCTGATCTTTTTGGTTTTCTTGAAGTTTTATCGTCTTGATAAAAGAAATATAGACATCTTACGATTTTGTGTGCCTCCGCGTGTAATCATGCCCTAACATCGACTTGCATCTTGTTGCAAGGTGATTAATTATTTTCATGGCTTCGTTACAATGTGGGCATTTTATTCTCTCACCAAAAAACAAATTTCTGACTTGAATAAAACAGAATAATCCTGCTTTACTTATTTTAATGTTGCTGTTTAAAATTCATCTTAATGATGCAATGGTATAAACCATAATATTATCCTTGGCTTCAAAAGGTTTTTGATTTAATAGTTTTTCTTTTATTTCAAACAATAGACTTTCTTGCAGTCTTTTCAGTGTCTTGGAGTAGGTGAAAATATAATGATATATATTTTAAAGATATTTTTCAATTAGTGAGATATGTGCCTTGTTATCATTTTCTACTTTTAAGTTTGGATCCCTTTCTGGTGAACTATTTTTACTGTTTTTGAATACCTTCTAAGCGAAGGGATCATATTTTCGGATTTAAATTACATATTACTTAGCTGGCGTCTAGTTCATTTCTCCAAATATATAATCTTTATTGATTACTAGCCTAGAGGTGAATAAAAAATTTGTTTTTAATATCTCTTATCTCGTCATAAACTTTGTTGTATTCTAAAGGTTCTAAGTATAACACACCTATATAGAATTTATGTGTAATATTGTATTTTCATTGACGGCTTTGAAAATATCAAAAGCTTACAGTATAGTAATACACAAATTTATTGATCGATTCGGTGTTTGTTCTGCAATTATATAGAAGTTATATGCTTAGGCTCTGATTTGCTATTTTCTTTTGCTCCACGATATTTATAGGCTGCTGTGGCTCAGAAAGAATGTTGCTACATCTGCGCATATTATATGGATAGTGGCTGACTTGTTTATGTTTATTAAAAGGCCTAATATAACAAAGAAGGTTAACGTTTCAGCCGTCATGTATCTGAATTTCTGGAATTTTATAATTTAATTGAAAGCATCTATGATAGATGATTATTACTTGTATAAGAGTTTATATCAAAAATTACACCTATCCCCTTAAAGAGTTCATGTAATAGTTTCTGAACAGATCATCGCATAAAACGAATATAAAAGTTGACACCCTGTCTCTTTGTAGTATTCCCTATGTATTCGTGTATGCTTGTATAATTCTCTATTTAACCTTATAGATATGCACAATTTGCTTGTATTCAATATTTATAAAAGACATTATCTATGCAGGAAAGTGCAAATTTACAATACATGTATGTAGGTAGTTATGTTCTATTGAGTCAAATGCCTTTTTTACATTAATCCACCTTGTGTATAGATTATTTTAATGCTTTTTATTTATCGCAATAATAATATGACTTGTTCTTGTGCTCCTTAAACGCGCAGTGTTGTTCTATTATGCCTTTTTGGAAACACATTTTCTTGTCTCCGCTTCATATTGAATAATTTTTGAAACCGCTTTTGTCGTTAACTAATATAAATTAAACTTACATGTGATTGGCCTGAATTATTTTCCGATTTGACATTTTCTTTTGATATTAGATATGTCGTACCTGAGTAAAACCATTCTTCACTAGTTTTATTTTGCAAACATTCAACCGAAAATACCTGATATATAAATTTATGAAGGCTCGAAATTTTTTTAATGCAGAAATTAAAGATATCATCTGGTCCTGCAGCTTTATAGTTTGGCTGATATTTTTTTTATTATTAAATTCATATTCTGTTATAAAGCTTATATTGTCCTGTTTTTCGACAGGTTGAAAGGGACATGGGTAATCGTTATAATTATTTCCGTTGTGATTGCCATTTACTTTATGTACTATATCAAAAACTTTTTTGATTTGTTCATCTTGCGCTTCATTTGTATACTTTTGTTTTGAGTGAATCCTCAGTAAAAAAAAGTCTTCCATATAGCTCAAAGCAGTTATTTTCTTTGGTAAAGTCACATCTCTTTTTGTACTACTCTATATTTCTCTTTAATATTCTGATCTTTTCTGTATAAACATTTAAAATTGTTTTAAGATGATCATCTATGTCTAAGATCATATTTTTTGGTCGCATTATTTTTCTTAATTTTTTACTTCTTCTTCTTTAACTTCACTGCGTTTATTTTTATATAATTCTAGTCCATCTCTTTTTCTTTCCAAATGCTCAATTTTTTCTAAAATATATTGGTTGTCATTTTTCGATTTTGTCGTGAGGCCTTTGTAGGTCTGTTGTGCGGTTTGTAGCAATACTGCAACATCGGACATATTCTTGGGATTCTGGATGAATGTAATTATCCCTATTATCATATATATATGGTTTGGAGAATATTAGAGTCAACTTTGTAGCATGGAATTTTTCTTGTCCTTTCAAATTCAACGATGTTTGCCTTTTTTAAATTTCGTATATTTATTTAATTCCCTTCTACACAAGTCGACTCTTCTATACTCTGCAATTCTAAAATTGGATGAATCACTTAATTGTGCTCTTTTTGAGTTTTTGACGTTTTAGGCATCAAATCTTTTGACGACCTACTTCCTTCCATTTTGGTCTATTAATATTCTCATCGCTCTTCTTTTGAGTTCCTGTTGGAACAAATTACATTGAAATTTTCCGTTGTAATATTTTTGGTGTTTCTCCCATCCGAAGCGTGGCATACGATGGAAGCGTATTAGTATTGCCGCATAGGCATCTTATACCCATTCATCCAAAGAAGATTCTGTTGACGCGAAGATCTATTCTATCGTCATATGTCTTGTTGATGTTTTAAAGGTGGATTGCGCATGTCCAATGCCAACACTTTATTTTTTGCTCGGCTATAGCTGCAGTTTCGCATGATTTGTCACTGTAGTGCTCTACTTCTGATTTTTCTGTTTCACCCATTAAATAAATTAACCCATAAATAATAATATATATGATAATATACTTCCTTTCGCATTAAGTAGTATAAACATTAAAAACAATAGATTAATAAAAAAACCATTAAGTTAATAATTATTTCAATTAATCGAAATTGACCATCTTCTAGCGTTTCAGGATTTGAGTACCATTCCCATAGAAAACTGTAAAGTAACATCAAAATTGAAAAAATCATGTAAATTACAAGAATGGATCCACGAAGAGCATTTAGTTCCTTTTTTTCTTCCACGGCTGATGCATAATTATAAAATATCATATAATATCTCCCTGATTTGGAATATGGTACGTAATTTTTAAATTAATAGTGAATGATCGATAAAACATTTGAATCGGGTCGAAAGTTTTTTATGTTTGATATTATAATCTTTATTTGAAAGATATTAATTTATTGAGAAAACTAATTTTAAAATTTTTCTTTGTTTTACATCTGTGTTTCTATTTTTATTTCATTCAAAAATTTGTGCATATGCTCAAATCTGCTCTTTCCAATAAATAATTACAATCAATAAATTTTTTAAACAAATGTAAAATAATATAATTAAAGCATCTCGCTGGTTATTCTATTTTATGATAAGATTGAATTATATTTTATAACAATGAAATATAAACAAAGTTTATTTTTAGCATTGTGAAATATCTATTTGCAAGTAAAATAACATTTTTTATTGTCCTATATTTTTATTGATTCAAGATGTGTTTGAGCGATAGATAAAAATTCTTGAAGTAATGAAGTTTAATTAGGTTCAATAACAAGCTCCCCGCGCGATCGTGGATTCGCATGGTTTAAACAGAAGCAAACTAAATTTGATATAATATTATTCTAAATATTTTAGTTTGACTGCATATATTATTTAAAAAACATCATTAAATTAGAAATGATCAAAACATTATCGAAAAAATCAGAAAGTAAGAGATTATAGCATTTTAATCAATTTATTATTAGTTGATATTGTATAGACATTGATATAAAAAAGTGTAAAGATAATGACAATCTTAATGATGAAAAATTTATGTTTGTATTGTGGAAATTTTTTTAAATCAATATAAATTTGTCTGAAAGTAGAAAATAATACAAAATATCTATCGAAAGACACTATAAAACATATATTTGACGGAAGAAGCAAAATTGATGAAGATAAAATAGGAGACTGAATCAAAAGAGGCATAAAGAAGTTGTGCAATATTATTAATGGGCTGGCTGCTTCTCAGTAGATGGATTCTTAAAAAAAAATTTAACCCAATGATAAAAAATAGATGATTTCATAAAAAGATATCAAACCACAATCGACTTCTAAAACAAGCAAAATAAACATGAACAATATATTATCATAAAAATGTATTAACCGCATTTTTATGCCCTTAATACACTTATAGCTGTATTAGAAAAATATTATCGGGTTCTAAAAAAAATAATCAAAATATATTATACTTTTGATATCTGGACAATATATTAATAAAATTTTCTTTTTTTCGTTATATTTTTATTCATGGATACAATCAGCATTTTAATTTCATTTTCTCATTAAACATAATCTGAATAATTTCCCTTCGGCGCACCATCTCCGTACTCATGGCTATATATTTTTTTCTTCCATCTTCTTCAAGGCCTCTACTCTTTACGATATCTTCCCTTTATACACACATACGTTTGTTTAATAATAAAAGGCGAAACTGTAAGTCACATGGATTTTAATCGTAGAAAAAATTATTATCCAGAATATTCTTAGAAATAAATTGTAATTTCTTTATGATATATTTGTCATTTATCATAAAATATAATCGATAAAAAATCTGAGAGATTAAAGTATTTTATCTAGATTAATATGTATTTATATTAATTTTTTTCGATTCCTTTATCATGAAAAACATTTATTTCTGTTTTACTCTAACATCAATTTTGGCATCTCCAACTACATACCAAGTTCACCAACAAACAAAATTATCCCAGAGTTATGATAGCTTAGCCACAGATGGACCTACGAATAAACCAATTGCTAGTTATTCGCTTAGAAAAGCCACAGGATACAGTAATCTTAAAATAGAGGCAGATAAATCACAGACAAGACTAACACGAAATTGGCGAAGACTCACAATTTAGCCGTTTATAACATAAAATTAAATATTTCGTAATTTTTCCATAAATTTTGAAGATAAAATTATTTTTTGATAATTAGCAAATAAAACCATGCGTTTTTATGGAAAAAAATATCTACTTATTTTAATTGAATTATTCGTATATTTTTTTGATGAAATATATTTGTTAAGGGACTTATTGATTTAAATTTTAAAATAATAATATTAAATAATGTATATAGACCATATAAAAATATTTTGCATCCGATATTTTCATTATTTTGATCTATTTAAAAAAATTTGGGTAGTATAAGGCAAGCATATCGTAATTGCATTTATATTTTTCTGTAAAATTATTTGTTTTTATAAGGCAAATATTTCTTTTATAATACTGCATTCACCGCATAACAAATTAAACGTTTTATTATATTTCGCTAAATATTTATTAAAATTATTACTTTGAGATTATCATTTTTCATGAATTTTAAAAATCATATTTCGTCAAGGCGCTACATTCTGTAAATAGTATATTGAATTATGCCCCGAAATTATTCTTTATATTCTAGACGTATCAAAAAAATTATTCATTTTAAATCGATAGAAAATATATTATTTACTTTGTAATCTATCTAAACATGAGCATTCTATTAAATCAATAAAAATTTTATATATTATCGATACCACTGATTTAACCTCTAATATAATAAAGTGTATATCTCTATATAAACTGTTTTCGTGGTTATTCATGTTTCTAGCCCCAACTTGTTATATTTCTAGCATTTAAAACACCATCTAACAAGTAAAATTCTTTTGAAACCGAATACAATATAAAAATTCAATGTTTATTACGGTGCAGGCAAATTTGGCTATTTAAAAAACTTAACCATATATTTTTAATTCTTTAAATAAATTTTTCTACGATTCTATCTTATGTAAAAAATATGCATGGTTTAAGCTTTAGATCTAGTTATACACAAATATGATCTTAATTTATACATGGTTAATATATATTATTGTTTCGCCATTCTATTTAAGGCAAACTAATTGTATTATATATTGTATTGGAACATTTTAAGATTTTTTCGTAGCCTTTGCGATATATACCTAAGTTTTCGACAAACGTAATCGGTTAAAAAAGGTGTGCTATTTATGGTATTCTCCCAATAATATTCTTCTAGGCATGGTTTTATCCATAGGAGGTATATCTAATACCGTATTGGCATTTTTTTGTTCTTTGTCTTTTATTGAATTGAAAATATTATATGATTCATAATTCTGCCTATTACCTTTACTTAAAAGGATTGAATATAAACAAGACCATATTAAGACACCTCACGCACAGTTAAATTGCTTAGATTAAAACAATATAGAAACACAGCTACATCAACTTACTGCCAAAATATTCTATACATTAAACATATATTTCATTATGTAGCTTAACAAACTCAGTTTATCATCCATCTCAAGTGCAAGAAAAATGGCTTTAATTATTGGAATGATTTTTTTCTGTGTGCATAGACCTGACTCGCGTATTCAAATTATAAATAGGAGCATTATTCTCTATTCAATTTCATTTTGTCTTTTTAAAAAGTTCTTTCTGGTTTAAATGTGAAAATTTGCATTCTATTGATAATTGTAAACTTTTTTGCTGTAAAATTTTACATGAATTTTCTTTTTATGCATTGCCACTATATTCAGATCAATAAATGAAATGTAAAGTATTTTTTCTTTGTGGGCTAAATTTATAGTTGTAATTTTATTTTTTGTTCTCAGGCACAGCTTGCTTGATTCTCTGTATGCACAGCGTATAGATACTTTCGGCTATCATCTCCCTCCAATGTCTTCTTCAATGCACCTACTTCTTTCGAGACCTATGAATTCAATGGTTTTTCTCAATCCGAAGGTTTGTGTATATGCCTCAACCTGGTTCGTGCCGTCTAGTTCCTTTAGATTTCTTTTATGATATCGAGCAACCACACCGTCCCATGTTATAACATATGGGATATTTTTGTCTCAAAGAATGTGAATATAATTATCCAAAATTATTGAAAGCATAAACTTGGTGTTTTTTATATAAAAATATAAAGTCATCTAAAATCACAAATTCTCTACCCAAATATACAAATATTATTAAATAATATCATTAGAAGTTTAGATCTTCTTTTTCTTAATCTAAAATAAATTTATCTACGCATTTGTCATTCAGGTATATTCGAGAAGAATAATTGCATCATTAATTGAAATAATAGCAATTTTAATACAGGTAAGAACAGATAAAACATCTAAAGGTCATGATTTACAAAATTTTAAAATTTCATAGTATTTTTAAAAGCGGTTTCAGGCAATTGAAAGTTATTATATGTTTAGTATTTTTTTATATTTTTTAAATTGTATTTCGAGTAAAATACAGTATTTACCGCGGTTTTTGCTTTATTTGTGGATTATATATGAGCTTTGTCTGCTGATGATAAAATATGTTGAATTTTTGCAATGCCAACTCATCATCTTTTTTATAAAAATCGATATTATTATTCCGGGAGAATCTATAGTTTGGTTCAGTTTAACAAATAAAAACAATTTTTCCCAACACATTCACATCCTTAAATAACCAATCTTGTATACTCGGCGAAAATAATATAGCCTAATTATTTGGCATTGATGTGATTCTGCAAATTACAATAAAAACATGACAAAAATAAAATTTCATGCAAAAAAACATATAACATACGGTAAAGGTAAACTCTATAAAATATGGTGGTTTCTTTTTGTTTTTTTAATCGGCTTCTTAACCTTTGATGTTCTTATAAAAATTTAAGAAATTTTATTTGGTTAATTCTGTTCATTCAAACCATATAAATCAATCTCCATTATATTTTTGATTTAATATGCTGCAAAAGGGTATGTTTTAATAATATGTATCAAAAATATTCAATTGGTCATTTATACACTCTGATAAAATAATAAAAGAAAATAAATTTTTATATTTGTACATAAAACAGCTAGTTTGTGCGTTTTGCATTGAAATATTCTTTTATTAAGTTTTGGCTTTTTTTATATATTTTTCAGATATCTAGACTTTTATAGAATCAAAAAAATAAATTTGTAAGTGAAGATGCTATATAAATATATATAAATAACATTTAGATATTTTAAGTCTGTATTTTAGCCAAATAAACTGCAATTAAAATATATTTGCATTCCATTTTATAGTTAAATATTGATTATCACACAAAGTAAAAGGCTTCGGGTTAAGGATATTTTTTAGAGATATCCGCGTTATTTTGTGTAAAAATCCATTTCATTATATATTAAAAAACAAAAAAAACGACTTAATAAATGATTATAATAAATCACATTATCAACCGCCAGTCTATTTTGTTTTCTGTATAAGGAAACTTTTAGTATATTTAAAGAAGTTTTATTATATTATCTTGTTTTGATGCTTAAAACTTAAGTATACGTGGAATCCCTGCCTAATTTTATGTCTTTTTTTGCTTTTTGCGCGTATGAAAAAAGAAGGTTTATGCCTTTACTGATGGAATTTTCTGGTTTTTTAAATTAACGTAGAATATTAATAAAAAACTTTTGCTCCAAGGCCATAAATTTATCTGCTCTTTTATTCAAAAATGATTTTGTGTGGAGCAATATTTAGTTCAAGAAATGATTGATTTTTTATATTTTCTCTTTCGGGAGAGATAATCATGAATTATTTTTTATTTAAGGGCTATATTTATAGTCTTAATTTTAGTTTTTGTTCTCAGGCACAGCTTGCTTGATTCTCTGTACGCACAGCGTATTTATACTTTCGGCTATATTCTCCTCTCCATGGTCTTCTTCAATACCCCTCCTTCTTTCGAGACCTATTAATTCAAGGGTTTTTCTCAATCCCAAGGTTTGAATATATGCCTCAAACTAGTTCGTGACATCTAATTCCTTCAGGTAACTTCTATGATATCGTGTCACCACACCGTCCCATGTTATAAAAAATGGAATTATTTTTGTCTTGCATTGGTATATTAATGATAGTTCAGATGCTAGCAGGTCATATTTTGCGGAGAGATAATCATAACATTAATTAAATCTAATTTATATCAAAATGAGAATAAGTGATCTCATTAAAACACTAATGTATCAAGAAAAATTCATAAAAAATTATGTGCCAAAATTTTGATAATTTATTTTTTCTAGGGGATATTTAAATGATATCAACACAATAATTTAAACAAATAAATCTAAAACACTAAGAATATAATACTATATAGGGGATCGTTATCTTCGGACATAATGCATAAAATCTGGATTTTTTAAAATCTTAAAATATACGATCTTTGTGTGTTATTTATGAAAAAATATGCATAATATCCCCCCTGATTTATAAAATAATATTTAGAAATGCAAAAAAAAACATGAAATGTATCAATATACTATATATAATACGATAATGAAAGTAGCTTTTTATATCTTCCATAGAGAAATAGGCTCATATAATATTATATACTTTTTATTATAAAAATATTAAAACTAATTTTTAACAACTTTAAAATAACTTTGTTAGTTTATTAATTCATATGCAATTTCATATATCATGCCCCTCTATTCAAAAAAATGAAATGAAAAAAACAATGGGATTTTAGTAATGACATTCAATCATAAATTAGCATTATTGATATATATTTATAGATTAAAATTCATGTACAAATAACAAAATTTTTAATAAAAAATTGAGTTTCTATGATCCTATATGGAGATCGTATATGTTTCGTTTATAGATAATGGATTTTTGTGTTGGCAATAATGATATTTTTGTGCTGTGTTTTTTGAAATAATGTAAAGGTATCATTTAAATTTGATCATATAAAAAAAAGTCACTTCTAGTATTTTTGCTTATTTGCTATGTATATTTCACAAAACTACAAATTATTTTTAACTTCAATTAATTTTTAATTCTTTTTATGTTCATGGTTCGATGAATTTGATTTTATTCTGACAAACTAAGCTAAAATATGCCTTCAGACTGACAGCAATAAGCGTTATATTATAGAGAAAAAATATCATTCGCATTATAAATTTATAATTATGCATCATAAAAGCTACTTTCGGCGGAAAAAGCATTATAATTCTAGTATTTCAGAAATAAAGGTTTTTTTTGCAAGAAACCCGGGATATTATTCCTCATTTGTAACTATTATTATATACTATATTATTGATATGCCTTTTAACTACTCCTTGATAATTTAGATGAACATGCAACATTTGATTTGTTTATAAGGGTGTTATAATGATATAAAACGTTGAATTCCTTCAATTTTTTTCAATTAAGTAAAAGGAAGTATTAAATCAAGATAGGAACTTTTTTACCATTTTATTATGAAATAATTTTTTTTTACTCTCTATAAACATTCTCTATGCAGAAAATTTTGATCTTTGACGTACTAAAAACGAAATTTTATAAGCTCTATTGCATTTTTGTATACATTTTTTTTAGCTAACAGTAAGAATATCCTATTCTTTTGATATATTTTTCTTACGTCGTAAATACTTTAAGAATTTAATAATAAAGTAAATATGATAATATAAATTTCTTGCTCTAATAAAGTTTGTTTCTGGTTAAAATCAGAAATTATTGGCATATAATATTACATATCAACTTAAAAAAACTAAAAAAAATTTTTATTGCCGCTTGTTTGTATTTTCCATATGTGATCTTAGCTTAAAAACATAAAAAATAATTTTTTTAAATAATCATTATTTTTATGTAGTATTAATTCAAATAAATATTACATAGAGCTATGCAGGTTATACAAAGCTCTTAAATCTATATTATCTAGGATTATATACTTTTTATCATATTTTATAGTTTTTCTTAATAATACATAAACGAACAAGAGAGATAATCAAAATTAACTCATGTCTAAAACTAATAAAATCTCAATATATTCTAAATATGGATGAATATAAAATGAAAGATGTTCTATTCCCTATATTATTGGTGATATAAATTTTCTGTTCTTCTTTCTAATTTTTTTTAGTTTACCTTTATAGTATTTTTACCATAAGAAACTTTACTTTTTTTTCAAAATATTTATGGCAAAATGTAGAATACCAGCACCAAATAACATTTTATGTGCAATATTATATAAGTTAATATAGTTATTTACAAAACAAAAATTCTATTTAAACGAAAACAATCTATATGGGCAATAATTGAGAAATGTCTACTCATAAACTTGAAAGAATGCGACATATACCTTTAACATTTAAAAAAAGATATTTTTAGACCGAGAAATTATATTGGAAAATGGTATACGCATATAAATAGCTGTTGAGAACATTTTGATGGCACAAGAATATAATTTTTTACCGTCTGTAAACAAAACATACTCTGATTTATACAAAATAATCCGATTTTTCACAGTATATGGGGTTAAAATTATTTTCGGTCTATTTATCAAAAAAAAAATAAAGTTTTTATTTTAAAAAGATATAACTGTTCTATCAACCAATATATCATTATTTAATACATTGAACAGTCAAGTATTAAATCACAAACGATTTATATCTATTATAAACATAGTTTATATTAGCTACGTATTTCTCTTTTTTTTCTTTTATAAACTTATGAAATCTAAGGACTATGTAATAAATAAAAAGGTAGTTTCCTAAGTTTTGCCAGCATATTTCTAAAATGTGCTGCTTAACTTTGAAACTATTTTTTTTGGTGTTTCAATGTCATTTTTACGTTCTATCTTTTTTATAATTTGCTACGATTAAGTATTTTTCATAAAAGCGTTTTAATGTGCATATTATATTCGATAAACAAACAATAATTATTTAAAAAAATTATTATTTGTACTAAAATTACAAAATAAATCATTTAAATTTAAATTCATTACCGATTTTTCTCTAATTTTTTACAAAATGGGGTATTTAATTCCTTTTATTATTGTTAATTTAAAGCAATAAAAACACTTTGCTAAAAAAAACCCACCCATCGACTCGAAAATTCGGTTGCCTAAAATCACAGCTTAGCTAATAAAAATTATTTTCTTTTATATTTCTAAGAATATATATCATGGTAAAGGTCGCATAATAGTGTTTTATTGGGTCTAAACAATCATATGTAACCATTTAAAATCTGCACAAAAATATATAAATCTATTAATGTTATAGAATACATGTAAATTTCTATTTTCTACAGTATTAAATTTTAAATGTGATTGGTTTACGAATAAATCAAAATTCAGCAAAACATTTCCCGCCCGTATGAAATTTAGACGAGTAAGTACATACCTTCGATTATATTTTAAAAAGTTACAATTTTTAGTACAATTTCAACATAATTTTCTAAAAAAAATTTACTTGTGTGATGTTAGATTAAAGTAATAAAATATATTGCCAAAAAAATATATTTTTATATTTATAAGACAATTGATCACACATTGAATCTTAATAAACTTAAGAAAAACTTTACTATCGATAATATGAAGGTAAAAAATGCGGAAGAAGTTGTTTTTAGATGTGATATTTCTCGATAGAGATTTTATTATGAAAAAGTTATTCAATTCGTTTTTTTTATACATAGTAATGGTGATGTCATTTTAAAAAAATTTATAATTTATTTTAAAGCTATATTTTTAAATTTCAAAGAATTATATATATTTCAAACACGTTTAATAATATATTAAAAATCCGTTAAATTCCGACCAAAGTATATATTGGTTACTTCTATAGATGTCGCGGTTTTTATTATTTACAATAAAACAGCCCAATGTTTATATATAGGTTTATTTTGAAATCAGTAATTTGTGAATTTTTGATCTTGGAATTAAGTTTATTTAATTGTAACATAGATAAACTTCTTCAAAATAAGATAAATATGAGCAAATAAATATAAAATTTAGTAAATTCGTCTCGAATTGCATCAAAAACCTAATATAAAAATTGCATTATAACATACCTTTTTACAAACTTTGGTTTTAAACAGCATTCTGGGATTAAGAAAATTTGTTTAGTGAATTTTGATCTAGCGTAAATATATATTGAACATATCATGTGACTACATAGATGGGTATAAACCGTTAATTGTGGTCTTAATAAATCTATGAAAGGAAAAAGTACATTATAAACACAAAAAAATGGTAAAGTTATTTAGTCCCTTTCTGTAAACCATGTGCTTTGGATAGTTTGAAAGGGACAAAATTTTTCATAAAAAAGCAGGTGATACAATATATAATTTTAATAATTTATAATTGGTAATTTTAGTCTCTACTATCAAAATTAAATGTGATGGCTATGTTTTATTGCATTTTTACGATATGGAATATATATGATTAAAAAATTATATCAAATGCTGTAAAATTGCAGGTTTAGTAGCACAATATCACAGCAAGTACCAGAAAAAACTCGAAGTATCAAATCAAGGAATATATTCAAACTATAAGATTAAAGGAAAGCCCTTAAAATAATAGACCTTTTAAAGAGATATAGTATCGAAGAGGATACATTCAAGTGTATAATATAATGTTTTCACGCGAAAGCAATCACACTATACTTGAAAAGAAAATCTAAAATTACAATATATAAATTGACCCATAACATAGTTGATATTATCATGCAAAATATTTAACTTGCAACACAAAAGGCAAATTCAATGATGATTTTTAAATTGCAATAACCGAATAAAAAGTACATATTTTTTTTGAATATATACTTAAAAAAATGTAATTTATTATAAATTTATTTTAGTTCCAAGAGATGGTTAGTTAAATAAAAAAAGTATGGAATTTCATTATTATTATTATTTTAAGGCCGGTAAGTACTAGTATTAGAAGTTTAATGGTAGTTTCGCATTTTATGCAGGAGAAATCGATAAATTTTGTCTCAATTGGTGATAAATATTAATTATTAGCACTAATTCTTAAAAAAACACCAAATCAATGTTTTTTTTTCTTTGTTCGTCAATAGTATGGTACTATATTTCATTTTAAAATTCGATCGAGATCATATGTCATGTGCATGATATCCCTAAATATGTAATTTAGTTGTATTTTTATAATTTTTTAAAAAAAAATGATGAACCAAAAATATATATTATTTACAAATAAATATTTATTGTCGATATAATGCTCTTAAATTACTTTATTTTCCATTATAAAGAGCTTTATAAATATCTAATTGTATAAAATCCATAAAAAAACAATTAAATCTAGTTTTTATATATTTTTAATCGCAATTTATACATATTTTCTCTGCTACTTATTTCTGGTATAATTTAAATCCTATGTTTTAGACATAAAATGAAATTGTTAAAAAATTTATATTCTGTTAAATTTTTCTTACTTTTCTGTTAATTTAAAAGAAAACCTCTGAAATTCATAGGAATTTATGACATAAAATAATATAGTTTGTTATTGAAAGATTAATTTATATGTATTAATATTAGTTAGTCTGAATATATAAATTTTATAATTAAATATTTTATGGCCTAATACCGATCTATTAATCCTTTAAAGTGTATTTTTTCTTTCAAATATTATTTATTTAAAAAAATTAATCATATTGACATAATTTTGTTTAACAAATATCAAAAAAGTGAATTGAATAATCAGCGCCAAGATCATATACACAAAAATTAATATATATGATAATATACTTTTAGTCACATTAAGTAGTATAAACATCAAAAAAAATACATCAATAAAAAAAACCATTAAGTTGAATATTATCGCAATTACTCGAAATTGACCATCTTCTAGGGTTCCTGGATTTAAGTACCATCCCCATAGCAATCTGGAAAATAACATCGAAAGTGAAAAAATCATGTAAATTACAATAATGAGTGTATGAGAACCATTATTTTCCTTCTTTTCTTCGCCGCCTGATCTATAATTAAAATCTTCCATGTAATGCTTTTTTCATTCTATTCGCTGAATATATATATGCTTGTTTAAAGAATGAAATATACATACAGATCTTCCTGATTTGGAATTTGATATAAAATGAAATTTTTTAAGAAATTTTCAAATTAATAGTGAATTATCGATAAAACATTTGAATGGGTCGAAAGCATTTTCTATTCGATATTTAAAATTTTTCTATGTTTTAAATCAGTGTTTCTATTATTTATTTCAATCAAAAATTTGTGCATATGCTCAAATCTGCTCTTTCCAATAAAAAATTACAATTATATAAATTTCTACAATAAATGTTAAAAAATATAATTAAAGCATCACTCTGGTTTATTTTTGGCATTGTGAAATATCTATTTGCAAGTAAAATAACATTTTATATTGACCTGGATTTTTATTGATTTAAGATGTGTTTGAGCAATAGATCAAAATTCTTGAAGTAATGAAGTTTGTTTAGGTTCAATAACAAGCTCCCCGCTCGATCGTGTATTTCCATTATTTAAACACAACAAACTTAATTGGCTCCAATATTATTCGAAATATTTTCGTTTGACAGCATTTATTCTTTAAAAATCATCAAAATATTATCGAAAAAATCAGAAAGTAAGAGATTATAGCATTTTAATCAATTTATAAATTTATTATTAGTTGATATTTTTACGGCAATGATTAAAAAAGTGTAAAGATAATTACAATCTTAATGATGAAAAACTTATGTTTGTATAGTGGAAATTTCTTTAAATCAATAATAAATTTGTCTGAAGCAGATAATAAAAACATAAAAGAAAATCCAAATAATAATAATTAATATTTATGTATTCTCCATTATAACATGGGACGGTGTGGTTACACGATATCATAGAAGGTACCTGAAGGAACTAGATGACCCGAACCAGGTTGAGGCATATATTCAAACATTGGGATTGAGAAAAACCCTTGAATTAATAGGTCTCGAAAGAAGGAGGGGTATTGAAGAAGACTGTGGAGAGGAGAAGATAGCCGAAAGTATAAATACACTGTGTGTACAGAGTATCAAGCAAGCTGTGCCTGAGAACAAAAACTAAAATTAAGACTATAAATATAGCCCATAAATTAAAATTACTTAAATGTATTCTCCATAATCTCAAAATATTTCTTTCATTTCCCCCTGGATCATATTTAGAAAACTGAATAAATGTGAAATTTTTTTGAATATGCAAAAAAGCACAAAAAGTACGGAAATTTGAATAATAGCTTGTAAATAAAAGTGATAAAACTTGCGGTCAAAATTTGAAAAATAAGCTAGAATAAAATCAATAAATATTTTACCTTATGTGATTTACCAATATATTCAGGTAAAGGTTTTATCACATTTTTTTAGTATCGATATCAGAAATGATGTTTTATAATTGCTCAATCGCAGGAGTATTTTATAATTTAGATATATAGTCGTAATTTGAAATCACACTAGACCAATTAATTATTTATTGTGATAAAATGATTATAATTAATTAAGTATGATTTATCAATAATGCCCTACAAAATACAATAAGTTTGAATAGATTTCTTTCATGCAAAATCTGCTTCTATAGAATATTTTAATATCAGAATAAATTTGTGCGAATCTGCTATAATTTTTCGAAAAATGCATCTTACCCCATCAATTTCGTATATTTCTTTGTGGTAAATATAGGACCAACTTTATTTTATTAATTTAAATAATTTTAAAAAAAAATATTTAAATATTAATCTATTGTAAAATCCAGAAAATATTAATACACTGATGTTTTCTATATTTAGACTGTTATTTCTAATTCATGTGTTCTGGTAATTTAAGTATTTAAGATTCACTCACTTTAACAGCATCAAGATATTATACTACTTTTTATACATTCAAAAAAAAATTCGGGTGGATATGTTCTTATGAAAATCAGTTTATTTGCAAATAATAGATTTAAATTTGTGCGTTCTTTTGTAAAGTAAAATTGAGGTAATTCGATGTCTAGATAATTTTCGAAATGTGAATCAATAAAATATGATTGCATTGAAAATGAAAACTCTAAGTTTACAAATAAATTACAAGAATATATTAGGCTTCGTTAATTATGATGATGAAGCCAATATAATATAAGCCGTATATTATAAATGAAGGAATCTAACTGATACACTAGCAATATATACACACGCAAAAATATGCAAAATGCCAGAATAACTAGGTCTTGCAAATAAAAACGCTACGAGGGGATTGTACAGATGATGTGGCCGGAAGAAATAAAACCCTTTTTAGTATTTAATTTAAATTATGCCTAGGCAAATTTATATTGCAAAAAATCAAATAGATCCATAAATAAATATAATTATTCGGCATGAATAAAATTTGATAATCTAATTTCGCCATATTTGCTAAGCTTAAAACTACTATTTGGTAAAAATTCATAATATAATTTAATGATAATTCTGCGTAAGTTTCGGCTTATTTTTGCTTTTTGTTATTTATTAAACGAATTTTGATAACTAATAGAAAGTGAGAAAAATCTTTTAAATCTTTTTTATCATACTAATACATAGGTAAAATGGTTTTCAGAAATTTCAATTGCAATCGATGTAATTCAGTAAGTAATGATGTTCTTGGTTATAATATGTGGCATGCAAGAACCAAATAGGTAAATTAATCAAAATACCACTCTGTATATTTATCTTGAGAAGAATATTCATTCAAGACGCATCATCTATTATCAAACGATGGACATAAGCTGCTTTAAAAGGAACCAATATTTTAGAAGAATATAAAAGAAGAAACAATTTTTTTCGTTACACCTTTACGAAAGGTATAATAAATCTAAATCCGCGACAAATATCACCTATTATAGTGAGTTTGAAGCACAAATTAACAATGAAAGTGTTAAATATATAGAAAAAACCTAAATCCAATTTACTATGCCTTTTATAAATGCTTTCGAGAATAATTACTTTCATTTATATTGAGAATAACAAATATCTATCAAATGTTTATAACTATTAAACTTATAAAGATTAACCAATAAATATTTTATCCCACACTTTAACTGCTATTTGGATGTTCTCAAATTAGATCTGGAAGGTTTATCTTAAATATATAACAATAAATGTCAGTTTAGTATAAATTCAAATCCACCGCAACCATCCCAGAGCGATATCGATTCTAGAGTAAACGCTTATCAAATAATATTCAATTATTGTTCATGTTTTGGGAATATAACATATACAAGAAGCAACCTTTTAGTAAGAAGAGAATAAATCTATGAATTTTTCACCTAGAAACGAATATCTGGAAAATAATTACAAGTTTATAGAATTTAATGTCATTTTTATAAATAAAATATTATATTGCATATAAAAAAAAATAGTTTTGCACAATTTTTTTCTCAATTGTTGTTTATTGGTAGCATATTGGATCAAAATGACTGAAATTCAATTACCTGGTGCTTAATACGACAAAATACAATTTCTATTCAAGAAGATATATTTTAACTACAAAAATTCAAATTAAACTAATGAATAACGCACTTTAAAAATATTATACTACTTGGTTAGCTGATACAAACATTATGTTGCATAAATACAAATGAAGGTATAAAATTGTGAAGACATGTAAAGACTCTTACAATCTAGGAAATATAAATAAAAGTCAAAAGCTTTGATAAATATTCTAGAAAGTAGCTTGTAGAGATTAAGGTAAATTCCAATTATAGAAATGAATGTTTATTTTACCCACAGATATATAAAATGTCAAAAACACGGCATCCGATGATTTATATAGAACAATAAACACAATTAAGAACAAGGGAAGAATTTTTACTAATTAAGCAGCAAAATGTGTGTTTACATGAAAATTATCTCCGTTAATTTGAAAGTTGCGCATAAAAAAGTAATCTTGTGGTGCTTTTGCAACAAAATATGAAAAGCCATACATGGAGGTGTTCAGATATAATATAAGCTGAACCATATGAAAAAACTAGGAATATATAAGTAACTTGTGTGTATAAGTTCGAGACCAAAGACGCATTGAGGAAGTGTGTTAAAAGAATGTGATTAATATAAAGTTAACTATAGCCTATTCCATAATCAAACAAAAAATTTTCTTTGTGCATGAGAATAAAAATATTTTTAGTCTATACTTTTCAAAACATATATCAGCATCTTCACGAAATGAAAGCATTCAATACACAATTTTACTTTTAAAATAAATAATATTGAACACTGATTTTTACAAAAAAAAAATTATGAAAATTATTTCAATGAACGGGTTCTATAAATTTTCGTTAAACTATAGTTTTAAATTTATGAACAAGAAATATATTTATTTATTAGTTTTTTTATCAGCTCTGACAAAATTCTAAAATATTTCTTGAATTAAAATGGTAATTTATAAATTCTAAAACATATATCTATACGCAATAAGGCACATTTGTTTTTTTGTAAAATATAACTGTTTATCAAGTATTCAATTGATCATTTTCTAGTTCTGATTCCAATGCAATAAAGTTAAATTATATTATATTTCGAATTTTTAGCCATTATATTATTTATTTCGAATATTTTTGAGCTTCTTTTTACTTAAAAATAATACCAAACAGACTTCAAAAATAATTTAAGCAAAAAAATTTCAATAATTTATTATGATAAATAATGTACAAAATTCAGAGCTCAAATTCTTTGGAAGTTTTTATGATCGATTTCTAATTACGTTTGTTTTAGAGCAGAAAAACTACACATTTTGAGATTTTCGTGTTCATAAGAAAACGTGACATAAATCAAATTATCACACATGCAAATGATTTTCATCTTGTTATATAAATCATAATATGTAAAAAAATAACCATACACTATAAATTGAAGTAAATACAAAAAAATAAACTTTTATTCTTATGTATATACTCGTTTATTGTTTTTATTATGTTCTAGTATATTTTTACAAACTTCTGTTATCATAATATTCTTTTTTTACCATATTAAGAATATATGATTATCATTTTACATCACTAATTGTAATTAAAAAATTCAAGATAAATCATTCACGTGTTTTCTATCGATTTTTTTATATTGGCTATGCACATTTGGATTTTAAATGCCTAAATTTCTCTCACAATTATCACATGAAATGAATTTTTCATTTCAGCCTTTTGACACGTAATTTATTTATAATTTATTTTTTTTGGCAAAAATTGCAATTCACCATGAATTATACTTTCAGAATCTTTAAAACTTATTTATCACAATTTGTACTAAAAAGTTCTAATTAGCATTTGAAATGTATTTTTAATTCGGTTACTAATAGAACCATTCTGTTTGGTATAAATTATTATTAGTTCTTTAACGCATTTATAACATGACACTAGACTCAGTAATTTCTATTTGATCACTTCATGTAGCTATCGGCTCCTTCAAGATATTCCCCCTTTTCATCTCAAAAATGGACACATTATTCGGAAATTTACTTAGTTGTAAATTTGTCATGAACATAGCATTTTAAAACCCGATAGACTATTTTATATGCCTCGGAAGTACTGGTTAACTATTATTTATCCCTTGTTGTTATGGGGCATTCATTAAAGTTAGTTGATTGAGCAATGTCGTGAGGGGGCTAGATTTAAACCCACAGTCATCATAATTCAAGATTTTAGATCAATAATTGCACCAGTAAATCGAAGCCTAGTTTCCATAGCGATAAGTGCTTATAAATCATGATATAGAAGGAATTCGCAATTCTTAATTTTAAGATATCCATGTTTTTCGCATCTATTTCGACAAAACTTCTTATTTTTTCCAATTTAATGATCTTACTCATGTTCATAATCACGACTAAAAACCGAAATTTCAATAAAATTATTGGTTTAAACAGTTTTAATCATAAAAATAAATGTTTGAACTATATTCTCAAAATTTTGGAATTGGAATTGTGATCTATATGACAATTCTACACAATAGTCTATATAGTTATAAAAGCCTTCACAGATAAATATTTAAATATGCTCTAAATATACGTATTTTAAGATCTATATCAGTGGGCTTGTCTACATAAAAGGCGTGAAATTACAAGATAAAAAGGATCAAAGGGTAAATTATTTTGGGCACTTTATGGCTTTACAGCATCATAAGCTTTTCTTAGACTGATGTGTTCATTTTTTAATATTGAAACAGTTGTAAAAAAAATATGAATTATATGTCCATTAAAATTATCACA
The DNA here is from genome assembly GCF_057557595.1 of Rhyacophila brunnea. Classification (NCBI taxonomy): domain Eukaryota; kingdom Metazoa; phylum Arthropoda; class Insecta; order Trichoptera; family Rhyacophilidae; genus Rhyacophila; species Rhyacophila brunnea. The sequence goes on along the minus strand of NW_028233346.1, from coordinate 1,224,998 downwards.
GGATCGATTTAGAACTTTCGTGTACAATAAGAAGAAAAAAATTATCTCATTAATAGAAATAAGAATAACGAGTGTTGATTATCTGACAATCTTAAAATGTGAAGCTAAGAAAATACGATCTTTTAGCAAATATACTCTCGCTTAGTTTATAATGTAGAACTCGAATATTGCCATGCGGCAAAACTGGTATAAGTTGTTACAAAGTACCATAAAGCGTATATCAAGAAGTAAGGAATGCCAACAGAAGTGAAAGCATACGTACAAAAAATAGAATTGAGCAATACACTTGAACTAAAAAGTCTTGAATGAAGAAGATGCATTGAAAAAGATTGTAAAGATGATGAAGCTGAAATAGTATCTGCCAAATCTTTTCTATCGAGCAATCTAAAATTTTGCTTGAAAAAACTATAAAAATCTAAAAATCAAATATACTCATATGAAAAAAATCGAACATGCCAAACTAAATATTTCCTCTTTGAAAAACAAAATCACTAATAAGAACTTTATACTAGCCATAATTTCAAAAATAAAATATAAAATGCCAAGTTAATTATTGTCAAGTTAATTTGTAATTTTCAAAGAGAAAAATTTAGAAGAAATTATTATTTATTCAAACATAAGTTTTGAATGCATAATCCGTATCACATGCTATTAATTGGGATGGGGTGGTTACAAAATTACATAAAAAATATGTTAAGGTTTTTAAAATCTCGATGAATTAGAAGCAAACATGCAAGCTCAATAATTTTCAAGAATTTTTGCTATTATTATTTTGCTTAATAAGAGCAATTGACCAATATAGGCTAGGGCGGTGTCAAAAGTTCCATTAAAGGGATTTGAAATATTCCTATTGAACAAACTACATTTCAGTAGATGGAATTCCTAAAAAGAATAAAATTAGCCCTTAAATAATAGATTAGTAATTATTAAATCTATAATATTATATTTACAATATTTCACAGCCTTCCATAAAAAATCAATGTTTATATCCGGCCAAAAAAAAACTCTTCGCGAATTCAAGGGTATGTAAAACCTAGATAAATAATATTAAGCACCTATATGAGTAAGGACGAACAAATTGATATTTGGAAATTTATTTTTTTATTTATGGGGTAGATTTATTTTTATCAATTGAGACGTGCTCTGCTTATTGGGCACATTGCACAACTTCTAAATACACATTTTGAAAGTTCACCTGATTATCTTTCATCAACTGCTCTTCTTCTTTCAATTGATACGAGTTCAAATGTCTTGCGTTAAAGGAATTGAAATAAAAAAATTTAAAAGACCTTAATTAGAATTTAAGGGCTAGATTTTCTTTTAACTTTTTATGTTTCCTCGCGCAAAACTTTAGATGTCTCTATATATTATAGATTTGCTGATAGTATTTTTGAGTACATCATCCTTACAGTCTTTCTTAATACATCTTCATAGCTCAAAACTTATACATTCAAGGACCTTTCTTAATAGTATTTTTTGTGCACATTCTTCCCCTTCTGTTAGTATCCGCTAGAGCTTAATATACGACTTATGGATTTTTGTTAACACTATCCCTTGTTATAACATAGGGTATTATTCTAGTTAATTAAAGACATAAATTTATATATTTTGCTATAAATACAATGTTCGGTTGTATTTACAATTATTTGTTAATGTTTTTTGTCGGTGAAATCAAATGATTTTAAATTAAGATATAATTCATCCTATTGTGAAATTTATAAATATTTCACATTGCAGACATTGAATTAATTTAATATTTTGAATTTTAAATGAGGCCTAATTAAGAATGTACCAGTCACATACTAGTCTAATCCGAGCACATCTAACAAAATGTGGTTTAGTTCGTCAACATCTTCATTCCTTCAACTATTTTATTGAGACAGATCTACCGATGATAGTCGATGCGAATAGAATAGTAGACAGTGATGTAGATCCTCTTTTTTATTTAAAGTACAACCGAGTGTGGGTGGATTTTCCGACCATATCGGCGAACAGTGGTTTACTAGAAAAGGTGTATCCTGGTGATTGTCGTATTAGTGATGGTACTTATTCAGGAAGTGTTATGGTTGATATAGAGTATGTACGTGGAAGTGATATTATTCGAAATGTCGTTTGTATAGGGAGAATACCAATAATGTTGAGATCATCTCGATGTTACTTATCATCAACGGAATTTTCCGTAGTAGAAGGAGATAAATTTCCGTTAATTGATACTACGATGAATATTTATCATAAGCATGCGAGCTATAAAGAGTGTATGCATGATACGGGCGGATATTTTATTGTAAATGGAGTTGAAAGAGTTATTCTTATACAAGAACAGTTATCTAAAAATAGGATACTATTGCTGGAAGAGAAAGATGGTGTTGAGGCGAGTGTTACTTCGTCTACTCATGAACGAAAAAGCAAGACAGTTGTTTACATGAATGCAGGAACACGTGAATTGTTTGTAAAGACAAATTCTTTTCTTGAAGATGTTCCTTTGATAATTGTAGTTAAGGCACTTGGTATGGTAAGTGATCTTGAGATTATGGAATGTATTGCAGGTAGATCTTATAGCGAATCTTATAAAGAAAATGAGATTGGAGATTCTGGGGGTACTGATTTTAAATGCGGTGTGGCTGTATCATCGTTGATCGAACCAAGTTTGGAATCTAGTAATTCTAAAGGCATATCTTCTGTTCATTCAGCTCTTGTTTATATTGGGGAAAGAGTGAGGTGTAAGGTGGGTTCATGCAGGATAGATGAGGCTCGAATGATTGTTGCTGACATTCTTCTTCCAAACGTCAGTGTTGAAGGAATAGATCTTAGAATAAAGGCAATTTATGTATGTGTTATGGCCCGTCGTGTAATCCAAGCCATTCATTCAAAAGAATCACTATCTTATATGAATATTTCTAATGAGAAAAATATTGATGATGATCAAGATAACAAAAAATCATCGGATATAGATTTTCAAAATACATCAAATGATTTGTTTTACGATGACAAAGACTTTACGGGAAATAAAAGATTTGAACTTGCTGGAACGCTCCTTTCTCTCCTCTTTGAAGATGCTTTTAAGCGCTACAATACAGAGCTCAAAAAATCGATAGACAAAATATTTCTCAAAAAATATGTCAATAAAGCACCGGACATAGTTACATTTATGAACTTACAAGTCCATATTATTACAACTACATTTAACCGTGCCATAAGTACGGGTAACTGGTCAGTTAAAAGATTTAGAATGGAACGTGCCGGTGTTACACAGGTTTTAAGCAGACTAAGTTATGTATCTGCTCTCGGAATGATGTCAAGAATAAACTCACAGTTCGAAAAAACTAGAAAAGTAAGTGGTCCTAGGGCATTACACACAAGTCAATGGGGATATATATGTCCAAGTGATACACCCGAAGGAGAAAGTTGCGGGCTGGTTAAGAATTTAAGTCTTATGGCAGAGATAACAACGGGATGTGAGGAAGAGAAAGTTAGAAATGTTGTATTTGCATTGGGGTGCATCGATATAAGGGTCTTTGGAAATAATTTGTATAAAAGGGACAGTGGTAATTGCTTGGAAAGAAAGGGAAAGGGGAATAGGTACATGGTATTTTTAAATGGGTCAATTACAGGTACTATTGATGATCCTGATAGGTTTGTTGAAAGTTTTAGAAAGGCTAGAAGAAAAGGTAGAATTGATAAGTGGGTTAGTATATTTAAAAATGAGAGTCTACAAACTGTCAATATATCGTCAGATGGTGGAAGAATAACTAGACCATTGATCATAATGAAATTCAGAGAAAGTTTGGCTTCATCGGCATCATCAAAAGAACTTATTGAAGATAACAAAACAAATAATAGATTTGTAATTAATAGTGTGGTTGAAGGTTCAGTAAATCCATTATTAGAAGAGTTGAGTATTCCCATTAATAATAATATAAAAGTTCGATTTGACTTGGAAAGTAATAGACACTATAATTATGTTGAAAGATCCGCGGAATCACCTGAAAATACAGAAAAAACACCCACTACTGTCTCAAATAGTAATGAAGAAATGCAAAGGTCTGCAATAAATAAAAATAATGAAGCAAGTCTCAATGAATCCCTAAAAAACCATTCGGATACGCACAATATAAATTTTTTAAGAAATGATCAAGAAAAGCAAAATACATCACTGAAAAATAATGAAGAAACAGCCAAATATGACTATTTATACCCTGCAGTGACACCCGAAGACATGAATTACATCGATCTCAAATACAAAGATTTTGAGATCCTAGTGATGGAAGGAAAGATAGAATACCTTGATCCAAACGAATCCGGTGACTCTCTGATTTGTTTAGACTACGAAACTCTTAACAACAACAGGCCGAACAAATACGAAAAAAGAAATATAGTACGATACACACATCTAGAAATAGACCCATCATCGATTCTTGGAACTGTTTCTGGCCTAATACCATTTCCTGATCACAACCAATCTCCACGTAACACATACCAATGTGCCATGGGAAAGCAAGCAATGGGTTACTACACTACGTCAATTAAAAAAAGATTTGATACTCTTGGATATGTGCTTACTTATGCCCAAAAACCCATTGTAACCTCTCATACTCTTGATCTCATCGGATTTCAATATCTTCCTGCTGGAATTAATTCTATGGTTGCCGTAATGTCAATGACTGGATACGACATTGAAGATGCCCTTGTGTTGAATAAAAGTAGTGTGGAAAGGGGATTTGGAAGATGTGAGGTTGTAAAGGGGTATAGCGCTATTATTAAAACATATGCAGATGGATCTTGTGACAGAGTATATAAGCCCGACGTTGTTATCAGCTCTAATAAAGTGATAAATAGCAAGGATAAAGCGATCAATAGTCCGGTAGTTAATGAGTTAAATGATAATTCATCGATTAAATACAATACTGTCATATGTAATAGTACAAAAGAGGACGAAACAGATACTCAACCCAAATACAACACAGTTATAATAAATCATCAAAAAGATAATGTAGATGATAGAGATGATGGGTGTAAAGAAAATAATATATCGAAAAAGGAAACTAAAGACACCGGTGATATTACCCTAAACCACAATATTAAAGACCATAATTCAAAAAATAATAATGATGCAGATGACAAAAACAAAGACAAAAATGATGTTCACAGCGAAAATAAGAATTATAATGATGCTAATAACGAAAAAAAAGATGAAAACATCTTTCATAACGAAAACAAAAATACAAACGAGTTCGACTTCAACTCATTCAAAAACCTCGCTTTAGACATCGACGGTCTTGCACCCCCAGGAACAATCCTCTATGACTCTCAAATATTTATAAACCACGAAACTCCAACACAAGACAGAACCTACAAATTTTCAGGCCACACATTTAAATCGAAAACAAACGAAAAAAATCTCAGAACTGTTATTGACAAAGTCGCAATAACCCGCTCATCTGAAAATATCTTAATAAAGACATCACTAAGAGAAGTTCGTCCACCAGAAATAGGGGATAAATTTAGTTCAAGACACGGTCAGAAAGGTGTTGTCGGCCTCATTGTAGATGAAGTTGATATGCCATTCTCAGACCACGGAATTTGCCCTGACATTATCATGAACCCACACGGATTCCCTTCAAGAATGACTGTTGGAAAGATTCTTGAACTACTATGTGGAAAGGCCGGCGTGTTAAAGGGAAAAAGAATGGATAGTACACCATTTGGAAGTGAAAAAGATAATTCACTTGTTCTTGATAACGAACATATGGGAAATAAAAACAATTTTCTCGATGATATTACATCAACACTCACTCTAAACGGTTTTTCATATACGGGTAAAGACACCTTCTACTCTGGCACAACTGGAAAGCCACTTCAGGCATATATATTCAATGGTCCAATATACTATCAAAAACTTAAACACATGGTTGCTGATAAAATTCATGCTAGAAGCAGGGGTCCTCGAGCAATGTTGACTCGACAACCGACTGAAGGACGGAGCAGAGATGGTGGATTGAGACTAGGTGAAATGGAAAGAGACTGCTTGATAGGATACGGTGCGTCTAGCCTTCTTGTAGAAAGATTGTTGATATCTTCAGATCTCTTTAATGCACTCGTATGCAAAAACTGTGGCGTGATTTTGTACGGAAAAGTTTGTGGGATGTGTGGTGGTGAAGTAGTTTCAATTAGGATTCCTTATGCTTGTAAGTTACTTTTTCAGGAATTGATGAGTATGAATATAATGCCAAGATTAGGCGTTGAATAAATAACTTTAATTTTTCATAATAAAATTTTCCAGATTTTATATTTTTTTACCTACCAATATCAGTTTTAAGCCACGTAAAATTATCAAGCTAAAAAAAGAGCGTATATTTTACTTATAGCTTAAATTTACTCCGTATATTTATTGTGGAATTTTATTATATATAAAATATACTTTAATGTATGTGTTTCAAATCTTTAGTTATATAAAAATGTAAATATTTTATATGGCTATGTAAAAATTAAATTAGATACGATAGTTAAGACGGAATTAAACTTTCAGTAAAAAACTGGATTTATTTGTATATGACAAAAGGTGAAAAGTTATCACATTGATAGAAATCTGCGGAACGCGTATAGATAATATAAACATTGTAGAAAACGAGAAACTAAGATTTAATAGCGTTCGATCGAATCGTCGATAATCTACAAGTAAGACAAAGATTATACCATATGTAATAACATGTGATGAAGTCGCAAAACAACAATATAAAAAGTGCCAGAAAGAATCAAAATCACAAATCAAATCGAGACATATGTGTAAACTATAGGATAGAGAAAAGTTCATGAACTAATAGGTCTTGAGAAGAGGAGCGGTATCGAAGAAAATCCAAGATAAGAGTATATATACAAGTATACCCATATGATGAGACCACCGGGAAAATAAAAACGATAAGCTTAAAAAAAATTATAAATTTCAATTTGACCAATATATTATTATTATATTTCATTTTTCGATGCATAAAATTATTGCATATGTTATAACTTGGGACGGTGTGGTAACACAATATCATAAAAGGCATCTGAAATAACTCTAAGTAACTAACCAGATTGTGGTATATGTGCAAACCTTGGGATTAAGAAAACTCCTTGAATCAATAAGTCTTGAACGGAGGAGATGTATCGAAGAAGATGCAAGATAAGAGAATATAGTCAAAAGTATATATGGGATGAGACCACCGGGAAAATAAAAACGCTAAGCTTGAAAAAAAATTAAATTACAAATTAACCCATAAATATTATTATCATATTTCATTTTTCCAAGACAATTAAACTCATCTCATTATAGAAAAGAAGAACAGTTGATGAAGATAGATCAAGGGATGGTGTCAAAAGATGTATCAAGGTGTTGTGCAATGTTTTAAAAAGGCTGACCACGTCTAAATATATAAATTGATAAAAAGCAACTTAAACCACAAATATAAAAAAATAATTATATTTAATTTTTCGATGCATTATTTAATTCTCACCATAAAAGGTTTTGAAATTTTTATATTATTTTGCCTAGCATAGAATATATCTAATGAACATTTTTTAATTCTTTGGTTGTAGGAAATCGATAATATTTTAATATATTGTTTTCAATTCAGATATAATGTATCTATGGTTATAATGGTATATAAATATTATATCTTTCTGTTGTTCAAGAATCTTTTAACATCTCTCGAATCTACTTTCATGTACTCGCTTTGGATTCCAATTTTAGTACAAAATTTTAACAGTTATGTTACATCTAAGTTTTAAAATACCACATACCTACTTTAACCTATATTTTAAATCATCTCTTCACTATACTTATTACTTATTTTCTCACATATAATTGCATTTTTCCAAAAAAAAAATCTTAGCTTGATTAAAATATTTTTGCTACGAAAAACGAAAAATAGATTTGGGTCAATCATATTGACGTCATATCTATTATTTTATTATCCAAAAAAATATTTAATAAATCGTATTTTTGATTTTTCATATATTTTACACGAAAGACTTATTTTCTTAATCATTTTATTATTTAATCAGTTTAATTTCAAAAGCACGTGAATACAATCATCAAAAATATATTTTATTCAAAAATAATATATTTACTTTACGATTGGGGAAAACCGCTATAAGTAAACTACTGTGTCTTGATATTTATTCAAAACTAACATAAGTTTATGTGAATTGAATAACTTAAGATGAATTTTATTTAATTTTATTAACCGATATTATCTGTGCTGCCTTATACATAGAAATATTAAAGTGTTATATAATTTGAATATATTATTGCATTTCTTATTGAAATTTTAATATAAATATTTTTGTAACTTAGTTTATATATTTCGTAAAATTAGATATGTTATCATGGATTTGGGTAATAAATAAATAAAATGTCTTAGAATATTTTTTACTGCTTTTAGACCTTTAAACTTCTATTTAATCTAAGAAAAAAAGGCATAATATGTGCAACTTTTCGTAAAATAGTAGATGTAAATGCACAGGAACATATTCGGAGACTTTAGTTATTGATTCTGATATAATTTAGAATCAAAAAATATCGATAATAGATTAAACTAAGCTCGCAATATTATTATTAATAAATTTCCGTTATTTTTTTGTTGTTTAATTTTACGAAAAAATTAAAGTATCAAACAAAAAAATTATATTTTGTTTGTTTTGATATTTTCTATTTTTAATCATGTAATCTATCGTATTTTAAATAAAATTTTTAATGATAAAAATTAAATTGGGGTTATTGAATATACCTTTTTCTGTTAGAATGATTAGCGTCTAATCTACATCACTTGTGATTTTTTACAAAAAGGGACGGGGAATCATCCTTACATTTTAAATATGTAGATTTTCGATTATAGTTAATAATTAAACTTATAAAGAACATTGTTGTTTAAAATTGCAATTTAAAATTTATCTATCTCGTTATTATCCCAAATTGGCACATATCTGCTTTCATTGTCTGCATAAAAGCATAATTAAATTCCATGAACCTTCATAGAATTGAAATTTTAGCTTAGTTTAACGACATCAAAGGAAAATAATATTATGATATTATGGTTTAATTTCAAAGTTTTTTATTTAAGGGTTAATTTTAGTATTTTAATTATATTTTCTCTTTAAGCATACCGTAGTATAGTACTCCCAGAAATTAAAGTATCTATACTTTCGATTGCATGCTCTTCCTCAACTTTTTCTACTAAACACATTCGCTCTAAGACCTATTATAATATCGTTTTTTTAATCTTATATAAAAATAGATGTCACTGTTTAGTTTTTGTCTTAATAATTAAGGTGAATTTTATGTTTTGTTTACCATCCATCACATGTTACGACACAAGGTATAATGTTTGTCCTACACTTGTAGATTAATGAAATTTCGGATTTTAGTAAATCACTTTTATTTCACTATCATATATTAAAATCATAAATAAAATAATTTGTTACATCTTTGGAAATTATCAAAAGTTTCAATAATGGTATGATATCAAGGAAATAGTAATTAGATCATATTATATACCGTGCGAGTGCAATAAAATTGCATTTATTTTCTATATAGTTGTGGGTTACTTTTAAGAAACAAACTTGGAATATATCACATATAAATCATAATTAAATAAAAAATAAACGCCTTTTATACATTTATTTTGTAGAAAATAAATAATTTTGGATATTCAAATTATTTTTGTTGGTTTTTTGTCGATTCGAAAATACTGCAAGATTGATATCACCTTGTAGCATAAGATTGGTCGAGGTATAGTAATCCACCTTGTTGTGTAGATTCGAAAATACTGCAAGATTGATATCACCTTGTAGCATAAGATTGGTCGAGGTATAGTAATCCACCTTGTTGTGTCGATTCAAAAATACTGCAAGATTGAAATCCCCTTGTAGCATAAGATTGATCAAGATACAGTAATCCTTCATGTTGGGTGATATGTTTGTATTTAACTATTTTATGTGTTTAAAATAAATCTGTTTGGTTATAATGTATATTTAGCATAATTTTACTGAAAATACACAATAAAATCAATAATCACGTGGAAATAACAAGTTTGGATATAAGTAACCCGAACAAAAACAATAATATATATTGATCAATAATATGTAGGTAATGATTATGGGTTACTCTGGGGCCAAATTTATATATACTGTTTGAATATGAGCCTTTGGTTTTTTTTTCTTATACATGTAGTTTGAATAAGCATTGTGAAAGTACTTAAATATTATTTATGACAACTTTATTAAAACAATGATTCTTTTTTATCAGAATAACAAATCTAAATGGATATAATAAAAAAAATGTGTATATAAACAAGATATTTTTCATACGTGAATTAAATTGATCATTTATAAATTACCCTGATTTATTCATTTAGACTTGAATATTGAATAGCTATGATGTTTAATGCAAATATTTATTCGGAATCTTGACTAAAAGGTTGCATTTCTTTTTTTGCTCATATGCGGTAATTTTACTAATACAAAACTTGAATTTAATGCCATCTAGCTGCAGATGATATAGTAAATACTGTGATATCGATCCATAGTCATGGACAAGCTAATAAAAACGTATTTATTTTATTCTCTTACTAAAAAAAAATAATATAAATTATAAAACGTGAGGCGACAGTTAAAGAAATGGTTGTTATGGTGGTGATGTCTATCGAGGTAGTGATTCGTTGAATTTAAGAAAATAAATTCTACTTTATTTATATCTAGTATAATAAATTTACCGAGCGACTTGCATAAATAAACTTTTTTTATTTTGTTACTAGTTCATAATTGTGTTTTGGTTTTGTTTTATATCAATTCATTTTGATTTCTTAGATTTCCTATCCAATTTAAAATTACATTATTTATAAACTACTCAATTACTTTTCCATCTAGTATTAGGGTTCTTATAAACCGCTTAACAGATATTTATCTTTGGTGAGTGAGTTATACACATAAATTACGTTTTTAATCAATATATAATATTTATGGCCGATAAAAATATCCGTAATTTAACTCTTAAAATTTATTTATAAGCTATAATTTAAAATAATATAATCTTAGGATAGTATTGTAGCTTTATACAATAAAATTAATAGATTAAAAATAAATAATCACGTCGTTTTTTCTCTAAAAGTAGCTTTTTTGGCATCATTTAATATTATATCGATGTATTATAAAACTTTGTATTTTTGTGAAGCTAACTAATATCTTTTATTGTCTTATATGGCAAATTTACTTATAAGCATTCAGCTCGTAACTGTAATCTTTGAATTTTACTCTTTATAAAGTATACCGGTTTTTTCTGTTGTATTTTATGAGGGGTTGGATTTTTTTATGCATTATTCTCTGGTAATATTCTGAGATTTTGATGGTTTTTTTCTGGTGGTTAGCCGTTGGGATGTTCTCAATCCTAATTTATAAATTCAATGATGCACTAAATTGATATAGAAAATAAAGGACTAATAAATATGTAATAGATACGAAGTTTGTATTATTTTGTTATAAAAGACTCTTTGTATTGTATGACGTTAGGAATATATACATAAAATATGTCATATACCGCAATCATTTAGGTTATGTTTTTTTTATCACTGCATATTTATACATATCTTAAATTTTATATCTTACACATTTAATAAACCTTGAGCTCAAGTGAAATGAATTCTAAGATTTCAAACAAAATTTATCTGTAATTGTATCTTTTGTGGAGAAGTTATGAATGAGCATATTTTAATTTTATTTGCTAAAAAAATTGCTGATAAATTTAATCTATTATGCTGTGATAAGAATAAAGTATTCTTTTAATAGTATAAATTAGTTCAGACTAAAATCTTTAATTTATAGATTTATTTAATTTTATACGCTTTAATTACAATAATAGACTTTTTATAAAATAGATACATAAAATCTGTGTTTTTTTGTATAATCAAACGATTAAATATATTATTTTATTAAATTTCAAAAGCTATATTACTTCTAGATCTATTCCCATCATTTGGATTCACCCGATCAAGTAGTTTGTAATTATCACCAGTATCTGTAAAATTCCGAGATTCCAGTGCATAAGCTTCTAGATCATATACTCTTCTCGTTCTTCTAAGCGAATAAGGTTCAAGTAATCCACTGCCAATGTCCATATTTGATTGATAGCTTAAACATATAAAGAATAAAAACATTTTATATGCATATCTTTTTCTTGACTTTATATATTCAGATTTTAATTTATCCAAATATATTGCTAATTTATAGTTTTTTTCTCAAATTAGTCTAGTGGCGTTTTATTGTTCGAAATATTTAAAATATGATTTATATTGAATTATCTTAATTAGTATGATTTATATTGAATTATCTTAATTATTATGATATATTAAAATTAAAATAGTATTTACATTCAAAATATCCCTAAAATAAAATATTTTGGCTTAAGGGGTAGTTATGTGCATAAATACCCCCACAACGAATATAAATTAATTTGCACCTGAATAAAATGGCGTTATTTTTTTAGTTAAATTAGTATTTATAAATTTTTGTGTGGTTCAAAATGTTACTAAAACTTTATATTCAAGCTAAAGATTGAAATTTTACATCGAATTAAAAAACCAATTTAGTAGACAATATAATAATCAAGATTATTATAGTGTGAAGCTTTCATATATTACTTTTTTAAGCCGCTAACCTGCGATATATTGTCACAATCTTACGTTTATATTACCTCATTATTATTTAAAGTGTACAATAAGTCTAAATAAAGCATATTCCCGCATTTAATGTTTAGATAAAATCCAAATATTTTGAAGTTCTTGGCACTTACGCAATAGAATTATCGTCATTTAAAACAAGAATAACTAACTCGTTTAAAAAATGAAATATCATGTCTATCAATGTAGATTTACAATAAATTTTTACCCTTATAATTCCTATATAAAGTTTTTTTTACCAAAACACATTTTTTTAACATTAATTTCGCACACATATGATACAGCCTCCTTATTATTGACGTGATTCAAGATAATTTTATAGGATCCATTAATTAAATGCGAGCAATGTTCGTATGACAATTTTTGTACTTTTATCCAACTTTATTTAATTTATAGTGTTAAAAGATGTGAGTTTCCAAATGCACAAAAATAGCCTACAAATATAATGATGTGCCTTTTATTCAAATGCGATCATTGATTTCAATGAAATTTCGTAGATGATTTATGAGTTCCCATGCACAAATTTTAGATCGAAATAAATTCCTTTCATTCTAAATAAAAAAACATGCTATCTGAATCTTATTGTTGTTAGCGAATCGCAAGTATGAATAAAATAATGTCTAGATTTGGGTTAATTTGAAATATTTAAATATTTTTTTAAAATTTATAAAAAATAAAAATATTTAAATAACATTCATAATTATACTTGACCTTAAATGTTAGAATTAACCACAATTATTTGTTCTATGAACTCACCAAGCAATACCTCATAATTTGCATATTATTTTCCAGAAATGGGCTTTATAATTTTCCATCACATTAGAAACACGAATGAATGTAATTAATCAAAACTCTCAATTATGTTTCAACAAAAAAAGATATTGGATATTCAAAAATAATGATTGCTGCCTCACAAATAAAATAATTTAAACCAAGTTAAAACTGTTTAATAAAATATTTTGGATTTTTATTTAATTATGGGTTTATTTGATTTTATATGTGACTCAATAATAACTTCAGAATGCTCTTTAGAAGATATTTGGTTGATACTTCTTTCTACCTCGTCATCTTTACAATCTTCTTAAATACACCTTCTTATTATAGCATTTAAAATTATTTATCAATGTTTAGAAATAATAGCAGTATTTATACAGACAAATTAAAAATATTGGCGTTATAATTTCTCTAAGACTTCCATATTGAAAATGAAATTTGGGGATTATATTTGATATTTTTTTCTTCTAGCTGATAGGCATAAAAAAATCTTTTCATATTATAAATGATAATAATTAAACTTATACGTAAGCAAGTAAATAAATTTAATAAATTCTAAATGAGAATTCAATATTTAAAAAGTCAAATCATACAAAAAAATATCAAAAGATATGTAATTATTTTATAAGAAAAATATACACAGTTTTCCAATGAAATAAAATAAAATTTACGGTTTAGAAAAAACCACCATTTGTTTTTTTAATTCAAATCGAAGAAGTATGAAATATGCTTCATGAAATATGAAACATATGTTGGTATCTTAATATAATTACTTAAATATACGTATTTGTAAGTTTTTAATCCTCTTTAGCATTTATTTTGCTTTAAATATTAGCCCATGGTTTTTTTAGAAGTATGATGCTATAAAAGCAAGGATTTTTATATGAAAAATTTCGCTTTAATCTACTAAAAACCGACTCTGTTCTGCCTATAATGCTATATGATCGTATAACTTATTTTTTTCTGTGAGAATGTACAGATTAAACCCGATCTTATGAAAATATTTTTTTCTAGTATGTAGGTGTCTAAATTAAGCGAAAAATCAATTATTTTATATTCTAACTAAAATATCAATCATAAAAAAAAAAGAGACGGAACCGGACCGCTAAAAACTACAGTAGCACAAAAAAATTCTTATGAAATCTTTGGACATAATATAGCCGTTTTCTAAGGGTTTTATATGTCAACATGTCAATTGAAAAAATAAATATTAATTTAAATTTCTTTTGATAAATACTTATTGCAATATTTCGATTTAATAATATTTTTTCTTGTATTTTCATTGGTTTTTTGATTAAATAAATCATCCAGTTAAGAATAATTCAAAAAATTCATCATATATCGTTTTATCGCTTGTATGAAATAAAAGTACAAAATTGTGTATTTGAGATTTGCTCTCTAGTTTTTTTTATATGCAGACATTCCAATTTTTTCTGACACATATATTATCGCCTATTGTTTTTTTAAATCTGTCACTAAATCATATTCTATATAATTTTTCTTTAATTTTATAATTAAACAGCGAATATTCTGTTTTTTAAATTGAGTTTGAAAACTATTTACGAATATTTAATAAAATATTTTCATTAATTAATTTTAAAGTTAGCATATTAGAAATATTTTCTGTTAGTTGGTGCCTAAAATATATTCATAAATTATAAGGGCATGCATCTTGTTACTTTTACAGGTGTTTCATGGTCACTTGAAATATTTAAAAGAATTTCGATTCTTTAAACATATAAATTTACACCTTTTAACTGAAAAAAATTATATTTATGATTGTGTATAATATTTATTTACATATATTTTGGCTATGAAATTTAAATTTTAAAGTTTCTTACTATACACTAATACCCATCATGGATTCAATATAAAGGGGCTCAAAATAAATAAAGTAGAAATGCAGTGAATGTAGTGAAAGATTGCTAACGTAATTTTTTCACAGCCTAACATAATATATAAAAATAATTCAAATAATATACAAGTGATACTGAAAATATAAAAATATTGAATTCAAAATAATCAAATAGTTATCGCTCAACGATATAAACAAATATTTAAATTTTAAACACACAAATTTAATAATAAAAATAAAACAAAAAATATCAATAAAACACACTAACAAAAATTAAATTAAACATAAGAAAACAATACAAATACAAAAAAGTAATATAACATCTAAATACTTTACATAAACTCAAAAATACCATCAAAGTAAAATAATAATTAGAATACTACAATAATTAGTATAGCACCATATTTATTCAAAAGCATAATAAATAGACATAGAATTAACATACTGAAATAATTAAATATTTCATGATGAAAAAATTTTAATCATAACTAAACTATTCTTCAAATTTTAAATTGAACGAACTATAAAAATAAGGGCATATTTATATGATTTAGCTGTAATCAAAGGAAAAAATATAAATGTGCAATTTACATTGTAATTTGTGTTTTTATCATGTTCTGTTGTATATTTCAAAGAATTTATTCGTCTTAATCTATGTTCCCCTGATTTGTTGTCTTTAGAATCAAATTATTATGGAAGTGCAGCGCGTTTTTCTAGGATAATTTATCCACAGATCACCAATCGATTTGTAATCAGTATTTTAACACAATATTTTTATATTTCCTGTTTCATCGTTAAATTCATTGTGTCTATTCGGATTTAGTAGACCCATATTGACCACACATAATTTGTCTTTATTTTGAATCCCCCAAATGGTTTTTTTTATGCTAATTATTTATTGATTTGATATTTTAGCTTTGATTGTGGCTTTTTATTTTGACAGATCGCTATCCCTTTGTTAATGATATGAATGTTTATAACAATATTTAAAACATATAGGCTGAAAAAGGTATTATGCAATGTTTATAATATGTAAAAAAATTACTTCTTTTGAATTTTTTAGAGTTTATTTAAATAATCATATGTGTACATTTAATATATAAATAATAATTAAAGCCAAATGAAAAAAAAGATTACATTTTATATCATATTGAATGATAACTTCATGTATATATATGAAATGTAACTAATTAAACTTTTTCAATACGATAATAAATTGCTTTAGAAAGTAAATTTTCGATTTTTGTTTCTCAATCTACTTATCCTCAATGGATTTCTCATGCTTATCTTCTTAAAAGGTGTTATTAATTGTAGCATTATTCTTTATTCTTTTTTTCCGACATACTATTCTGCTTCGATTGTAATTATAATTTTTGTGTATATTTTTTTATTTTGTTACTGAATCAACAATCATATAAGGTTTGGTGCTGGAATAATTAGTAATATTAAATTCTAAAAAATGAATTTTCAATCAACACTTTAGATTTAGTTATTATTTCTCAATTATCTTCTTTTTGAAATTATAAAATAAATTTTTAGTGCTATATATTATTTACCATATTATTGTAGCATAATAAACAGTGATGTTACCGGATGAAAAATAAGTAGTCTAAAAATATTATCAAGTTCTAGCGTGTATTTTTATACCAGAAAAATAGGAATTCGCCATTTACAACAAAATTGACTATAATTGTAAAGCAATACTTATTATTTATTGAATATTTAAAAGGACATATGATTTTTTTTAATTACTTAAAATCGATTATGCCCTTTAAAAAATGTGTATCTGGTCTAAAATAAAACAAAACTAATTTATTTTATACTGTTTATATATAACATTGTATTTTTTTTAAAAAAAGACTTTTTGCCTTCAAATATTCCTATTTTTTTATACGATGTAATATATATTTTTATAAACACTAAGTCGCAATTCTCGATAATAATAAAACTCGGTTTTTTATGTCAGCGGTCGGTTGCGATGTTAAAACCCCAATAATGCATATAAAAATGGAAAAGTGTGTTCTCTTACGAAAATTTTAAGCAATAATATAAAAATTTCGAATCTATATTCTTAATATAAAAAATCGGTGGGCATAATCTTAAAAAAACTCGGTTTAGATTTATCTTTTAATAGATCTTAAATTTTAATATAAATAATAAAGAAATTCATAATCAAATCGCTTATATGACACACTAAGTCGTGAAATTAAAAAATTATTATTTATCCTGTAAAAAATATGATACGGGCACCGGTTCTAGATGTATAAATATTAAGCCCGGAATCTATAGTATGAATCTAATTTTTAAATCCTTACCACAAGGGTATTGATAAATTACAAAAAAAAATACGTAATGCCGCTAGCTCCAACGGATACAAAAAATAGTGTTAGGCCGAATCACAATAAAATAAATATTCTGGCAATAAAAATATGATTTTTTGAGGCGTTAAAACAACTTGAATAGATTCTCATACGCAATTGCAAGTAATCAAAGCCACATTGGCATATTGGGTTGTTTAACCGTAAAGATGACTGATTGTGACAAAGTCAATACCATAATTTTTGGCAAAAAAATCGAAAGGCATTGTAGTTATATTTAAAGATTTTCACATCATTTTTTATCATCTTTATTCATCGAGAAAATTTGCGGTAAAATAAATTGGAATTTCTTCTAAATTTTAATTGTACGACGTTATCAAATCTTATGAAGGAGAAGTTATATTTTATGATCACAAAAAAAGGTGCTTTTCGGCTATTTAGGTATGATTAAAATGATCACGTATGTATTTTTAATTAAAAAAAATAATATGATAACTTAAAGGGTGGTTATTATTTTTACGAAGGTATATAATATACGGGAATAATTTCTAACTAATTTTTAGATTGAATTGCATAGATAACCTGCTACGTATGATTTTTTTTCAATAAAACTGGTAGTATAGCTCTTGATATTATCGTTGAAACACTATAAACAGTGCTTAGGGATATTTACCTTTAAAAAATCGGCACAAATTAAGAAAAAAATATACCTTCAGCCTGAAAAAAGAGTATTTGTACGCAATATTTGGAATGTGTAAAATTAGTGCGTAACTTTGTATGAGATTATAGTTCTCTAACATAGAATCAAGCTATATTAACTAACTGGCACAGATAAAAATATGATTATCGTAAATTTAAAATTCAAATAATCGATTAATGATATTTTAAGTAATACGTGAGAGAGAAAGACATGCAATATATAGTAAAGAAAAGGTTTTTAGTATATTTCTAAAATAAAAATTCTGGTAGAATAATGTATAACAATCGCAATGAATCATTCTTGGCTTTCATAGTATAAATTTTTTAATTTGAACAATGCAGTCATTCTTTGTAAAACGAATTATCAGTTGTGTACTCTTTTAAATAATTTTCAAATAAATTAAAACTGCACATTATACTAGAGTTTAATTACTCTTAATATATAAAATCAAGCCAATTTTTCAATTTCATTTATATATATATAATATATTTAATTGAATATTTTCTGTATATAAATCAATAAACTAGTCCAAAATATATAGAAACGATACTAAAATATCAAGACTAATTTTTTTTAAATAGAATAACAATTTTTGGTACAGTATTCTAACTTGGTGTTTTGTAATGAAAAATAATCGTAAAACAACAAGATTGTATATAGTTAATATGGCGCAGCATTATAATTGAATATTTTTATTACGTAATAAGAAATGTCGTTTCGCTAACAAATTCGGGCAAAAGCTTACTCTAAATGTTTATTACTTTAGCATTTCTTTTTTTTTATTCTAGATATTTAAATTTCTTTGCTTAAAATCAGAATTTGGTTACCAATCAAGTCTTCCATTTCCATAAAATCAGAACGAGGAAACAAAGTACGGATGATAGCGTAAACCAGAAAATTAATTTACAAATTTTTGATAAATTTAATTTAATGCTAAAACCACACCCTTATACTGGATCTATCAAATAAGCAACAAAACATAGATTTTTTTATGCATAAAATAGAATTGAAATTATAATCACGTGATAAAAAAATTTTCCAATTATTTTCTGAAAACATTGATGTGAAAATATTTTCATATCTGTGTATCTTATATCTTAAAACTGTTTCAATTTAATTTATATAATTCATCATAGATTGACCATTAAAATGAAGTCTTTAGTTTTCAAGTTATTTTTTTTTGTTTTTTGTCTAAGATTATACATTAGATGCATGTTTATAGATCAGACAAATCAGGCACTTGCAAATGCCGCCTATAGACAGAAAATCGCTATGGGTGTATTTACTCCGCCTTATTACTTTTAGAAGAATTGTATGAATTAGAAATAAAATATATTTATTCGTACATTTATAGATTCAAAAGATTTTCTTTTATAATTTTAAAACTGAAACTTAAGGGATATGCAAGATTTACACAAAAAAAAATTATTGATAAAATGCGTAAGGGTAAAGAAAATCCATATAATTACATATCTTACTTATATAGTTACGATTATTTACTCCTCTAGATAAATTTTTTTTTTCAAATCATATGCAATATTGTTATTATACTAAAACTTACCTTTTCAAATATAAAAGTCTAATTTTGGATCTGATATGCCATATATAGACCTATTAACTCTTTTATAAATATTTTTTGTAGCAGTGTATGTTTTATTTTCTTTTAAAGTAAATTTAAAATAATTAGAAGCTAGTTTAAGTTTTTTACTTACATAGAGTTAAGTTTTGAGAATAATCTTTTTTTTGGTTAGAGTCAATGAAAACTTTTAACATGACCATCTGAATCAAATAATTAGAAAATAAATAATAAAACGAAAAAATGAAAAAAAATACAAAATTTAAAGTCAATTTTTTTTTTGAAATTACAAAATTTAATTAAGGTTAATAGAAATAGAAAATTCAATTTTTTGTATTTATCTACAGACATATTAAATAATAAACACCAAGAATTTTTAGATGGAAATTTATTTCTTTCAAGTTATTCCAACTTCTTTTAAGTTTGTTAAGCATTCTTTGCATGTGCATTGCGCCACGATCAGATGAAATTTACATAAACTATTTAGCTATTCCATAAAATAAAGATTCATTTAAAGATAAAAAAATATAAAAAACTTCTTTACTTTTATCGATATAACTAACGAACAATATAACCAAGACCTTAGAGTCCAATACAAACACAAAGTTCAAAAATGACATTATCTTATATTTTATTTTATTGGTGTTTACTATAGTTTTCCTGAAGCAATCAATATCTTATCGCGCCAATTACACCGACTAAAACTCGACTAATCATTCACATCGGATTTCTTTGACATTTATAAATAATATAAGGGTTTTTATATCTTATGATTGCTATAGTTGTGGTAATTTTGGCATAAAAGCAGGCATTTGACCATTTGTAACAAATAATTTTAATACCAGCCAAATCTAGAAAAATTTTTTTTTCTAGCTATCTAATATTTTATAGAAAACATAATGTGTAATCCTTCTCCACCTTTACTTTCATAAATTCCTTTAATTTCTTGTAAACATCATATAAATAACTTTTGAAATTGAAGTAGTACAATTATACTTTATATAAATTACAATTTCATAACTTTTGATTTAAATACGAATTTATTTATTAATGATCAAAATTATTAAATACATATTTATTCCAGCAACTACATTAATTTTATCATCTTTAGATTGCTTAACAATCAAATGAAAAACTTTAAATTTGATATATAAATTGGATCTTATAAACCCCAATAAAAATAAAACATGTATGTAAAGCGAATATTTACTGATGCTAATTATATTTAATAGTTTTAAGAGTATTTAACATTATAACTTTTAATGCATATAATATTTATATAGAATCATTGTGGCATTTAAAAATCTAATTAAATCATGTATAAATTTTACATATTTTTGAATTAAATAGTAATAAAATTTCTTATAGAAAGCAATATGTGATGCAAATAGTGATAATGAAAATATTAAGATGATAAAACTATAGTAAACTGTAATTTTATTTCTCTAAAATGAATAAATCACACTATTTAAACATAAAATGTTGTTGAATGGTTAAATAACAGTATGAATATTACAATAATAGATTTAAAATATATCTAAGGTAATATAAATATACTTTTATCATATAAAGCATTCATTGATTAAATAAGGGCAATAAAAAGTAAATCCCATTCTCAAGCGGATCATAATGCTTTAAAATGGGCTAATTAGGTCTAAAAAACAAACATACCTTAAAAAATTAAAGTAATTTTAAGTATATTTTTTTAATCAATATAATGTGAGATATATAAGTAAATTGGTTTTTTACTGTTCGCTTATGTTAAATTAAATATCTATTTTTTATTTCGATCAATTTTATGGTAATTTATTAGCTTTTCCCGTCATTATTTATTCATCAATTATGTTTATATCTTAATAGATCAAATGAGGAATACGAAAAACATAATATTACAAAGCAATATTTATTTACAAAATCCCGGCTAAAATCATTAAATTATTTTTTTTTAATTTAAACAATTCTCTACTAAATTAGCTGTAGCACATTTGAAAAATATAAATTAAACTATATGACAAATATATTAAATTTAATCAAAAACCAATTTTTTTCAGCAAACAAAATATTTATTATTTTAATTCATGTATTTAATATAAAATATTTATAGGTATAGATGATAATATAGTTAAATTTCATTTTTTTGTGTTTTCGCTTAGACTTTAAAACTGTATAGAGCTTCGTAGATGTGAATTCCACAATTGATTGGTTAAAATCTCTTGCTGATGCTCACTTTTTTTACAGCCAAACCATCACTGAAATCTCATGATAGTTCGTATGAAAAATAAAACAGAATATTTGAACGAACGCAATTTCTTGTTGTACTTATAAGGTTAGTATTGGCATTAAAAAGCTGTTATATTAAGCATATTCTTAATTTTAAATTGCATTTTTCTGGATACAACGAAAATAACTATCTGGGATAGGTTGTAATAATTCTAAGTTATGGTTCCTCCTATGCTTTTATCACTTTATTGATCTTAGAAATTATATAAGAACGAATTTCTGACAATAAAAACAGAAGAAACCACCCAAAACATGCATTTATGTGTCTTAATTGGTATTTAAAGATACTAATGCGTATAAGACAAAATAATTATTGTATTTTTCTCTCATTTTTTTAATAATTTTTATCAAGGGCTTTTTAAGTTCTTGAATACAGTGATTCTAATTATAAATTGTAAAAAATTTAATCCGAGTAATCAATTAAGTATAAATATATGATAAGCTCATAAATTGTAAATCAATTAAAGTCATTTTACCCTGTTAAAAATATTTTAATAAAGTAAATAATATTATTATCTCATTTTAAATGTGTTTTGTGTTTTCTTTATGAACGTATAATTATGAAATTACTATAGTTATATATTTCTATATGCTTATTGCGAATTTCAAGTTTATTAACCTAGAAAAACATCTAAAATCAAAGATATACCAAATATTATTAAAATCATATATAAAAGTATTGCGATATCAAATATAAATTATATTTTTAGCAATATTTTTTTAGTATTAAATTATATGTTATAAAAAAAACATATATGGACTATAGGTTGAAAATTCATTATTAGCTGCTTAAAATTTTTGATATTTTTATCTTTTGAGAATTATCTACAATTTAATTTCCCATTTAGGATAACTTTTTATTTCTGATTAGTAGCTGTCTATACACCGGACCTTTAAAAGGTTTCAAAATACATAAACATGGAAATTTCAAGTTTAAAAATTATTGACGTTATATTCATAAGAAGATAAATTATTATATATTTGATATGGCCATAAAATATCGGAGAAACGTAATATCCCATACAATAAATATAAATTAATTATTAATTATTAAATATTATATATAATTTAATATACTAACTTCATAGTGGAAAATAAATCATTCTTTTCCATAAAAAATTATATAAAATTCGAAGAGAATTACTTTTCCGATATATTTTCGATGTATTTTTTTACGATCTGCATAATCACTAAAAAAATTATATAATGCCCAAATCCACATTGTTATAAGTATTTTTTTTGGTATACTAAATTTCTTAATTCATGTGTTGTGCAGATTTTTAAAATACTTTTCTAATTTTCATGTATAATCATTCGAATCCAAAAAAATTTAAAGCTCCTTTATTTCATGATTTTTATAATATATAAAATATTGATACATGCTATTTATAATTAATTGATTAATATATGAGCGGGAACACAAAAAAAATCAATAAAATACATAACTTTCTATATTAGGATTTTTTTATTATTGCTATTTTTTGATGATGTAAGATGAGAGAAGTAATGCCAATAAGTATAGATATAACCGATTACTTCATGTTTATATATCATCAAGAATTAAAAACAATATTATTTTTGAAGGAATTGCTTGTGATATAAAAAGATCAAAATAATTTTTCTATATTTGGTGCATTATTTCTAGTGTATTAATATAAATATTGCAAAATACTTCATAATGAATATCAAAAGCAATGTTATTGACGCTCGCTCTATATTTTAGCAACGATGAAGAAACTATTGAAAGAAATGGCCTGAAACTTCCACAGAACCAACAAAATCACATTGAAATACACGAATCTTGCGAACCAGGATGCGCAGATTTTTATTTTAGCGCATGTGGAAATGAAATGTACGATCTTGCGAGCTTTTCTAGCTTTGAAGTTGGGTTTTTAGATGAGATAAAGAAGCATAACAAAATAGGCGATGTTAATAAGGCGCTTATGCATACATTATATAGGTATCTGGCGGAAATGAGAATATCACATAATAACAAGCTACATATGATCACAACATTAGAAGGCAGAAAGTTACTTCTGGATAAATATATAGGCGCGTTGGTATTAACCAGAAAAGTATTTCATGGTGATTTTATGAGGAATACACAAAGAATATATAAAATAAGTGAAAAAATAGCAGAAAAATATAGTATATTTTTAAATAA
The DNA here is from genome assembly GCF_057557595.1 of Rhyacophila brunnea. NCBI lineage: Eukaryota > Metazoa > Arthropoda > Insecta > Trichoptera > Rhyacophilidae > Rhyacophila > Rhyacophila brunnea. Next base: position 1,200,621 of record NW_028233346.1, on the reverse strand, counting down.
ACTGGAAATTTCTATATCTAAATCGATCTCGTTGTATAGAAATAAAGAATTTCCGTTATGGGGCGAAGGAACGTTTCAATACTACTTTTCTCGAATATTGAAAAATAACGATCACAGGTTGCGTTATTTGCGAGAATTTTCAAAATATACTATCCTTGAGCGCGCAAAGAGCATTAAAATATTTCACCTGGATTAAAACAATTCCAATGATTTTGTACATACAATAGATATAAAAATAAGATCCGTAAATAAATTTAGTGTGAATAACAAATTTTTATCTTATCTTTGGTTTTTTTCTATACGAAAGGATAAGATGTAGCGTTAAAATTATGGTATTATAATTAAAAAGGTGAGGATGAAAATATATATATATCAAAATTATTAACTTATATGACAAATTTAGGTTCTAATCAATTTTCAAAAATTATAAATTCTAGATGAAAAATTACACAAATATAATCTATTTTATTATGCAGCCATTAAATTTTATGGATCATCTATTGGATGAAGTAAAGCAATATTTTTTTATTGCTGTCTTATAATAAGAAGTGATTACATGTTTAATTTTCAAAAAGTCACGTATTATGATTTTTCTCCTAATCATATCCGCATAATTCAATAATAAATATTTCAATACCTTTATCTTAACGAAAAATATTTATAAAATGAAGTAGCGAGCTAAAATATTATGTAAATTACGTACTCAAACTACAGACTCTGCCCTTCATAGAATTCCTTTATGTTACTTAATGTGTTATATAATTTTTTCATTATTATTTTAGAATTCTTATGTGAAAATTTTACGGTATTAAAAATCCAATATATTTTTCATCATTGTTTTGTGATTTCCAACCAATAACTTATTAGCATTTATATTATAAAATTTATAATTACACCAAATCGCAAAATATTTAAATCAAGGCTCAAAAAAATATAAAAAATTCATTGAACACGAAAATATAAAAAATGCAACATTTTTTTTCTTACAATAAAGATATAGATTATTTTAAACATTTTGTGTTTTTTATTTTTCAGTGTTCAGATGTTTTTTAATATTTTTAGTCATAAAGTCTTCGGAAATAACCTTTCCATTTCTATACAAAATAAGCATTTCTATCAGAAATAAGATTATTATCCCATAATTGAATATTTTTATGATAAATATATAAGATATACTTTATTTTATATATTTCGTGTGCTGAAATTTCAGTTTAATTATTAAATAAAACCATTAAATCAGCTAAAGTTCAAATCAATTGTATTTTGCTGACAATTTACGATATAGGACAAGTAAAATATCTATTTTCTATTTTTCAAATCGAATATATATGATCGGATTATTTTACTAATTAGCTTTTTTATGTAAAAAATCAGTATAATAATGCCTTTGTACAATCAGTCTTAACTCTGTATTTTTACAGCTTTTTATTTGGCGTCTAAAATGAAAAATAGGCGTATATTTTGCATTTTGTAGTTTATTTTTGTTCATCTCAAGTTATTTGCCTCTTTTTATCTGAAAATTCTATTTCTAATCATTTACAATTGTATTTTATAAATAAATATGTTAAAATATTAATATTTTTCTTTAAAAAACGCTATGCAGAAAAATAAAACGCAGAAATCCCTTTTAGTCTACAAATAACATTAAAAAAAAATCGGAAAAATCGCATTATTTGAATTAATTACGATTTAATACCGATGATGTTATATTTATCGTCTCAAATATCTGCCTTAAAATTAATTTGAAATAATTTATCAAAATTGATTGTTTTATGTTGGATTTTTTCAAATAAATTAGTTAAAAGATATGATTTTCAATAATTTGATTGAACTTACAAATTTATGGACAAATTCAATAATTTCTATTGCATCACTCGAATTTATAATATATTAAAAGCCAAATAAAATTGAAAATTATAGAATGTTTATTATGATATTTGGTGACAAAGTATAAAGAAATATGGTTTAAATCAAAATACTCTAAGAATACAAAAAAAATCTTAATATTAATTTGTATATACCTAAAAAATTAGTGGGTAATAATTATTTACATTGAAAGAATGCATTTTAAATATAAAATTTAAATTTTATGATCAAAGACATATAAAAAATATTTATGTGAATAATATATGAAAGCTATGTGTTAGTGTCATAAAGCTGCTATTTATACCTAAATTTTATATTTACGATTTATGCTATTTGTGTATTTCCAGCTAATTTAATTCTCGACAATTACCATACATAAACCATTAAGTGTGTAAATATAACGGATAGCTCATATACGAAGCGCAAAATCCTGACACTAATATGTATAATATAAATTTTATTAAGTCTAAATCTCTATTTATAAGTTTTTGTATATATTTCTTTGCTTATAAATAAACCAAAAGAAAATTTGCATTTTTTATTATTATTTTATAATAATAAAACCAGAAAAAATGCTTAATTTAACAGTTTACGGTAGAAATATTTCAGTATTCAATTAAAAAAATAAAATTCTAATCGAATTTACTTTATTGTTTTATGTTTTATCTTTTTACTTTTCAGAAAATTCACTTTATATTAATAAGAACTATTGCTAAACTGACGCGTCTTTCCGTATGACTCCCCGAGCATTTCTAGTCTCCCGTAATTTCGTGGATTAAGCCCTTTCTCATAGGCGGCAGTCATTATGTAAAGGGAATGTGATTCTGTCTACTATTCATCGCTAAGTTATTCAAGCTATAACCACACTCTACACTTACCTATATCCTTTCTAAACCGTGTGTAATTTTTATATACTGGAGGTACAGTTCAACGGCTTGCACAGTAACCTCCTATTTCTCATGGCTTGTCGATGCTTTATGATTCATCTTTTATTTATCATTAGCCGCCTCCGTAGGTATTTTTCTTTGGAGTAAATTCGTTTGAAAGATAGTGGGGTGGGTGTAACTGAAAACCGCAACCTGTCACAAGGGTGCTTCAAGTAATTTTTTATTTATTTATAGTATTAAATATAGACCAAATGCTCTCATTTTTTTATAGTGTGATTCGGTAATTATCCAAATTTATAATTTATCACAATGTTTTTAATTGTATTATCTTCCTATAATCCATATTTTTAATGCAGATTTGCCTTATTTTTAGTTGTTGATAACGTTTTTCGCGATCCTGAGGGTTAATTTGATTCCTTTGGTTTTTTCATCATCAAAATGATCAGCCTTTTAGACATAAATTTAATGATTATAAAATTTTTAAGTAATTATTTTTATCAATTTACATCTACAAAGCACAAAAAAACGTTGTTTAAATTGTTTTCATGATATAAAAACCTTTAGAAGTTATTTCAAATATAATTACAATGTTTGTTTGTTCAAATTTATTTGTTTAAAAAATTCACGTAATTTTTTGATTAATTTTTCTCGATCTAGTGCTATCTTTTATTAAGAAAATGTTTCTTATATATTTTTGCTCCTCTTTATATAAAAAGCAATGATGGAAAATATGAGTAATTTAATTAAACTTATATATATCAACAGACACTTCAACTTATCTCATTTAAGAGAAGAAAGGTAGTTTATTTAGACAGAAAAGGGGAAGGACACAAAAGATTTACCAAGGAATTGAGCAATATTTCAAATGAACTGACTACGTCTCAATAGATGATTTTGATAAAAAGAAACCTAACCCATAAATAAATAATATTTATAAGCAGAAATATACTAAGAAAAGGATATGAAGGGTATTTTACAGAAAATAACAAAGGCAAAGATGATCATCTATGGAGGATTTAACTGTTTTTTTTTGCATAGATCCTTAAAATTAAAATTTTCAACACATAAATAAAAACTGAAAAAAATCATGTGGACTTTAAATACTAGGTGTGGCACGCATTTTCGATTTTTTTAACGTCAGAAACCAGAAGTTCATCACAATATTTTATGTGTTTCATATGATATTAATATGGGGCATATATTAAATTATTTGATTTTTATTATTTTTTTTTTATTTAAATTTTAATTATTTTTTTAATAGATATTATTATATATTTGTACTTCGATCAATAATTCTAAAAGTTTTAATTTTGAATAAAAGAACTAAAATTTTGTCATAGTTAAGGCTAATTGATTTTTTTAATGCTTTTATCTGTTCTAGAAAATCCCAGAGTTTCTTGCTAGAATAAATTTGCCTAATACTTCTTCGTGTCTAAACATTTTTACAAGTCTGAACTACGAATCTTTATATATAAAGACCTATAAATTTAAGTTTTTTTTATACCGTATTTTTTATTCATATTCTTATACTTCGGGACACATTTCGAACTCTTATATGCAACTTGAAGTATTTAATTTTCACAATATCCCATGCTATGATGTGATGAGTTTTAAATATATACTTTTTATAATCACAAAAAAAAATATTTGTCAAATGTAATGCATAAAAATATTTTTTTAATCCTTATTTAAATCATTAATAATAAAAAGTAAAATGAAATTTCAAATATTTTGAAGCTCTTAATAGATTTAGAGACAACATAATAGGCCGAAAAAAAGTACTCAAGACATTAAAAACTTCATAAAATTAATATTACAAAAAAAGATAAGGGGTTTTGTGAAAACTAGATGAAAATACATGTAGAGAGATAAAAGTTAACAAATCAATATTTGGGATCTAAAGAAAATAGATAAAATAAATGTAGTTTATGCAAAGAAACATACAGCCTTAGTAATTGATTTTAGTTTTGTTCATTTCAGCCAATAAATTTTAAAACCCTCAATAATGTATCTTAAAATGATTTCAACTAATAAAAACAGTGTAATCTTAAATATAATCTATTTTTATTTATAATACAGCCATGATTCTGTATGAACGCAATATATTTGTATTTAATATATGAAACTATTTAAATATTTCTTGCATGAAGAATATTATATTTATAATGCCCTTCATGAAGACTTTTTTAGTTTATAAACGGTTCAATACATAAAGATTTTTAGCTTAAGTAACAAAATAAGTTTTCATGGAACATAAATCTTTTTTTGGGATTTTAAAATATATCAACGCTTAAAAATTAAATTTATTGATATAAATGAACCTGGTATATTTAAAAATAGTATAGTTCATTTTAAAACACGTTATTCTTTTAAAAACCTTTTCTATGAATTTACATCTTTAACATCTTGCAAAACAAATTTAAAAAATAATCATATATATTTGCAGTTTAAATGTTGATATATATCAGAATATTTATATAATCTATATATATATCTGTCTTTTCTATATTTATATAAATAAGTATTCAGTTTCTCATTACAAAATTAAATGGTTATTAATACAAACAGGTATATGATTCAGTTCTTCGTGTTTCTAATAAAAAAAAAAGTAAAAATACTTTACATATAATTTTAAGTATTTATTTTAAAAACGGAATCGTACAAAACATTTTCACCTACTATAAATTAATAGAATATGCACAAAAATTAAGTAAAATTGTGTGAAAATGCCTGATAATCTTCACATTTTATTATTCCCTAATGTTAACATAAAATTATTTATCAAAAAAATGTTTTAAAAAATATTTTTATATTATATTTGAGCGCGCAATATTTTTAAACCTAAAAAAAATGATGCGAATAGCATATCAAACTAATTGATTTTATATTAATTTGAAAGTTTTAAATTTACAGAAGACAGAAATATGGGTTCATAAAATAATTGAATGGGTTTAATTCAGTCAAATAGATTTATAACAAAAATATTTCAGCTATCAGCCTTATCGTTTTTTCAAAATGTGCCAACATTTTGCATACGAGATTAAGTTAAAGAATGTAAGTATAAATAAATCATATTATTTATCATGGTTCCCCCCCCCCCAAAGCTATTTAATGTGTTGTCTATTTGATTATTTCACTTTTAACATATAAAATAAAAGTATTAATATTGAAGAATAAAAACAATGAATTTCTTAAAATTAATAATTAAATTATAATCTTATTGAATCCGTCTGCCAAATTCACCCGAAAATATTTTTTTATAAACACTAGATCATTAGTGTTCACAACATATACCTTTCTTAAAACGTATTATTGATGCAAATAAAAAGTTTGAAATTTATAGAAATGTTACCATGTGTAAAATATATTAAATAAAATTGCGCATATTGACTGTAATTTTTTATTGAAACATATCTGCACATTTTTGATTCACAGACATCATTTTTACCTATTTTGCTGTTATCAGTTATTTTATGATCAAAATTATATTTGAAATCGATTGAACTAAAATAAAACACACACAGAAAATGATAGTTAGACACATTTTTAGCCTAGATACGATGGATTTTTATGACTTAATTAAAATATAAAAAAGATAAATGAAAATATAAGTTTGTTTCTCGTAATTATAAAATGTCATACCATTATTTTAATGCATTCTTTTCTGTAAAAATATTTTTGATTTGCTAGAAATATACATTAATTTACTTCTATAATAAATTAAAAATCACATCACTGGATATTTTAGTTCCATATAAGGATTGGATTATTTATTTTACAAAAAATAATTTTTTTACCAATGGATGTCCTTAAGTATTCCGCATTATATCAAAAAATTGGGAAATGGAAATATTTAACAATAAAATTTATAATTTTGTAAATATTATTTATTCTTTATCCAATAATAAATGCTTAAAATATCTATTGTGTGCTAATTGCTATAGTGATCAAAGGGAAATAAATTCTAAATAGCCTTATAAATTAGGATACACTCAACATAAGACATAATTTAAGTTTCTTAAAGCAGAAAACTAGAGGAAATATTTTTAGTGGGGTATAGGTAGACATTATGCAATATTTATAATAAACCATCTAGGTTTTTCAATTCCATTGTTCTTTGCATATAGAAAAGAATCACAAGCAGCCTTAAATAATATATAAGATAGTTTGAGGTGCCGAATTTCAAAATTTTCCATTTATAATCAGTAGATTTACATTTTTTGATTATATTAATTATGTTTTCAAGTACTTTGATTCTAGAAATAAAAAAAAAATCCCCCCTAAATATATGTTTTCTCATCGACAATACAATAGATCAATTTTATCAATGTTCTATGTTTTTAAAAAATTCGTAGTACGACCTTAATGAATTTAAAGAAGTTTTTTTAAAAATTCATGAATAATATAAACAAAAAATTTATAATCATATTCAATCTAAAATAAGTTATCAAAATGTATTTAAATATTAAAACACGTATTTGTGACGTCTATATAGAGCGAGCGTATTCAAAAATTTCGAACCATGAAAATTCTCAAATAAATTCGATAAAAAAAATTAAATCGATTATGATTTATTGACTTTCATATTAAAATCTGAAATTTATATGTATTTAGGGAACAATTTATCGTGTATAGACATGAAATATTCAGTAAAACTAGCTTTAAACCCGAAAAAATTTAAAAGTTAGATGATTAAATACTAGCTTAATTATTTAAATAGATTTGGAAAATAATAAATTTATAATCTTCTGCTTTTTTATTTATCGGATACAAATTATTATCTATAATATATATTCATTTATATGATTTTAGCAATTTAATATTCGAATCAAGAAATTCACAACATAAAATTTTTAAAAAACATTCGAGAGTTTAGTCACAGATGATGACATTCTATCGAAAAGATTAATCACAAAACGTGGGCTTTAAAAAATAAAAAGATAAATTACCCAAATTCAACCATAAAGATGATACATAAAATCTAATAGGCACAATGTAATTTTTCTCTGTTCAAAAAATTAATATGATTTAAATGCTCATCCATTTTCTGTTTTGTATTATATTTGTGTTAACATCTGCTTCACCATGGTAATGAGCAGAAGAAATGGCTCTTAAAATTCATATTGACATTTTTCATATCGTATTTGCGATACACAAGTCTAAATATTTTATATTTTTCTAATTTTTATATGTGGTTCAAAACATTAGAAATGGCATTTAACTTGATACAAAATCTTAACCTTACTATTTTTCGTGAATCATCAATTGCCACATTTAACATTAAATGACATCTTTCAGCATAATAACGGTCTTCGAAGATAAATAAGAAATCTTTATTCTATGTTGATACAAAGAGTTAGTAGATATATTACTATTTATAGTAATCTTAAAATAATACTTATAGTAAAAAAAATTAAGTAATTATTAAATATTTTTGAATCCAATTTTCTATTTATGTTCGTTAAAAAAATCCCAATTATATGATTATATTATCTTTGAAGACGTTATTATGTCATGAAATCTTTTTATATTTTTTAATATCTTCTTATATGACATCTTTATCATGTAATTTTCCAATAAAAAAAAATAAAAACAGCTTTTTTACAACAAAAAAAGTTAATGCTCATATTTTTTGCATGCTGATTTAAGGATAAAAAAACATAGATGAAATAAATTTTCATGTCAAATATCTTTATTAGCCATGTAAAAAAAGTAAAAATTATTCGTTTTACCATGTTTTAAATTTATTTTCACATTATAGAACCAAATTACTATCTAAAACTTTTAACAAGGTTTATAAATCATGTTTATTTACTTTAAATATTATGAAATTTTTATTGTATTAGAATATTTTTAATACTTTATTCCAATATAACTTTCTTAAACAGGTGTATTCCAATGTGGTGTTTGTAGTTTTTACATTCACAAAACTTATATTGAAATACGATAAATTAAAATCTGAAAAAAATGCATTTCAGATTTTCATCTTTTTTTATATAAGTTAATTTTTCTATAAATTATAATTCAGCTTTACCAATAAGTTTTTTTTTTATAAAATGCATGTCCATGATTAATTTTATTATATTAAAAAAATGCCTGGGTGGGATTTGAAGACTTTATAATGTCAATAGTATGATTTTTCTAAATTAATACAAAATATAAGCAGTATTATTTATCGACATGATATTGCAAACATACATTTATTTAAACGTATACGCTTTGCTTTCCAGTGATTCGTGTATCAAGCTCGATTTATCATTAACTTATTTCACCAAAAATTTATTATAATTTAACACTATCATCTTATTTTTAGTAAAAGGTTTGTGTCTTTTTTTAATTCAATCATAATTATGTTATGTTTATACATGTAAAGGAACTTTATTTTTAAAATTTGTGTCTTATTCTTTTTGCATAAAAATTCAGTTTAAGCAAACTATATTTTTTTTCAGATTAGGAACTAAACATTATAATCTACCTAGGTTAATCGTCGGGGGTCACCGGTTGAGGAAAAACTCCCATCGTTACAACTTATTTATTCACATAATACATATATAATTTCACTAATCGATGCTATCAATTAGTTTTTCTACAACCTTTCCCCCAATTATTCTAGCTAAATCCTGCAGACCATCAATTCTTTTCTCAGCAGCCCTATCAAATATCTTCTGTGCACGTTTGTTTCCGATTCCTTTTAGTTTTTTTATTTTAGAAATATCACCCGAGTTGACAATTTTTAGTAATAGTGAGTATTTTTCTGCTGAACCATTTACAATATCAAAATCGATTATTTCTTTATTCTGTAGCAAACAGTCAGAAACCTTATCACCATTAATCTTAAGAATATTTTTGTATATTTCGATTGCGTCTTTCCATTTACCATTATTTTCCAGTTCAATGGCTTTTTCAATACTACAATTTTGGTAATTCGTATTTATGTATTTTAGCGTACTTTTATTATTATTGCTTTTTCCTTTTATCAAATTTATGATTCTATTTCTTTCTTGTATTATTTTAGATTCCATTCCCTTATTTTCTTTTATTATTTGTAGGAGTGGGTTGTTTTGTATATCGTATATGAAAGAATTTTGCTCTGTTTTTCTTTTTATTTCAAACATTTTTTTGCTGATTGGCATTGAGTCTATGTTTGATTCAAAGCTGTCTTCGAAGAAAAGTGTGTTTTTTCTGATTTTTGTGGTATCTGTTTTTGTGTTAAATTTCTGTCTAAGCATTGAAGTTTCCTTCGTATCAGAACTATTCGATGGGTTGGACATAGGTGTGCTAGTTAAGGATTTATCTGCTGTGAATTTACCAGTCTTTACTTTATTTTCAAACAAATTTTTAAATAAATTTATGTTTTTTTCACCTAAAATCTTTCTTTTAGGTTTTTTGGATTGTTCCAGTAAAATAATATTATTATTCTCAGTTTCATCATCTTGAACAATATCTTTCTCGATTTCAGAGTCGATATTGCTATCTTTTATTGTGTTTAAATTATTGGATTTGATATTACACTGATTTGAACCAAAATCAACGCAACTGTCTATTGATTTTTCGTTGAATCGTAGAGTTGTAGTATTTTTGTCAATGAGTATTTTGTTTTTATTTTCCCCGTCGACTATTTCTAGTTTTTTAGGGAATCCTCTTATTTTATTTCCACCCGATTCAAAATTTTCATCTGTTTTTTGAGGATTTGATTTAAGCGCATTTTTATGTATTCTGGAGTCTAAAAGATTTTTCTCATTTTTTTTGATCGCTTCCATATTGCTATTTGTCTTTGTATCTTTATTCGATTTATACTCATTACTATTATCTTTAATATGTTTATTTACGTTGATTTCAAAACACTTTCCTTCCTTTTGATTGAATATTATATTACTAGCCTTCTGTCTATTGTCTTTTCTTGACAATCTATCAAAAACAGATTCCTTGTTTGTTTTAGTAAAGTTTTCCTTATATTTTTGATTAATAACTTTTCTTGCTTTAGAGCCAAATTCAATGGTTTTGATTGAATTTGAATCTATGAATACCTTTCCCAGAAATTTATCGCCAGTATATGGTGCGTGCCAATTTGTTTGATCTAAACACATATGTTCGTTTTCATTTGTACTGTTGCCATTATAATATATGTTTTCTGCTCTACCTTTATTTTCTGCTCTATTATTACCATAAAAAAGTGCTTTATCCAAATAATTGGCTTCAATTCTTTCATGCGAAGATTTTTCACCATCATTTTCAGGATTATTACAGTTATAAAATTTGTTTTTATCATCTATATTGCAATGGTGCAGTATTTTTTGATCCTCACTTATTTCGCTTTCAACGGAATTAACACAAACAACAACATATGTCATTCCAGACCCCCCAAGCCCATCTTTCAAAATTCTCGTCAATTTGCTGTTTCTATATGGTATTCTAGAATCCCCATTCAAAATAGATGAAATACACGAATTAAGAACAAACAAAGAGGTATTAATAGATTGAGACTCATTCATTCTCAAACTCTTACCACCGCAATTACCGGTTTTTCTGTTATCTTCGGCTCCAGCCAGATCAACAAAACTTATTGTTCCGTATTTTTTCGAAGATTCTGTTTCCATGGGAAATATAATTCTCATTATAGTGTGTGATCTTGAACTGTTTTTGTTTATATTTGTTGATCCTGTTTTTTTACGTTCGTGCATAGCAGAAAATAGGGTTAGAAAATGTTTATAGCTGTTTATTTTGTGTTTTGAAAGGCCTACTATTACTGTTTCCCCGTTTGATGATTCCCGAAGAATAAGCTCTTGTTCTTTTTTTGGAAATATGTCGTTCAAATCGTTGTTTCCAAATATTTTTGTTTTCTTTTCATTTGAATTTTTTGGATTATTGATATTGTTGCCGAGTTTCATGTTCAATGTATGATGATCGGTCGTTGAATTCGATAAACACGAAGGTAAAATATGGTCTCTATTTGTGAAGGTGTGTTTTGTATTTGAATCCATAGAATACAAGTCGTAAATTTTTTCATTGTATATTTGAAAATATGAAATAAAGGGTCTTGGTGAAGTTTTAGGAAGGCAACGAAATAGATCGGATACAATCATTTGTAAGAGACCATCATGTTTTTCTTGGGATTCTTTTACATTATTATTGTTTGGTAGTTGTGACAAAAATATGTCTTTGTTATTCTTAGATCGTACGAAGGATGTATTTATATTAGATGATACTGGTAAGCAAATTTCTGTTTCTTGCTTCTTTAATACATAATTTTCACACACTGGTATATTATAAACCATACTATCTCCAGGGTATTGTTGCTTATATTTTTGAGAGCCCGAGGTCTTGTCTATAACAGATGGGTTTTTTGAATTATAATTTTTTTTTTGATCAATAATGTGACTAGAATTGTCTAAAGTAGAATCTCCACACATTGTAAAGGTTTTTCCACTGCCAGTACAGCCATAGCAAAAAAGGATAACATCAAGACCATCAAAAATATCTTTAAAAATATTCGAGAAATTCGTGTTGTAAATTTCCGAAGTCGATGTCTGAGGACCATAAACCCCGTCAAAAACATATTCCAAACTTTTATTTAAGCTGCCTAATCCGTTACTCGTAATTGTAGATGTTTCAAGGGTTAGTGTAGTTGGTGTATAATTTAATTGTGAATGTTGCGACTTTGGAAAGGTTGTAAGAGGGGGTGGTTTTATGCGGATAAATGTTTTTAGGGATGTTGTTTCTTTGTTTTTAGATACAGCTATAATTGAAACTTTATTATCTTGACTTAATTCATTAACAAATCTTTTTATCGAATCTGTTTTCTTTTCTTTATCCCTGCATCTTTTGCCTACTTCATAGGCATTTTTATTCATATTGTAATTTTCTTGTGCTATTTGATTGGGTTTTTCTAAGCTGAATGGCTTCCACAATTCGCTTTTATTTGATTTATGTTGGTTCTTTGGAATACTTTTAATTGCATTGTAATTTAATTTATCTGATCTATAAATTTTTATATTCTTGCTCAAATCATGAACATTTTCCTTTATTGAACTTTCAGAAGTATTTTTACAAATTTTACTTAATTTATAAGTCGATTCTAAATTACCATCCAATTCAAAAAACACGGCCTTTTCAGTTCTTTTTTGTTCTAAAGTATTTTCATGCCCATTCATTCCATAGATATTTGATATTTCCCTTTCCTCAACGATTTTATTTTCTTTATTCAAGTCACCTTTCTCTTTATCCAATACATTATTTCTATTACAGTGCATTCCCTTAAACATCGTACAATTACGAATCGAAATGTCACTATTATTGGTTAATAAAGATGTATCTTCATTTTTTAAATCCAAAGTTATAGATTCATCCATTTCATTTCTAAAAAAATTCAAACCATCACGTCTTATTGTTTTACGTCTCTTTTGAACCATTTCTTGATTATTCGAATGCTCTATTCCTTTATTTTTTGGAGGGAAAAGAATTTATAAATTTACGCTTAAAAATTATATTGTGCTTATTTTTCAAATCTATGGATGATTCAATTTAATTGGAGTATACGCTTTGGTTATGTTCAATTTTAATACTTTAATTTTCAATCTTATCTTCTAGAAGAGTGTCTATGATTTTCCTTTCAAATCTTATATATTTTTGCGTCATCATCTTCAATAGCTCTTCACTTTTTCAAGAATAAAATTATTGTTAATTATGATTTATTAAAGTTGATAATGCTTTATAAACATAATAACCTTTGCAACCACAACAAATTTATAATTTTAAACAATAAAAATATATTATATGTGATTAGCAATAGAGATCAATCAAAGGACTTGAAAATTAACGAAAACAATTTTTAGTTCTTTTATTTATTGTTAATTTTAAAAAGACCTTTATATACGCAGACTTTACAATTTTGTAGAAATCATTAACGATATTAATATATTCTAAATATATTTGGGCAATTACAATAACTAAGAATCTTATATAATAAAAATGGAAATAAAAAAAGATCATCAATAGACCAACTTTGAGTAAATGATTAATATTTATTTATGGGTTAATTTTCTTTTTATCGATTTTATCTATTTAGACGTGTTCAGCGTGTTGGGAATATTGCACAACTCCTTGCTGCATCTTTTGGCACCTTCCTCTGATCTATCTTCATCAACTGCTCTTCTTCTCTCAAATGAGATGTGTTCAAGTGTCTTGCGGAGTGTGAGAGCTTGTATGTATGCTTCTACTTCGTCCGGGATTTTAATTATATTAAAGCTGTAGATTCATCTATAAAAAAAATGTGGATGAATTGTGAATTCATGGTTAGTGGAAAATATATCATGTTACGAAATATAAGAACTCTATATACTTTACAATTTATAAACGGAAACAATACCATCCAGCGTACCATAAAATATAGTGCTAACAAGCTACAATTGTATATATATTGAATAAATGGTGGCTGATGGAAGCGGAAACTATCATTAATAAAAGTGGGGGGGGGGTAGATCCAAGAAAATATTATGATGTAAGGAGATGGATAAAATGTAGTCATCAATAAATGTAACAGAGATGTATATATCAAATCCGTTCTTTAGTGTTATAAATAATTCTTGCTCTGATAAGTCATATTAAACATAAAATTAAATTTTTAACTGGATATATATTTGTCTTTGGGAACGCAAGACACTTGAACTCATCTCATTCGAGAAAAGAAAAGCTGTTGATGAAGATAAATAAGGGGAATGTGTGAAAAGATGTATCGAGAAGTTGTGCAATGTTCCTAATGGGCAGACTACGTCCAAATAGATAAAATTGATAAAAAGAAACTTAACCCATAAATAATAAGTATATATATTTGGGAACATCGTAAAATAATAATTTCAAATTATATGAATGCATTTCTACGTATATATTTAAGTAAAAGTATACTGCAAGCAAAGTATTTTATAGATCATATATTTATAAATAAAATCATATTATGAACTTATTTGATGCCCATCCAAATATGGTAAAAATATCGAGAACTAATCACAGATAAGGCTGGAATTAAACCGCAGTTCTTTATTTTTAGAATCAAAGTTAATTTACAAATTGTGTGATATTCTTATTATTAATTGTATAAAATAGTAAACTATTTTATACATAAAACTGTAATTTAAACACAAAAAAATGAAAATAAGGTCGTGGAATAGCACAATTAATATAGTTGGGGGAGTTTTCAATTTAAAAAGGGGTGGTGTGCAGGTATAATATGTTCGTTTTTTGTAAATTGATAAATTTTAAATTTTCAAATTATTAGACATTCATAAACATTTATTAGAAACTCTTAGCGAGTGAGTCGAAAGGGAAGGTTATTCTAACTATATCGATGCGAAAGCGTCTAGAATTTCACGAAAAATGTCTATGAAGATGAATTTAGTTATGATAAGAAATCAACAAAAGCTGCTATTAAAGTGGCAGAAAAACAAGAAAAAGTTGAGAAAATAAATAACTGATATCTAGGCGTAAAGAAGTATCATACATAGTGCGGATCAGGATTACTACAAAATAAAACACTACGCTTGAAAAAAAATGCTGAAGTTACTATTATAAGAATTATTATACAAAAAACCCTGAAAATGATCATTATCTAACAAATTTTTTTAAAGAATATCAAAATATTTGTATATAACTTGGCGAGCTTTAAAATATTGATAACGCAATATATAAAAAATAAATCCAATGATGAATTTCAAGCAAACATTTTGGAAGATAGATAGTTTGTTACAAGTGGGTATATCAATAAGTAATAGAGTAGTAAAAAAGATCACATGCTTTCATCTTCCTTTTTTAGTTGTAGACACCTTAAGATTCCCCATAAACCTTTATGTATTTTTTCAGTTGGTTTAAAAACAAAAGAAAAATTCTGCCAGTTATCTTATGTTCGTAATTACTCTTCCAGCCCACTTCAAAAATATTATCTGTAGTCTTATAATTAAAAGTCATTTTGTATTGATAATAGTGACTATACATAATATATTTTTATATATTAACTAATTATACGGAGAATTAAAAGAACTATATATTTCGTGTATATGGTATGTTTGATTTTATTATGGTAAACATTTTTTATTTCAAACATTACTCTATTAGTTTGCCAAGAGCACAGTTTGTCTATGGTTTTGGATATTATGCATGCTTATATAGATTCTTTAACACCACATCTCATTTTGATTTCTATATCCTTAAGTCTATACTACTATACTTAAAAGAAGGATAAGATACATAAAATATATCGATATTATTCAATTTAATAAAAATCACAATGAATTTATTTTATATTAAAAATTTGCAAAAATATACACTTTCACTTTTTGTCTAGAAATAAATTCAATAAATACATACACATTCATCATGGATTTTATGAACTTAAGAAATTACAGAAACTATATAATCTTGTTATTATTCCTCTTCATCGAAACCCATAAATATTTAAGGACACTATATGGCGAATACAAATAAGAAGTAATAATACAACCATTGAAATTCTGCATGTTCAATTTGTATTTATTGGAGGAAAGAAGGTTTGAAACAGGAGATGCAAAGGTAAGATGATTAAAGTAACCGATATAACTGGCAAATAGTTACAAATGACTCAAGAATATAAAATAAAAATTATGGAATTGGAGTTAAAAATTGAGGATGAAGTGCAGAATAGTTTATTTCTGCTACAGTATTGAAGAGAATCTAGATTTCAATCATATGTCGAACTAAGTGAAAAAACAAAAAGCAGATTAAAGTGCTGAAGGCTTATCATGAATATATATGTCAAAGAAGAAAAGGTGAAAATAATGTATGTTTAAAGAAAAAAGTTTGAACATGATATAAAAGCAAGAATTAAAAAAGGGACGCGAGATAAAATGGATAAACTAATCAGCAAACTAAATAATAGTTTCGAAAAACTTCGGTAAGAGATTACGATCTTGCTAAATATGTGGCAAAGTAGTAGGAAAACATCGGGAAAATAAGTTGGTCGTTTATTCAGAGATAAACTTGCTTTATATGGGGTAAAAGCTGGATCTTTGCTAAGAGATGTGCTATGGTGATGCCAATAAAGTTTTTTTTTCGTATATATAATAAATACCCCTAACCTTTATTTCAAGGCAAGATTTTATATGTTCTGATATCAGGAAGATCGAAAAAGAAAAAACTAAATTATAAATTAATGCTATTATCTGTTTAGAAGCTATCGAAACACTAATTACCTAGATAAGGTCAAGTTTTTCTTGGTGAAAAGTGTGAGATAAATACTGAATCAGGTGAAGTTGTAAATAAGAAAAGATGTTCAGAATCACAAGCAATAAAAATGTAGTTTAAGGAAGATTTTAGTAGACTAGAAAGTAAGGGTAAAATACATACTCAATAGAGGAATCTTTATTGTTATTACAAACCACATAAAGAGCAGAAGTTGGTATTAATTGCATTATTGTTGTAAACTTTAAGATTAAAAATCAACATTATTCCCGATATGAAGAGAATAATTATAGCTACACAAAGATTTTAAAATGATATAAGTTTGGATCATAATAAGACATTTTTTCAGTTTAACTTTCTGACAAATAAATCCATAAAACTACATTTCAGTACGAAGAAAGGTTTTTGAGTACAGGGCAATTCTTTCGGGATAATTAAGTGGTCCAATGGTTTTATGCGAGCAATGAATATAATGTTTGGTTTGCTTATCGTAAATGGATAAGATATCTGCTATGATAATCTAAGCATTTATCCAAAAGATATAAAAAAACATGATTTCTCGTTCGTACGGCAATTAGAATACTAATTGCATATAATATATAATATAAATATAGAAGTACAATATAATGAAGAGTGTGTGAAGATTTTTGGGGTTACTATAGATGAGAATAGTATCATCAGATAAAATTTCAAAGGAATTGCGTTTTGGAATACCGAAGTATATAAATTTACAGAATTAAAAATGTTTCTAAGACTTTAAAACTGGTTTAGGAATCTTTTTATTATGTTTCGACAAAAATAAAATCACTTTACGACATTTTAAGGTTGAATAAAGAGCTTATCTATTATAGAGAACATCAAGATGGTTTGATGTCGATCAAACACATGTAAAGAAAAAGCAGAAATAATATATGCAGCATAGATAAAAAAAATTTAGAAACAGATGCATGCAATACTAGAACAGGTGTTTTTGTTTATCAAGAAAATCGGAAGTTGGTAATAGTACAATATAGTTCTAATAAAATAATTATAACAGAAATGCGACACTGAATATTAGTGAAAGCTATAATTGCACCATGGCTGGGGGTAGTTTGCTGATGGCTAAGAGGTCGAAATTTTATCATATTATAGTCCAAAATGCTTTAGAGAAAAACAGTAGTTGTATAATTTCAACCGTGATATGAATAATTGTTTTATTTGATGAATTGCAAAGTTCGATTTCAAGATTTAATATAAGAAGGGTGAAACCTTTGTTACAGCAGATGCGTTTTTATTATATGAAGACGATATAAAAATAAAATCAAAAGATATATCAGTATGGGGAATAGATATATTGATGGAAAATCTATAAGTCTATTTTATAGTTTGATAATCAGCAATTCTGGATTTTTGATAATAGTAAAATAAAGAAATTATGAAAATGTCTACAGAAAAAACGCTAATAATAAGAATCAACCAAAAATATATCCTTTGCGAATAAAACTTTTTATTATGAACTCAAAAAGAATCGGTGCTGAATTTAAAAGCAAATAGAAATTCCCGATGTAATAGACAAATGTGAAGCTTGCAATATAAAAAATTTGACTGAACAAGAGAGATAAGCGATTTCGTTTCAAACACTGGAAAATTAGAGATAGTGGCTTTTAATTTAATAAAATTCAAACAATTATGAAGCTATATTGTCAGCAGTTTTTTATTATTTTACACGAGTAATCATCTTAAGAATAGTACATAAATAATGGTTTTACAAATATAAATAAATTTGGAAAATATTTAAATCCATAAATATGCTTATATTATATATTATAGTGTACACTAATGAATTCTCTAGCAAGAAATGTTTTTATACTGTGTAAATGTAGATACAAATCATCAAAAATATCCCCAGAATCGCAATAGAGCTACGTAAAAATCGAGAAGTCTTAAGAAAAGTAAGGAAGGCCATTTAAAATCAGACCAAAGAAAATATTCTATAAATATTATATAACTATTAGGGATTATTATAACTATAGTTTTTATGTAGGCATAAAATGATGCCTGTGAGAAGCTTGGGAAATAATTTCGGGTATAGAAGTTATTTTTAACAGCAATAATGGGGTATATAAGGCAGTTTAAGAGGTTTAAGAGGGTGTAATTTATCAAATACCTGCAAATAAGAAACATAAAATGGTGAAAATCGTGCGTGATTGATAAAAATAAATGTAAGAGAATTGTGAAAAAGGGGTATTATTAGAAATCATGGGTCTCGATAGCTATTTAGATCATATGAAAGGCGGAAATATTTATAAAAAAACCTAGAACGAATCAAAATGACTAAAAATAATAACATTGACACTTTCTCGAAATGATGATATATTTCACGCCATTGGTAGCTTTATTAAATTTAAATGCAACAAATCTTTGATTCCGTTTACATAAAAAACAGTTTTTTAAAGTACACTTAGCATATAAATAATATTGGCAAGTTATACTATTTAACAAAAATTATATAAGTAAGAAAAATTTCAATCTAATCGTTATATCTTATTCTTTCACTTACATCACATTATTTTTGTTTTATACATTTATTTGAGGTTAAAAGAACGCATCTATCATATAAGAGGGCAAAAAGGTAACATAAAGTATAAAAACCCCATGAAAATGTTATGAAATATGAGGTAGAGAGTCCTAAGAAATTGATTTTTTTACAAAAATTTGTCCCATAGAAAATCATATAAATTATCAGTAAATTATATAAATAATTTTATAAAAGCTGAAATTATATTTACATGATTAATCACGTTCTTAAAAGTATCTAAAAGATATATGTGCAATTTGATGTAAATTTGTGCATAGAAATCAGGGGTAAAATGTTAGGTTTATTTTTTATTTCGATTTATTCCACAAAATATTTAAAACTGGCGCTTTGTCTATATAAACACTGATCAGTATGAAAAATATATAAGAAACGTAGTCTTACACACAATATTTTTTCTTTCACTATTTTATTTCAAGAAAGAAAGTTTATTTGTTTGAAAAATATGTACTTAATACAAAACTATAGTATGTATTTATAAATACTGTAAATATAATATATTGTGCGTTTTTTTGATTCACAACTAATTATTTTGCCCATAAAAGCTTATGGTAGGATATTCCTAAAAGCATGTTTCATATCGACCAATAATGGAATCAAAATATCATTTAACACACGCAAATAGTGTTTCTTTAAAAATTAAAAATATATAGTTACATCTTATGAAAATTTTGCATTTTTTATACGTATTTTATAGTTTTCTGTACCCAGTTCATTTATTGATTTTTTATGATATATTGTGATTGTTATTCTGGAAACTACAAACTACATGCACAGTATTTTTTATTTATTTATATGGTTATGGTTGTTATATTTCACTATCCTCATCATTCCCGAAAAAAATGCATATTACTCTTTTCTTTGTTTTGAAACCAAGTCCATATTTAGATAGACAAGGAAATAAATATAATAGACCCTAAAAATAAATCAAAAAAAGTCCAAAATTTTATGAAAAATATATAGATGAAATTTATCAGTAAAAATATTATTATTTAATTATATTAAGCAAGTTTTTCTTAATAATAAGTATAAAGCAAAAAATAATAAAATTGGTATGGAAAATACTGTAATTTTAAATGTTGACATGTAATTTATACAAGAGTATAATGAAGTTGGTGATATTTAGAAAACAAATAAAAACCACACTGTTTCATAAAAATGATTTTCTAAGTCATACGGTCCATAATTGCATAAATATTAGAAGCCAATTTTTTTGGATTTATTTATCCGGCTGAATTTTTGGTTATAATTTTAGTTTTTGTATTCGGCACAAATTAATTGATTTAAAGTGCGCATAGCGTTTAAATACTTCCGCTATCATCTTCTTTTCTAAGTCTTTTCAATGCCTCTCCATCGTTTTAACCAATTAGATCAAAGATCTATCACAATTAGAAGGTTTTAATATGTGCCTCGATCTAGTTCGTGACTTCAAGTCCCGTAGATACCATTTATGATTTTAGTCACCACTTCGTCAGAAGCAACCATTAATTATTAAATAAATTGGATCAAAACATGTATAAAACCTTTAAAAATGATAAAAAAAGAGCATAAGTGAATAACATGAAAACTTAAATAATCAAATAAATAAAAAATAATTTCAAGCCACTATACTGATGCAATTATATATGAACATATGAAACTAAAAAGAGCGCAAATTTAATATTTTCACAGAAAGAAAGCACATTTAGTATAAAGTAAAATATGTAAACACGTATTTACAATTTAAAAAAATTATAATATTTCGGAAGCTTAAAAAAATACAAAACATCCTGATTATAAAAAAATCGATAAACTAATTTACAGTAATATATAGATCTTTATATGATCGAAATATAAAATTATTGCTAAAATATGTATAATAAAACAAAGATAATTTTATATGAACCATAAGCGGAAACCCCATCTCTTATTTTTAAGACACTTTAAGAATTTCAATTGATAATTGTCTTCATTTTAAGCCTTTTAAAAATGTATGTTCTAAGATCGAACTGGCTTGATAAAGCCTAAATTAAATAAAAAAGACAGAACTAAAAATTTATAGAAAGTTTCGAATGCTAAAATTATTTTGTTGCACAAAAAATATACTTTAAATAATAGAAGATACAGTTTTAAAATGTTATTGGGTGCAATAAAATATATTTCCACATGCCCTTATCTTAGAATATGAATTATTGGGCACTTGAAAAAAAATAAAATTTGTAAATTTTTATTCAGTCCAGAATTTTTTTTATAAAAAAACGTAAAAGGGCAATGCAAAACGAAATTTTTTATTTCTTCATATAATTTTATTGAATTATCAAATTTTAAGATTAAAATGATTATAAAGCACAGATTTTATTGTTTGTAACTTGAATGCCTTTTTCCTGTGAGTATTATAAATAAATTTAATTATATATGTTATTCTGGTGCGTAGTATTTTAATTGCATATTAAATAATAGTTATTCACGAATAATTTAAATTTCTTCTTTTTTTAACAATCTAGATGTAATAGGTGAATTTTTTTTTTATTTCATAAAATAAACGCCTGTTATATAAAACATGCTAAACCATCTTATTTTGTATTCTGATAAAATATGAAATAAAAAGATAAATATACTTTTATTTGAAATTTTGGCAATAAATGCATACATTAATATCTGGGAAAGTGGTAATCAAAGGAAAAAAATTTAATGTATTCTGGTATAAATTATGTTTTAAAGGACAAAAACTTTAGTTTCTCAAGTATTATGGTTCTAAAGAAAAATATAATTTACTTTTTTTATTTATAATATCAACGAAGCATAATATTTAAAAAAATACATTCGTTACCTGTAAGAATAAAAATATAATTTATGCATATGAAAAACTAGAAAAACTTAATTTTTAATAACAAAAATATATTGGATTCATATTTAATACAAATTATATTCAAATTTAATCTGTGTTTTAATTTTGATTTATACGCATGAATACTGATTTAAGTATACATGATAAATTTTTTTACCATGTTTAAATTTATTTGCTTTTCTAACATTGAAAAAAATTCAAACGAAACACTTATTATTTTTAAGAATATCAATTTTATAAAATAACAATATAAGACAAATTTATTCGTTTTAATAACATAAGACACTCTATCTAATCAATCCAAAAGTACAGTAAAAACATACATCACCAAACTACATATAAAAAAATTTAAGCGGCCGATTTAATATGAGGTCAAATTTTAATGACAGGATGACAGTATAAAAGAATTTTTTTTTTAGTGCTTTATCCAGTGAAGAAAAGAATCCTTGGGTATAAAAATGTTTATTACAAACATAAGCAAAAAAGAGTGGTTTTCTGAAATATATTTATACAGAATTTTAAAACGTATAAATCATATTAAATAACGTATTATAACACAAAACTTCAATCTATATAATAAACTAATGATAGAATTTCATAATTAAATATTGAAACACAAAAGAGGTTGTAGGGCCCAAGGATATTGTTATAAAGGAATAGTGCCAAGATACATTTTAAATTCCATTGATAGAAAAAAATAGCACATTTCGGTTAAGATGCAAGATATCAACAAATAAGATAACATTTAGATAACACAAATAACAGGTATTTTACTGTAACAATTAAATTACACCAATAAATTCATTCCGTTAAAATATTGTTTTGCAAATTTATTATTGAAGAAGAGCCACCCAATACAAATATATAAAATAAATATCCAGAACATGTTCATGATGATTTAGCGTAGCCTATTACATATTAAAAAAGCAAATATGTGACTTTAATTACCTTAAACCCAACAGATATGAATGTATGATGATATATGATAAATGATAAATTGGGAACATCTGGGAGAAAAATACACTTATATCAAAATCCAAAACAACAAAAATAAATTGCTAATATAGATATTACATATCTAGTGAGTTTTAAAACACATGGCTACGAATAGAAAAAATAGAAATTATCAACGATTAATTAAGTATCTATTAAGACCATGACAAATATTTTTTTATGGATACACTCAAATTAAAAGCAAGAGTTTATATCTTGCTATAATTATTTTTACTCAATATTATTTTAAAAAGAGAATCTGAAACCAAGAGATATATTATCTTTAAATACATATGAAGTAAAATAATATTAAAAAGCCGACCATAGTTTCTTATCCAAAAACCTTCTTAATTTATAGCGATCAGAATTAAAAATATAGACACATTATTTTACTGAAAATGGGATTTTTAAATATTTAATTATAATTAAAAAAGACGTCTTGAAATTTTAAAAAAGATTACTAAATTTATAGAGATCAGAAATAAAAAACTTGAACCTATTATTTTATTAAAAGATTTATACACCGTAGATTTTGAAAATTAAAAACCTGAAACTATTATCTTATTGAAAGATTTATACACCGTAGATTTTGGAAATTAAAATCTGAAACTTATATCTTATTGAAAGATTTATACACCGTAGATTCTGGAAATTAAAAGCCCGAGCATAGTATTTGTTATCAAAAGATATATACATTCCTTATATCCCTGATATAAAGCTGTATAATTTAATATAAAGAGATTTTTAAATTCCAAAATTTAGAAATAAAAAGCCAGATGTAAATAATTATTTTAAAGAGAATTGTATTCTTCATTATTTAGATATAAATATATAAAGGTAAGAACTTGTATATATTATCCAAAAAAATTTGTTCTGTATAATACAAATTAATGTTGAAGGCATGACTGGAAATCTAGAAAGATCCATTATTCTTCGAAATTTTACATCACTTCACACACAATTATTAATACAAGTTTCATATAATGATATGAATGAAAACAAATCAACGAAACATCTTAATCGTAAAAAATCAAACATAATTTTAGAATCGATTTTCTCGAAATAAGTCACAAATAAACAAAAAAAATCACCCTCTAAAAATGGCCATAATCGGTGATTCTCCTGCAGTAAAAAGAATTGAAAAAGAGATTCAGAATCTCAATAACGAAAAAAATAAATGCATGGGTCAATCTGACCAGCAAGATAAGACACTCTCTTATTTCGAGATATCCAGGTCATCCAAAGACAACATTTTTGAATGGGAGGCACATTTGACAGCACCAGAAGGAAGTAATTACGAGGGCGGCGTATTTCATCTTAGGATTACCTTCCCACAAGAATATCCATTTAAACCACCTAAAATAATATTTTTGACCAAGATATACCATCCTAATATTAATAGCAATGGTGTTATTTGTTTGGATATTTTGCAAGATAGTTGGTCACCTGCTCTTACCATCCAAAAGGTTCTTATAAGTCTTTTGAGCTGGTTGGATGATCCTAATAGCAACGATCCTCTCGTTCCAGATATTGCCAGAACTTATAAGACAGACAGAGAATCTTATAAAAAAAAGTGTAAGGAATATGTTCTAAAATATGCTACTAATGATAAGTTGAATGGGAAGAGAGAATAAATCCGCCATAAATCAATATTCCCTTATTTTCATTAATGTCTATTTTATATTTCGTATTCTATTAAGAACTATTTTAAAAAAGCCCCGTAAACCATAAATCAATTCCATTATTTTAATTATTTTCTATATTATTATTATTATATTTCATATTCTATTTATAACTATTTTAAAAAAACACCATAAATCATCATTCTATTTATTTTGCATTTTATCTACTACTTCTTCAAAAAAACACCATAAATCATTATTCTACTTAGTTAAATATATTTATTTACATTATATTATCTTTTGCATTTTATCTACTACTTCTTTAAAAAAACACCATAAAATATTATTCTATTTAGTTAAATATATTTTGCATTTTTCTACAACTCAAAAAAAAATCACAATAAATTTTCATTTTATTTAGTTAAATATATTTACTTTTATTATATTTTGTATAGTGCAAGACAAAAATTATCCCATATGTTATAACATGCGACGGTTTGGTGACACGATATCATAAAAGGTACCTGAAGGAACTACATGTCACGAACCAGGTAGAGGCATATATACAAACCTTGGGATTGAGAAAAAACCATATATTAATAGGTCTCGAAAGAAGGAAGGGTATTGAAGAAGACTTTGGAGAGGAGAAGATAGCCGAAAGTATAAATACGCTGTGTGTACAGAGAATCAAGCAAGTTTTGCCCTGAGAACGAAAACTAAAATTTGAGACTATAAATATAGCCCATAAATAAAAAATACTAATATTTTGTATTGGCGACTGAATTTGATTCAAAATACAAATGTAAAACCAAAATAATACGATATGTAACGACTTGGTATGGGACGTTTACAAAATTACAATAAAAATATGTCAATGTGTAAAAACTTAGTATGGAGTAGAAGCATACATGCAAGCTCTCTCACTTTGCAAGACAATTTAACTCGTATAATTTGACAGAAGAAGAGTAGTTGACGAAGAAGCATTAAGGGAAAGTGTCAAAAGATGCAAAAGGAGTTGTGCGATATTCCTAAGGGGTTTTATACATCACAGTAGATGGAATTTATAAAAAGAAGAAACCTAATCCAAAATAAAATACTAATTATTTTGTGTTATATGAAACAACTTGTTTCCCTAAAATTAATATAATTACAAATATTTTTAGTTCTGATTTAAATTCGATTTTGTATTATTGTAATAATTTATTTTTTATTATAAACAAACATATTTAATTGATCTATTATAGGTTTATATAATTCCATTTTTCTATTTTATTCGAAATATCTTTTTTTTATAACTTTTAAAGAATGAAAATGAATTGTAAAAATATATTCAATCTAATTTATTGAAAACAAGTTGTTTTACAATCGAAAGAATAAATATAGTTTATAATTAATGATCGATCATTCTTTTAAATGAAGAATTTTATTTTTCACAATAATCAACTAAATTTTTTCAATTATCAATTTAATTGTAATTTTTTTGTTTATTTGATTTTTAGCAATTTAAATTCGTTTAAAAAAACTTTTGATTTCTCTATATAACATATGTTAATGTTTATTTCATTTTCATACTCTTTAAAATTTTCCTCTATACATCTTTTCTTTAATGTTATTTAATTTCAAGTGTTTTTCCATTATTTAATTGATATAAATACCTTTAATTTATTATGCATAGTTTAGAACAAGAATAATACAGGTGACATAAAATGGGATATATTGTTAGAAATTACTATTAGTCATATATAAAGGATTCACTGATATATCGATAAAGGATAAGTGTATAAAAGAAGATTTTAAAGTGTATGGGATTGAAAGAAGTATAAATATACCCCATTATATAGATTTTTCTAAGTTATTTTGTTTAAAAATATTATGAAGATAAAACAAAATAACACTTAAATACTATAAAATTATTAGTCTAATGCACAAAATAATTATATTTGGCTAATATAGATACATCTAAAATTTGTTAGATTGGGTAGGGGCAAGAAGAATAAAAGCAACCATAAACTAATTTTTTATTATTTTTAAAGTTTCTTTTTAATAATTTTATCTCTTTAAACGTGCTCAGCCCATTAGGAACATTGCACAACTCTTTGATACATCTATTGACACCACCCCCTGATATTTCTTCATAAAATGCTCTTCTTTCTCAAATGAGATGAGTTCAAATGTCTTGCTCAGTGTGAGAGTTTGTATGTATGTTTCTACTTTGTATGGGATTTTTAACAACTTAACATATTTTGCATGGAAACTAATCCATAAATAAATTCTTATATGCGATATATTCTAAGAAAATATATTAAATGAATTTGATACGAAAATAAAAACAGACATCATGCTATAAAACTATCGATTAGCCATAATTATTCATGACAAGAAAAATAATTGAATATTAATTATAGAAATAGGCATTACTTTATCGATAACACAAATTTATTAGGAAATAAGAAAATATGGTATTATGATCTCGTCAAAAAAAATTATCTTTGAATTATAAATGTAAAGCGAAAATAATTATATGTTATTGAATAGGATGGTATTAAATTCCACAAGAAAAAGCTGTGATATTTAACGAAGTGGAGGTATATATCCAAACTTATGTATTGAAAAAGACTCTTGAACTGATGCTTCTTGAAAAAGAAAGGATAATGATCAGGGTTAATAGCTCAGGAAAAGATATTAAAAATTGATAAAGCAAATTTCAAGAACTGCCACACACAATATGTTTGACCTAATATTGGAGTAGAATCGCAAATTAATTTAAATATGTGATATATTAAATAAATTTATTAATACATATTGATAAATGCACATAAAAAATATTAACATGGTCGAAAACAAGAAAATACAGTTAACTATGATCAGTGTTGTCATTAATTTTAAATTTAAGACAAATGTTGTGCCATATGTTTTAATATGATATGGGGTGGTAACATAGTATCATAAAAGGTACCAGAAAGAACTGGAAGTTATCCCCCAATTAGGTGAATATATGTAAAATAAAGAATTGAAAAAAACCCTTGAACTCACAGGTCTTGAAAGGAGGAGAGGTGTTGAAAAAGATCATAAAGAAGAGGATATATCTAAGGGCAAAAATATTGTGTGCCCAAGATGAAAAGTTACCCTATGCTAAACGAGAAAATCTTAATTGCAATTCTAAAATTAATCGATGAATTTAAAAATTTCATCGATAATAAATCAAAATAGTGTCATACGCAAAAAACCGCGAATGAGTTTTCACAAAATGCCATAACTTGTGCATTAAAAAATTAAGAATGCCGAATGTAGCATAACCATACATACAAACAATAGGAAAAATTGAAAATCAGAAATTAATAATTATTGAAAGAAGGACATACACTGAGGATAATTTCATAAATAATATAGCTGAACTAAGCATTAAACAGTTGTTTTGCAGGTTTATCTAAAATTCGGCACGAAAAAATTTAAATAGCTAAAATAAAATTAACCAATAAATAAAAGGAACTATAATAATCAATAAATAGGTAAAAATATGTAGATTAACTTCAAAAACTATAAATATTGCAAATATTTAATAAATCTTTGATTAAATCATTTCTAATTAACATATTTAGCTTAATTACAATACAATACTTATTAAAATTTGTTTTTAGATTTATTTATTTTTTAAATATCTAATACGATCGGTCATATTTAAAATAATTTTTTATTCTTACATTGAACCATATTCAGTACTACATTTATCAATAAAATTTTACTTTGTAATATTACTTAAATACTTCTAAAATCTAAATTTCCGATTTTCTATAATTTATTGATAAAGAGCAGGAATTACATTCCGTGACATATGATTATTACCTTTTACATTTCGTAATATTACTTAACAACTATTATATGACCAAATGGGGGGTTTTCATTATTTTATCATATAATATGTTTAAAGGAGTTTATACACAATTTTATAAATAGAAAATATTATAACATGGGGTTTTCTTATCACAGAATAAAATAGTATTTTCAGAAGAGTCGAGCATGTCAATAAAAGCAGAAACGTTTACAAAGACAAGAGGACTCAAGAAAGTGACATAAATTTATATTTATTAAAAGAAGAAATGTTTAAAGTATGGCAGTAAAATGTTGTAATTTAAATAAGTATAAACTAAGCCGTTCTGTAGAGTAATATATAGTTTTTCTTGAACAAAGACAACGACAAAAAATAAAAATAAAATATAAATCAAATAATATGGATTTAAGGGATGTTAATACAAAAAAACATAGTAAAATTGATATTAAAAACAAAGTAAATTATTGATAAATTAAAATTAAAATACAAATATAATAATATATATGAATATATGGAAAAAGCCTAAAAATGATGGAGGGATCATAGTTTCCCGAAAAACATCACAACAGAGCAAAATATATGCGATTTTTACTACTATTTCTAAAATTAACAGACATAAAAAATGCTTGGCTAAAAAGTCTAATAAAGAATGCAGAACTTCAGATTTTTAACACATTTTCAATGGAAACTTGATATGTAACTATGAAATGCCAATTAAATAGTTTACATGGTTGTCGTTTGCATATTAAATTCCAAAAACTATATTACATAATTATACTAACGGTAAGCCACAAATACTAGGACACTTAAATGTTACTTTCAACACATTTTCGGTATAATATTTCTAATTTCTTACAACAATCTCTTCAATTTCTATAGTAACAGCCACAATCATATATATTATATATTTATGCGCAACATCAAGCATTTTATTATACGGGCTTTGAATAAATATCTTTATCCACATGGTATTTATGCTCACATTAAAAAAAAGGCTGTAGGAGAGCCAGAACAATATTAAATGTGATATGTTTATATAATAGAAAATGAATATGATAAATATATTTATATATTGAACAGTGAGACTAAAACAATTATGTATGAAATTTAAGCATCTATACTCTTAGTTTATTTTATATGATCATTGATATTTACAAAAAAAGCCTATTATAGTCCAGCACACCGAGATTATATAATTTCATATGTTTTGCAGGCATAATCATGCACTGTTGTCCCCATCATTATTTACATAATCATATCTTTTTCCATAAATCTCAGATACTATTCCAATATTATTATATAGTAAATCGAAAAATAATTTTTTCATTCAAACTATTTTTATATTCGTTATATAAAGCCTTTAATATATATTCTGGAAAATAAAACATATTTTTGAATCTAGACGATATTTAAAATGAATATATGTGTGGTCTAAATGGAAAAAATAAATAAAAAACACATTGAAGTATGCAAGAATGTCCTACCCCGTTTTTTTTATAAATTCAATAATATTTGTTTTTAGTCGCATCTGATTTTCATAAGTGTAAAAAATAGAGCGCAAGAGTGCATTAAATTACATTTAAAAAATGTATATTGTAGAGAAAAAAAAGAGTTTTCGTATATATCATGTTTGTGGTGAAAATAGAATTTTGTCATTAAATAGGACAATATATGATGTACATTCTTAACCACGACATTTTTTTTCCTTGTAGAATATATTTTCATTTATAGCGTTTTCATAATGGGAACACAATTAAAATACTTAACTACGCATTATGACGGAAGTTGTTATATATTATATCAGCACAGACCACTCGTTATCGTGAGACTTTAAAATTTAATTTATAGGCAGCTATGTATTTCTATTCACCCTTAATTGCCAATTTTTTTGTTTAAAATTATAATTCAAATTTATAGTTTTTTTATTGATTTACCCTTATTTATCAAAGTTACAGTTCAAAACTAAAAATGTAGCACGAGGATGTATTGATTTCTTGACGACAAAAAAAACATAATAATTATTATATGTGGAATACAAAAAACCATTATTGGTACATATTTAAACAATATCATGAGCAAAAAAATAGATTTGCCATAGAGCAAAGTAAGAAATATTCA
The DNA here is from genome assembly GCF_057557595.1 of Rhyacophila brunnea. NCBI lineage: Eukaryota > Metazoa > Arthropoda > Insecta > Trichoptera > Rhyacophilidae > Rhyacophila > Rhyacophila brunnea. The sequence goes on along the minus strand of NW_028233346.1, from coordinate 1,169,699 downwards.
ATAGAAAAATAATTTAGATCCTGTTTTAGGCTACTTGATTATAATTTGGCAATAAATGCATCCACCATTAATTACGTATAAAAACATCTCGTTACTCTGTTAATTTTTAATTATATATAACGAAAACTTTATTATCATGTATATTTTTAATGATTTATAGCCAAAAAAATTCTAATACGAGCCCGAACTTATAAATATCATAAATAAAAATATGGATCATTACAATACAATTAAGTTAATAAAATGATTTATGGAATATATGAGCTTTATTAATTTTTATTGATGTTCGGAATTCTTGACATTTTATAATGTATCTAAAATTTAAATTTATGTAAAGTCCAAAAAAATAGTTTCAGCCCAGCCTCAACCTTAAAAATAGCAAATAATATATTTTTAATAAAATTATTCACGATTATTAATGTATTTGAACGATTCGTGTATTTAATTTGCAACAGAAGTCTCTTTGTGCAGCTTGAATATTATTCTTTGCATATAATGTGCCTAGAATAAAAAATTTCCGCAAGGTGTATTTATAAAATTGTAAAAAAACATGCTTTTTTGTTTATTTTATGCGATAAGATTTTTTAATCATAATACATAATTTTTTTTTTCGCTTTAAACTATCAGTTAAATTAATAAATTTCTAAAAATTTTTAAAGTTGAAATTTTAGCGTGCGAAGAATACATGTCCTATTTTAAAAAGTAATATATTAATAATAAAATTAATTTATGAAAAATTTAACATTCAATCACTTTCTAAATATAGTTTAGTGAATTTAATATCTTAATTATAATGTTTCACAAACATATAAAATTTATAAATTAACATTTTTAAGACTATACCGCATTTTTATGACTTAAGATATATTTTTGCCTATAAACATAGACTAATTTTTTAAGGAAATAAAAAAATCTAATGGTCTGAGCGTTTGATTGTTTAGCATATTAAGATAATATTTTATCCAGATTTATCGAATATGAGTTCAAATTTTTCTATTAATGAATTAAATTTTTACCGAGCTGAAGTGCAAACAAAGAACATTTAATTGATATAAATGATTTTTTTACTGGATTTAAAAATCATTTGTATAGTATATATTAAGCGGTCAAAGAATATTTCTTTTTGTTAATTTTAGTCTTTATTGAAAGCTATTTTCTATTTTCGTTAAAGAATATTTTTAGCTGATAAAGTATAAATAATTCAAAAATATTGAGGAAATTAAAAGCAGATAAATTCAATAACATTATAATTAATACCAGCATTGACATTGGTTAAAAATAAGAAACAAATACTATTAATAGTCCAATAACTAAAATAACGATATAAATACATAAAAAATAGAACATATAAGATGTGTGATCCAAACTTTAATCTATTTATGAGTGGTTTATTTGAAATTTTCGATCCAGTTACCTTTCCAAGATCAGTATACAAAGTCACGCCCCGGGACTTAGACCAAATACTGCTAGGCAACGGATACCCGAGACGAAGTGAAAAAAATCTACGTTCATTAGCAGAAAACCTTACAGGATCGTTTGATAGCTTAGACGAGTTCTGTTTCTTTTTAACGCACCTTCTATATGAATCAAAAGGTTTAACATTATATGAAGATTCTATGGCAACACAAGAAGATATTCGAAATTGTAAATACAATAATAAACACGGAATAGATGGTATATCCTATCATGGAAGAGGATGGTTTATGATAACCTGGCCAGAAAATTACCTTGATACTTCATGGGGTATTGGAATCGGTAACAAGTTGTTGGAAGATCCAGATTTCTTCATTAATAGACCTAATCGAGAATATTATTGTCTTCAATCGGCACTATGGTGGTGGCACAATAAAATTAATTATGATAAACAGTGCACGCCTAAAAATTTTGGATTTACGACTGATAGGTTGTGGGAACTTCATCGTCGAAAACACGAAGGATGGTGGGATAAAAAGAAACGGCATGAGTTGTATATAAGAATTTGTGAAGTATTTAGGGTGAGACAGCCATCTGATTTGTAAAAATAGACGGGTAATTTACATAAATATAATGTTTTTAAAAATGAGCAATTGCATAATTATATTAATAATCTAGACATTCGGAAATATATTTTTCTAAGTTAAAGATATTTATAAATAAATACTTTCAAATAAATTTATTTTCCAGAAAATCTGATAGTATCAAATATTTGAAAGGGCAATTTAAATGCTATCTTCTCAAATGACTTTGCGATTTTTCATAAACGATTTAATATAAACCATCGAATCATCCAGACACATAAACTTCAGCTTAAATTTTTTTTAATATGCTTTGAATCATTCTAAGACATAAATATTTAAAATTGAGACATCTTTTAGATTTAATATTTATTATTGCTTTAACCTTGGGATTGAGAAAAACCCTTGAATTAATAGGTTTCGAAAGAAGGTGGGGTATTGAAGAAGACTTTGGAGAGGAGAAGATAGCCGAAAGTATAAATACGCTGCGTGTACAGAGAATCAAGCAAGATGTGTCTGAGAACAAAAACTAAAGTTACAACTATAAATTCAGCACATAAATAAAAAATAATAATTGCTTTGAGTATCACAAATTTTATTATAGAAAATGCATAAAAAATGATTTTTAGGAAATATTGTTGATTTAATCACTCACCCGAATGTTTTTTTTATGCTATAGGAACAAATTCAAGCCTACACTTCGCAACACCACCATCATTTATTAAACTATACAATACAGAAAATATAAAAGTATTATTAGACATAAGCTATATGCGAGGCTATAATATTTAAATCTAAATAAGTATTAATATAAAAATAAATGGCAAAATAAACAGAATAAAAAGAGCTTATATAATCTTTACTCTCAAAATTATTTTATGTTGCAAATAAATCATAAATTTTTTGTAATCGTCAAATATTTGTGTTTTAGGTTATAAATATATATGCCATATAATTTCACTGTTTGTTCTCTTTATTTTTAAAGTCTGGTTCGAGCTTCAATATTTATTTTTGCATATTTTACCAAATTTTTTTTTTAAATCTCATACACATTTGAAAGTTTAGAAAAACTGATCATAAAATACAGTTGCTCAAATATAATACATAGTAATTTGATTAGCCCAGATAAATATAGCTTTTTTTTTATAAAAAACACACACATTAAAGTTTTAAATTTAGCGTTTACAGGTTTATTCACATAAAAAATAAAATTAGTTAATAAAATCATAGAAATAGCGATTTTTTTTATAGAAAAAATAACGCGTTTTTTACTTGTAGGAAAAAGTATGCTTGAAATTATGAATCATTTAAGATAAATATCTATATAGCAGACAAGAAAAAGGTATAGTTGTTGTCATACTGCAAATTTAAACATACATGAGCCTTTTAATTTACATTTTCTTAACAGCGTCTGAGAAGAATTATGAGAGATAACACTTAAAATACATATCCAGCAAAAAGTGTCTTCATAAACTGTTTACATAAGTCATAATTTTCTCTTTATATATAAATATAGCCAGATTTTTAAAAGCCAGAATTTATAAGTCAAAGAAGACAAAATTTTGAATAATAAATTGCAGCAATTTTTTATGGTTCAATCACATTATTTAATGTGATTGATAACATTAGTATACTCTATAAATATTAAAAATGAATATTTTAGAAAATATCCAAGAATCTATCAAAATATTGTTAGCTCGCAATATTCTTAAAAGAAGAATGTAAAGGCCCATTAGAATGCGAGAAGTAGAAGACAAAAAAATGCACAAAATGCCGCAAACAAAAATGAAATCATCATATAAGTATAAACACATATCTACACTACTTAAGATGCTTTATAATTGCGCACCAGTAAAAATTTGAAAAGTGTACAGGAATTTTTCCATGATATTTGAAAAATTTTTAGTATATTTATTGATAATATAAAATAAATTGATTCAAAATTTTAACCTGCTTTTGAACAGAATAAAACAAAAAGGTATTTTTTAGACTTTATATTAAATGTTTAAAAAATAAATAAAAAATTTAAATAGATATATATGATGCGTTAAAATAAAAATGATAACAGTTAATTTTTATATTAAGGTAACACTAAAGATATTTTTTTGCAATAAAAAGTCACGAAATTACTGCTTAATTATGTATTAAAATTTAGAGTTTTTTTTTTATTTCAAAGTATAATACTCTATTCTAATGTGCCCCGTGCAGATTTATTTTTTGATGCATTATTTGCACCACTAAATCAGATTTATATAATAGAAAAAAACCATCATGCAATTCATTGTTTTTTTTAAAAAGACGCCTCTCTAATACAAATTAGAAAGACATTGTATTCTAGAAATAACATAAAAAATTATCTTTAAAAGCAGAATATTTCATAAAATGTAAAGAGTAATTTTTATAAACTTAGATCGAATTTTATTTTAACAAAAATAACATAATATAATAAATTTTTCTGGACTTTAAATGCATTAGCGTCGACAGTATATAATAATTAGAAATGTAATTAACTGGACAGTTAATACTTTACATTTTTATATTCTACATTCTCAAAATTTATCTTTTTTAGGATATGATATAGCTTTGTTTGTGATTTATTTAAAAAAAAACAAGGATCAAGAAAATATTCATGATGAGACACGATACCATGACCCAGTAATATTTTTTAAAACAAATTATAACTATAAATTTAGCCCATAAATAAAAAATACACTTTAATTAGGAAGCTATCTTACAAAAATATATAATAAAATAAATATAAGAATTAATATAATTTTTTCAAGTGATATAAAATAAAGAAATTTAATATAAATCATTTTTATGCCAAATTTTATTGCCAATAAAATATAATTAATAGTATTTTTTATTTAAGGGCTATATTTATAGTTGTAATTTTAGTTTTTGTTTTCAGGCACAGCTTGCTTGATTCTCTGTACACACAGCGTATTTAGTCTTTCAGTTATCTTCTCCTCTCCATAGTCTTCTTCAATACCCCTCTTTCTTTCGAGACCTATTAATTCAATGGTTTTTCTCAATCCCAAGGTTTGAATATATGCCTCAACCTGGTTCGTGACATCTAGTTCCTTCAGGTACCTTCTATGATATCGTGTCACTACACCGTCCCATGTTATAACATATGGGATAATTTTTGTCTTGCATTTGTATATTAATGATAGTTCAGATGCTAGCAGGTCATATTTTCATAATTTTGTTTTCAACTATGTTTATGTTGTCAATACTTATCACGTCATTTCGATCAGAGTGATGCAGTTCTTCTTTTTGTCATATACAAAAATATCAGGTCTGTCATTCGATAACTTGATGTCTCTTTTAATTCTTGTATCATCTTTGATCTCTGCGAATTCGTTTTCCATTTTTTCTTGTACAGAGTTTCTGCAGATTTTCTTGATTTTTTTGAAATTGTATTTTCTTGCCAACATAAAGTGAAGACATCTTACAATCTCGTTGTGTCTTCTTGTATAGTCATGACCAAGCATTTTTTTACATCTGCTTACTAAGTGGTCGACATTTTTAATTGAGTCGTTACAGTGCGGGCACCTTGATCTATCTCCAAAGAATACGTTTCTATCCTGAATAAAGCAGAATCTCGCCTCTTCTAATGGTCTGATATTTCCATATTGTAGCCACTTTGAGGATCCTAATATTTCAAGCGTTGAATTTTTATGAACATCGAAGAGTTTTTGATGTAGTGTTTTTTGTTATATTTTACACAATAAACTCTCTTTTTGTTTTAATTCAAGTGCAGGAAGGTCTATGTCAACGAGGACATATTTTAATCTGAGGGAATTCATAGATTACGGATAGGTGTGTTGCATTTACATTTTCAAATTTAAATATTGCTGCTTTTCTCGGTGATTGTTCTTTTTCATGGTTTAGAGTTTTATATAGTTGGTAGAGTATTCTTTCGGATGTAAACTCAATATTTTCCAATCCACGTCCTAGTTCATTTCTTTTAAGATATAATCTTTCTTATTGGCTGGTTGTAAATGATTTCCATTTTCTATTAGTATTCGCCTGATTTCATCATCTAGCTTTCTAAAATATTCTGTTTCTAGCTTTTATAAACCCACATAGTAGTTTATTAGTGATATTTCATATTCATAAATCGCTTTTATTATGTTTTTACCATTTAGGTTTTTTTAAAATGATTTTCACTCTTTCTATGATTTTTTTTCTAAATTATCCATCGTTTCGGGTTTAGTTCTCGATTTGGAATCTTCCAATATCCCGAGGTATTTATATCCATCTTTTCCTTCTATTACTGTGGCAATATCTTTGCAATTTATATTGTACGTAGCTGATTTGGTCACGTTAATTTCCATTCCGATACATCCGAAGAATTTTGTTGCTACATTGGACAATAGTAATAAGTTACTTTCTTCTTTTAACAAAATCTATAAATCGTCAATGAAAAGAAAGTGATTGGTTGTAAATGCCTTCTTATCAAGGTTAATGGATATTGATGGAAACTTTTCATTTAATCGACGGCTTAGCGGATCCATACAAAGAACAAACAGTAGTGAAGATAGGCTATCTCCTTGTATAATCCCCTTTTCAATTTTTTTCTTTAGATTTTTCCATTGTTATATCTTAGAGATAACTTCCAGTTTTTTGTTAACACAGATATAAAGGCAATCATCCATTCTTGTATGTTAAGATTTTTTAAGCAACACAGAAGATACTCGTGGTCGATTGAGTCAAATGCTTTTTTTATATCGAACCATGTTACGTGTAATTCATTATTATGTTCACTGTTTATTGCAACGTTTATCATGGCTTGTTCTTTAGCTCCCTGGACTCTTCTGATTGTACCAAGTTGGTTTTCTGATAGTAGGTTTCGGGATTCGACGTCTTTCTGTAGTATCATTGTGACAGCTTTAGTTGTCAATTTATATAAGTTTGACATGCATGTTATAGGTCTGAATTCCGATCCATTATAAACTTCTTGTTTGGGTATGAGGTATGTGATCCCAGAGTAGAACCAACCTTTTACCTCTTTGTTTTCAAGGTATATTGATTTTACTGTTTCATATAATATTGCGTGTAGTTTTGTGATTTTTTTGATGAAGAAGTTGTATATACCATCACATCCAGCGGCTTTCCAGTTAGGCAGGTAGTTGATGATCTGAATAAATTCTGTTTCAGAGATAAAAATCATTTGTGGTGTGTTTTTCAGCGCGTTTTTGCGCAGATAAGTATCGAAGTTTAAAATTAACGTGCTTTTAGTCCACATATTTGACCAGAAATTCACAATATTTTCCTTATCTGCCTTAATTTCTGATTTTACCGTATCTGTCAATGCTCTATAAAATTGTCTTCTGTTGACTTCGAACTGGGCGTTTGTTTTTGTAAATTCTTTTCTTTTTTCATATTGCTCTATCTGTTTATTTATTATCCTAATTTTATCGTTATTTTTAGTAATCACTTCAAGGACATCATTTTTTTTTGTCAAGTATCTTATTATGTTGTCTCATGACTTTTCTTAGAAACCTTGTCAGACTTTCTGGGAGTTTAACTTGGCTACTTACGTATGATTTGAGGGTTGTGTTAATTTAATCATACTTTTTTATTTTTTACTCCTTTATTAATACGTAGTTTAGTCCTTCCTGGGCAGGTTTTGATGTTAATTCTTCGTAACTCTTTTGAACAGCTTGCAAGATTTTTGCTATATCGCACATGTTTTGAGGGCGGTGGTTAGTGATATTCGCAAAAACCGCTTCATTCAAACCTTCAATTATATCGCTATTAACTTTAGTATAGGGTATTTTTCTTGTTCTAGGGTGTTTTGTGATGTCCGTATTTTCTATATCCGTCAATACTCTAAGAAATGTTTTTTTGGTTCTCTCGAGGTTTATGCAATGGTTAAGTGTTATATAGTCTTCCTATTGATCGCTTTGTTTTCTTCTTTTCGTTTCTATTTCTGAACTCCCGGACTTGTCTTCTTTTCCCATCCTTTTCTTTTAGAACGTTTGATGATTTGGCTTTAATTTCAGTCATGCTCATATCATAGTTAAAATATCATTGTGAATCTTTAACAACACTTGCCAGCCAGATCTCGGCTTTCTTCCAGATCGTTTTAGGATCAAGGTATAAGCCTCTTGAATCCATTGCTCTTTCTCGGCGGGTGTATTCTTGCAGATGGCTATGAGAGTAAGAAGAGCCGTGGTATGAATTCGTGTGGTCGTGTGAGTTTCAGGCAAGTTGTCGGTTGAGATAATCGTATCAGGAACGGTTTGCGAATGTTCATCTTTGTAGTTCTCCTCTCCTGTTTTTTTCTTTATCCCCCATTTTTTTTATATTAAAAATAAAAAAGCAATAATGAGGGTTCATAAAAAAGTTATATGACAATGCTTTAGAATATATAAATCAATTTTTATTTATATAAAATGTCTATTTTAACGTTCAAATAACCTTTATATAATTTAAAATATCGCGAATAAGACGATAAACAGAAAGGAATGATTTCCACACTTATTACTATAAAACCTTTGTTTCCTCGACTTTCAATTATTAAGTGACATACAAGTACTATAATGTTTGATTCTCTTAGAAAAAAACACGAACAATATCGTCAGATGACTGAGTAACATAAATAGGCTACACATAATCCATATTAAAATATATGAAGATTGGAATCCTTCACAGCATAAATTGATGGATTTATGAACCGTTAATAATGCCGCCGAGCTGCAAGGGATCTAGCAAAACCAGAAAGCCGTTCAACGTAAAAGAAGTTTTCGTCTCTGAATATACGGTTTATTGTGAAAGTATAACAACTTTTCTCGATTTTTGAACGGAAGCGCAAGCATTCAAAGTTATATGGGTATAATTAGCTTGTTATCTAGCTGCAGTGACCCAAATGGCGTGGTAAATAATGTTAAACTTTCACCGAAAAATCTTCGCACATTTTTTTTTGGCTAGAAAACGTTAAAAACATTAATTGATTTCTGTAATATTTTTTTGGATATCAAGATAACCATTATATATAGAAATACAGATCTGAGGCTATTTATCGCACAATTTAATCTTAGTCTTTATTTTGCAAGAGTAGATAATGTTTGCTTGAAATAATAATTAAAATTAAAAGTAAAACCAAGATAGAATTTATTGTAAAATACCGAATTTTATTTTTTGAATCAGGGTATTTATATTATTTTCGGGCTTAATTTTGCTTTTTACTTTTAAAGTTTGCTCGCACAAAACTTATATTTCTCTATATTACATATTTGCTGCATACTTTTTTAATCACAAAATACTTAAAGTATAGGTCAATACATCTTCTAGACCTTGTATTCATAAATCAAGTGTTTTTCTAAAAACAATTGTTGGCATATGTAACGATCAGTACATATCCTCAATGGCTTATTTACGAAAATGGTATATTTTGACTGTCCTGTCCAGTTTTTTTGCACATGATACCGCTATAAACTATATTAAATATAAAAATAAATTAAAGTTAAACATGAATTTTAATACTAACCAATTGTAAATCCACAATAAAATTAGGATAAAGGTTACATAAAAATAGATTAAACTTTAAAATTAAACCTACATTTATACCTTGGATAGATTATAAAAATATAAAAAATAATATAAATTAAAATTACAAACTAAGAAAGTATGATCTGCTAGAATCAGAGCTGTAATTTATATATAAGTATGTGACATAAATTATTTATTATGTTATAACTTGGAAGGTGTGGTGACACAATTTGATGAAAGGTATCCATAAGAACTCGAACTAACTAACTAACCAGATTGATGCATATATTTTAACCTTTAAATTGTGAAAAATCCTTGAGTTAATGTGTCTTGAACGGTAGAGAAGAATTGAAGAAGACTTCAGAGAGGAGTATATGCGGATGTTTTAATTCGCTATGCGCACGAGACATCAAACTAGTTAGTTTTGTCAGCAAAAACCAAAATAACAACAATTAATTTAGCTCTAAAATAAATAAATTTCTAACATTCTATATTATGCAAACTAAGTTCCTTATGATAAAAATTCAGGGGATATAATTTTAAAGTTTTCGGTATTTTTTTAGGATTCATCCGATTTCTCTTTTTTATTTCAGATTTAACTATTTTTAAACGATTCAACAAGCCTGTCATGCACTTCCATCTAAAAATTATCAAAAGATCTCTTGTAGCACACTTTATAATGGCTTTATCTTAGTTTAGCAAGTTTGCAGTATTTTAAGTGCGTATCTGGGCAAACACAGCATTTGTATGCACTTTTTCAGATAAAATTAGAATCATAGTCGTTTTTTTATTATCATTCAGGAGGACATATGCATCGCTCTCATTAGATTATAACATATTAAACGATAAAATTAGCATCAGTTACTATTAAAGAAGCCAAACCTCTATGAGAAGATGCTTTATGGACGTGTGGAGTGTCATTATCCAGAATAATTTTGATCGATGTTTCCTGTTTTTCTTATCAACGTTTGAAATTGTTAAATATGAGCAGGAATCTTCAATAATTTCTTTTGAGTTTTTCTAATGACATCTAAACATGAAAAACTTAATTTTGTTGTTTTACCGATCATAGGAACATATGACGAAAAAAGCTTTTTATGAGTAATCTAAAATCCGCGCAAAAGCTAACATGTCTAAAATTTATTTTTCTTAACCTGAACAAATGGCAAATTAAAAATATTAGGCATAATCATCAGATGCCATTAAAATTTACTGTATTTAGATTTTTTTGTAAAGTATACATCGCAGCTAGCCATTTAATAACTTTTGGTGTTAAAAAAGTCGATAAACGTTATATATTCCAAACTTGAATTCTTTTTTGTGAAATCCTTTCGCACATATTATGGATTTTGAACTCCTTTTTGATTATGATAACATTTCATTCACCCTTCCAATTATGATCAACTCAAATTTATTATCTAACCACATTACTTTTATTTTACACCATAAATAATAAATATAGCAGCAAAACAATACTTATAAATATGTATGAACTAAAATGCAGTCTTTGGATTCATAGAAATCTACATATCCTTTCATATTTTCAGAAGCTTAAAAGGTGCCTTTTAATACTAAAGAAAGATCATTTATAGCAGATATTGTACCATTTATATAATGAAGAATAAAGAGGCGAAATTATCAACAGAAAATGATTCTTAGTTCAAATTCGAGCGCAAAAAATGACAATCACTGATTCATAACATTCAAAAGGAGCTTTTAAATACACAATAGCTTTATCAGATGTAGACGTAAATCAAATCGTAATTTCTATTTTCTAAGATTTATTTCGATAGAATCTAGATTACTTATTCAAAGTAGACATATCTTTATAAAAATAATATTTAGATCCATTTTTTTTTAAAAATAAATCCATTCAATGTTTCCATTAAAAAATTGGCTGTAATTCGGATACAACAATCAAGTTAAATTATAAAACGCTTGATAAGCAAAATAATATTATTACGATTGTAATTTCTGTTTATACTAAGGAAGTTAGTTTTTACATCAAATGTGTTAGACCTAGTTTCTTGATTTTTATTCATGCCAGGCCATAAAAGCGAAATATTAACCACAAAAATGTACCGGAATTTTTTAAAAATATATTGAAATATTTATTTATTAAAATTATATAATAAATACCTTTTTATATAATTAATAGTTTTTTTTTTAAATGTTGAAAAAAGGCTATTCATATCAACATTATATCAAATAGAATAATTTTTATTTCACTAAAATTTTTAAATTATTTTTAAATATTAGAATATAATTATATATTTTAACTATAAAAATATTTTAAAATAAATGTTAAAAATATTGATTTTTATATTATTTCATAGACGATCAAATCTATCGAATAGCATTGCAAAAAATTCATATCATATCATTTTCATTAACACAATAAATTTCAAATGACAAATAAATGTATATTTAATCTTCTAAGAAATTTAAAAAGAAATGCTAGATTTTCAGATATTAAATTTACGTTTTAAAACTTATCTTTTCTAGATATTTCTCTGATTTAGATATTTTCCTTTTAAATATTAAATATAACGACTATTTTTGTGTTTCAAACTCTGCAAAACCACTAAAAAATTTCGAAAATTGAATATTGCCCTCTAAGTCGTAAATTTCCTTCTAAATTCATGAATAAGAGTTGAAATAAAATATCAAAGACATTATTAACTGTTTATAAATTTAAACCATGAGTATGCGAACAGAAATAACGATTAAAAATATAAAAAATAAAAGCAACGAAAATGAGAGTGATTTTTAATATATTAACCACAACAGAAGATGCAGCAAAGCTCTTGATATCAACATAGTCATGCGTATAAGAAGAAAGCCTATGATTCTAAATTCAATTTTTACATATATTTTCATGCAAAAAGACACAAAAAAATACACATAACGATACAGTTTAAAAATTAAATGATATGCACTCCTCTTATTATATACACTTCTGATTCTTTTGTATAGTGAAGATATTTAAGGGGATTCATCACCCCAATTTGTGTGTAATAGAATAAAAAACGAAAAAAATAGATATAAAAAGATAGAATGCATATATATAACTAAGATTTATTATAATTTGAGGATTTACATTGTCTTTTTATGAATTTTGCATTTTTATTATTTTCTGGTTCTAAAAAAAAATTTTATATGAAACAAAGAACAAGAATTACACGCATAACCTTAAAAACAGCAAGAAATATTTTATATTAATACTTTCATAATACAAATTTATATCGTATAATAATCCAGAAAATTTCTTACCCACTAATATATTTATGTAGAATCAGACATGCAAGGATAATTCTAAATTATTGAAAACAATTTTTCAGCATTTATTGTAATAAAGCACTAGATGATATACAATGAAACATCAATAAATACATAATTATTACTGCCACCTGGAAAAGTATTGTTTGCATAATTATATATTTACAAATTCTTAACCGAAATTTACAAATAAAATTGTATTTGGTTATTACGTGCTAAATATCACGATTTTATCATTAAAATAAGTTTTTTTATCATGCTAACGCTTAAGAAATTTAGTACAATATGATTAAATATTAAAAAATGCTTGCTTCAACTGTTTTTATGCTAATACGAACAGGGTATATTCATTTTTTTTTGTATTTTATTTACTATTTGTATCTTTTAAAAATACATAATGTAAAATTATATTTTAAATCAACAAATACAATACACAAATAATGCAAACAGTATTGATTACAATTAATTAAATTTTGCATCAAGTTTTCTTAGCGTATCAATACAAATAGTAGAGATATGCAGCTGCAACCATGTTAAAAATCTTAACAATTTAATTTTAAACCAAAAAAACGGTATTGACAATAAAAACCCTTAAATATACACTTATAATTCAAAAATTCGAACGGATCATGAAATTTAACTATAGTTGATAAGTTTTATACTATCTATAAAAGAAAAATAAAGATAGTAAATTTAAAACATATTCATTTCTGCTATTAAATAAAAACATAATTTCTCTATGAACCAGCAATGATTTAATAACTTAATTTATTTAATAAAAAATCAAATTGCAGATGGGGATACACAAAACTAAATATGAATTCAAATAAAAGTGTAAAATATACAGTATTAAGATTTTGATTGCAAAAGTCTTGTTTATATAATATAGTACATTATTAGGCTTCATTAAAATTTAAGAAACCTTGAAAGTTAATTTATATCTCAAAATTTATCGCTAAATAATAAATCGAATAAAAAAATGATAAAAGACTTTTGAAAAAAATAAACCTAAGGCTTAGAATCATACTAAATTTTACCTAATAATGGCACATAAGAGACGGATTATGATAAAGAAGTTAAAATCATCTGTCCTTATAGGAACAGATCATTTATGTAGGTCTTAGTTTGATCATATAATTTCAATACATTTAGAAATCGTGATTTCACACGGAAAGTCAGACACAATGATCACGATCACTGGTCACAGGTTATTATAATTGCCAAAAACACAAAGATGGAAATTAATATTGCAATATTATGTGGTATATAATTTTGTATCTTGGATACAGGATAAAGACTACATATCAGTTTTATTTATATTTGCAGTAAATACGCAAGAAATATATATTTTTTTCAATAAATAGGCGCCATTCGACCTTAATGATGAAATATTACTTTCAATATTCAACCGAATTCTTAATAAATAAATTTTTTTATGAATAATATCATGCTAAGTTACATGATTCAAGAGAAAAATAAAAGCTTTTTGTCCCCCATAATCAAATTATGTAATTAATTTTCGAAATTAAATCATAGTCAGAAAGACAAATATTTAAATAAATTTTTGTGTTTGAAAGATGCAAGTTATATATAAGAAATTTATAAAATGATTTACGAGGGTGTAATGGGAATTTAGAAAATTAAACATAAGAGCCATGTTAAAAATTTCATACCAAGATTTAAAAGTATTGAAATATTTATAAAAATTATCCAGGAAAGAACATATCTATTATCCATTAACAAGTAAGGTAAAAAAACACTAAATAATATTTTTATAAATTTTCAAAAAGAATATATCGAATAAGAACACATTCAGACCGAATATGAACAGTGGTTTATTTTATTTGCAAATCAGAGCTGTTTAAAGGTTTATTTAAAAGCAGTATGCAAGATTCTTTAATTAGTTACAATAATCATAGACTAGTCGAATCAAACCAGCAGATTTATACAAAAATGGTATGAAAAACAAAGATTCTAACCATATAAGTCATTTTTTTCTGAACATATATTTCACTGTTACTCAACTAAAAGTTTTAAAGGTATAATTTAAAATTTTAAGAACTAGGAAAAACTTTTATTCACCAATATTAAACCGTCTAGACAAAATAATATATCACAAACTAATGCTTAATAAAATTTTTATATTTAATAAATATAAACCAAAAAAACAGTTAAAAATAATAAATAATATGTAAAATTGTGTTGACTCAAAAACTAAAGATTATTCTTCTTATAGTTGCAAGCAACGTGTTATTAAAGTAGAAAATATAATAATGTTATGAAACGTGGAATAATTTTACTTATATAAAAAGGTTTTTTTGCATAAAACATGTACTTATCAACACAGAAAAATATTCTAAGAGACATCTTCACGTTAAATTTGCTGCAAAATGTTATGAATTTATGGTTTTCATATTTATCTGGTAAATTTACATATTTGTTATTCAGCAAAAAAAGAAAAATAATTAATTCTTTTTATTTCATGATTTTATAATGCATATATGAAACATTCTAGAGGCATAGAGAGTTTTTATTTTACAAATAAGTCATATTTTTATGGAAGTGTGGCATGCATTTATAAATAGAATATAATCATATAACATGTTAAAATTATTAAGATTTATCAATAGTATATAATCTACTCAGATTTACAAATATTTGGGGTAAAAATTTAT
The DNA here is from genome assembly GCF_057557595.1 of Rhyacophila brunnea. Classification (NCBI taxonomy): domain Eukaryota; kingdom Metazoa; phylum Arthropoda; class Insecta; order Trichoptera; family Rhyacophilidae; genus Rhyacophila; species Rhyacophila brunnea. The sequence continues at coordinate 1,154,248 of NW_028233346.1, read as the reverse complement.
TTTCTTTTGATTCCATATATACCAAATGGAGATAATGATAATTATGTTTGTATTTATACCCAACGAAAAAATTTAGAATCAAAAAAGCACGTTTCCTTAATTAAGTACACTTATAGATGTACATAAATATATATAAATTATTTGATAAACTTTTTCTGATGCTTCTTATATTAGGTTTTTGTTATATTATCAACTCAATTTATTTATAGAATTTTAAATATAAAACTTTCATGTCCAAAGCCCTTTTTTATGCATAATTATAAGACTTATAGATGAAAAAGATTTTATCTGATATCGTAAAATGGTACGAGGTGGTATTTGAATATAATAAAAGTGGTGGAATAATATTATAAGTAACAGACTAAATACAAAAATAGATTCAAAATACAGATTTGGAAAAACCTTTGACCTAATAGGTGTTGAAAAGGGAGAAGTATATAAGAAGATGTAGGATAATATATTCAAATCATAGATATTCTCTGCCTAAGGGGAATCAACCAAGCATATTTTAATCAAATATTAAAATACAAATTAAAATCCATCATAAAATAAGACGATGTAAATAAGTTTATTAAAGTGGAATCATACGATTATAAAGTTTCATGTGATAATTGAAAAGAAACACATATTTTTATAAATTGGTAAAAATTTACAAAAAGAAAAAGTTTTGAATTACCGAGAAAAACAAATTTATATCATATTATCACTTGGCCTAGACCCTTTTTAATTTGACTTCTAGATTTTCTTTTCAACTTTCGATGCTAGGTACTTCGATTATACATTAGATTATATTCGTATTTGTGAGAATTTATAAGTTGTTTGATCATTTTTTTAATCTATTAAAAAAAGGAAAATATAAAATCTGTATTTCAAAAAAATACACAAAAAATTAAAAAAAAATAAAATACTACAAATATTATGTCAAAAAACACAAAAATCATAAAGACTAGCATATAAAAAGGATTTATTATAATAGAACAAATCACAGGGAGTTAGTTTATAACCCGACAAATTAAATTTAAAACCCTGTAAATTAAACGACATTGACATTCCAATTGAGCTTTCTTTTTATAATGTAAATCAAAATCAATTAAGCAAAAAAATCTTTATTCTGGTCTATTTTATTAAAAACGGTCAAAATACAATACAAATAGCTAAGAGGTTAATAAATCATACGCTAAAGGAAAATTAATTTTATTTAGAACTTGTTTATATTTGTGTTAAAAAATTAGAACTAAATTAAAAAATTCGCACCGCATGTTATCGTTGTAATGTAGGCATATATTCCTGGTTTGTAATTATTTAATAATTTCAATGATATTTTTAAGGTGGAAGTTAATTAAAATAAATGAACAGAATTTGAACCCAATTTCAAAAATAAAATTTAATTATCATTGATTATCTTTAATCTACAAAAAAAATTTATTTAGTAATTATGTAATCTGATTATACTACAGTGTTTCAGGATAATTCTTTTGATAAAGTTATTTAAAAACACATAAATAAGATATGATAATGCAGCAAATACGTATGTTGAAAAACCTTTATTTTATGATTTTATTATTTATGTTTAAGAACAAAGGAATGTATATAGACCAAACAACGGCTGCTATTGCAGATGCAGCGTATAGACAAAAGCTTGCCATGGGCACATATAGATTACCTCAGATGGTATAAAAATAAAAAATTACACAAAAAATATTTAATTAAATTTCCTATACTTAAATTATATGCAATATAATCAAATAAAATTTAAGTATAAAAATTTCTGAAAGTGAAAGCATTAAGAAAGGGGATTAAAAATGTCCAGAAACCTTTAAAAGATAAAAATCGACAAAATAATCGATCACGTCTAAACACATATTCATTTCTTTTTTCACTACAAAAAATATCTATTAATTGTTTTAGCTTCGGTATATAGGATGCGAACTAAAAAAAATTGCATAAACATCTAAATTTTACCATTAAGCAAACTCTTTTTGATATTATAATTTTTAACAACTTTATTGCAGGAAAGCATCATCGATAGTTATTATTTCTGAATTTAAGGTTATAAAAGCCATAGGTTATACATGAATTATTCAGAAGCATTTCTTTTTAGATAAAATATTGTTTTTAGATTTGTTATTTATAGATGTGCAAGAAAAAATGCTAGTTAATTATATAAAAATGTGAAAAGAGATAACAATTAGGACTTTCTGTATTATGTTCTAAAAAATCTCGCGATTTAGAATTTTGAAGAATGAAAAGAATATTGAAAATAATTTAAACATTAACTAAACTATAATTATATTGTTTCTAAAGAATAAAAACATGAAAGTATTTTTTTAGTAAAATTATTTTTCTATAAAATAATGATTTTTTAAATATTTAACATTATATATAACGTAGACTAACTACAGTTACAGCATAAAGTTAAAATAATGTCTTTAGACAGTTATGGAAAAAAAATAAAAATAATATCAACATTATTTAAATCGTTATATTTATTGTATTTTTTTTTAATATTTTCTTAAGGCTCTCAATTATCTTATTACATTTTATATTAAAAGTATTTATGCTCCGTTGCGAATATTTTAGACCTAGTATAATAATGCAGCTACTGTTTATTTTATAGCCTTAAATATTGCTAGGGTAAATTTTTTCAAAAAACTTATATTTAAAATACATTAAAACATCAAACTATAACATTCAATGTGTTTTCATGTCTATTTCTCGTTTTTAAACAGTAAATTATATAAGAAATAATTTTTATATTTTACCCTAAATTTCAAACTCGCCACCATGTATAAAATAATAATCAACATAAAACATATATTTTACACCTTAGAAAATACTTAAGTACATAAATAATCCCCCTATAATATTTTTTATGTGTCTGTTACTTAATATCTGCACAATACAAAATTTTAACTGTATCTTTTGCAATAATCATGTTAATATAAATATACGGTTCACAGTTTAAAAAAAGATAAAGATGCTATTACAGCAGTTGTGCTACAAATGTTCTTTTTTCTTGTAAATATTGATTTTAGTCTTTCAATTCAAAATTTTTTTTAGGAAAACACCATTACAATTTTTATATTTTCTTGCGAATTTATATATGGGTTAACGACTACATCTCGGTTCTTAGATGGATATGCCAAAAATGTCAAAGAGAAAATAAATAATTACTCAAAGCAAATATTTAAAGCAGTACTTGTTAAACTTTAGATAAAAATACAAACAGATTGTTTCATAATTTAAAATTCTAACAAATGCATTTTTACAATATTAAATTATAAGCATAAAAGTATGATGATATATTTTAATTTATGGTAGTGTTTAAGCTTGAGTTAGATACTCCAACTTATTTATATACTAATTATGGTATTTTGTTATCCCATCATACCTTTTGAAACCATTCTTAGTTTATATATGCAAATCGAAGATTGTTTATTATGTTAAAAAAATATTTTTTCTTCAACTTATTTGAAATAAATTTCAACCTTCTATACGTATTTAAAGATTTTTATTAAAGTATAGACAGTTTATAATATATTACATATTAAATCATATCTAGTCTTTGATGCGATAGTATATATATTTTGGCTCTCTTATTCTCTTTTATCTTTCTGGTTCGTTTATTAGAAAATATTATATTGACCATGTTCACATTTTTTCTTGCGAGATTTGCAGTCTTGTTTGCATGAGTGTATAAAGTGTAGTAATTTCGGCCTTATTACATTTTCCAGTGAGCAGTCAAGACCATATATCTTTTTTTAATTAGTTCCCTGATGATATACTGTCCTGAATGACTTTCTGCAAGGTTTTAACAAAATTTTTTATCAGAAATTATGAATTGGTCTTATTAAGGCACGAAGTAATTAAATTCCAATCCTTTATTGAAGCCTAGTATATAAAAGTGCGCGTAGATATCTTATGTTGCATTATAATTTTTATAGTCATATTTTACAAATTAAATTTTCTTTTATGTGCGATTTTTAAGCTAAAAGCTTAGCTAACCTATATTTTTATTTTACCAAAACCAATCTTTTCCCGATAAATGTGTGTTTTTATTTATTTTATATAATATACAGCTTTTTTGTATTGCATATATATCTTTTAACCGCATATTGTTTTATAATCAATATTTTTTTATAATAATCTATTGTTCGTGAGATGCCATCCCATTAATTACAAATAAATAGGGCCTTTCTTTTGTAAGCGATACTAATTTTTATTATCTTATTATTTTTTATTTATGGGCCATATTTAAGGTCGTAATTTTAGTTTTTGTTCTTAGGCAAGCTTGCCTGATTCTTTGTACGCACAGCGTATTTATACTTTCAGCTCGTTTCACTCTCTAAAGTCTTCTTCAATTTTTTTCTAATTTCGATACCTATTAATTCGTTGGTTTTTCATAATCCCAAGGTTTGAATATATGATACAACCTGGTATGTGACATCTAGTTCCTTCAGGTATCTTCTGTGATATCGTGTCACCATACCGTCCCATGCTATAACATATGTGTAAATTTTTTTCTTTCACCTGTATATTAATGACAGTTCAGATGCTAGCAGGTCATATTTTCATAATTTTGTTTTCAACTATGTTTATGTTGTCAATACTTGTCACGCCAATTTCGATCAGAGTGATGCAGTTCTACTTTTTGTCATATACAAAAATATCATGTCTGTCATATGATAACTTGATGTCTGTTTTAATTCTTGTATATTCTTTGATCTCCGCGAATGTGTTTTCCATTATTTCTTGTACAGAGTGTCTGAAGATTTTTTTGGTTTTTTTGAAATTGTATTTTCTTGCCAACATAAAGTGAAGACATCTTACAATCTCGTTGTGTCTTCTTGTATAGTCATGACCAAGCATTTTTTTATATCTGCTTTCTAAGTGGTCAACAGTTTTAATTGAGTCGTTACAGTGCGGGCACCTTGATCTTTCTCCAAAAAATACGTTTCTATCCTGAATAAAGAAGAATCTCGCTTCTTCAAGTGGTCTGATATTTCCATATTGTAGCCACTTTGAGGATCCTAATATTTCAAGCGATGTATTTTTATGAACATCGAAGAGAGTTTGATGTAGTGTTTTATTTTACACAATAAACTCTCTTTTTGTTTTAATTCAAGCCAGGAAGTTCTATGTCAACGAGGCCATATTTTGTTTTGAGGAATATATTTATTACGGATAGGTGTGTTGCATTTATATTTTCAAATTTAAATATTGCGGCTTTTCTGGGTGATTGTCTTTTTTCTTGGTTTAGAGATTTATATAGTATGTAGAGTATTCTTTCGGATTTAAACTCAATATTTTCCAATCCACGTCCTAGTCAATTTCTTTTGAGATACAATTCATCTTTATTAGATGGTTGCAAGTGTATTTCATTTTATATTATTATCCGCCTATACATATCGCCTAGCTTTCTAAAGTCTTCTGGTTCTAGCTTTAATAAACCCACGTAGTAGTTTATCAGTGATATTGCAAATTCATTTATTGCCTTTATAATATTTTAACCATTTAGTTTTGTTTTGCAAATGCTTTTTACTCTTTCTAGCATTTCTTTTCTAATTTTATCCATCGTTTCGGGTTTCGTTCTCGATTTGGAATCTTCCAGTATCCCGAGATATTTATATACATCTTTTCCTTCTATTACTGTGGCAATATCTTTGCAATTGATATTGTTAGTAGCTGATTTGGTAACGTTAAAATTCTATTCCGATACATCCGAAGAATTTTATTTGCTAATTTGGGCATTAGTTTTAAGTTACTTTCTTCTTTTAACAAAATCTTTAAATCGACAATGAAAATGAAGTGATTGGTTGTAAATGCCTTCTTATCAAGGTTAATGGATATCGATGGAAACTTTTTTTATCGGCGGCTTAGCGGATCCATACAAAGAACAAACAGTATTGGAGATAGGCTATCTCCTTGTATAATCCCCTTTTCAATTTTTTTCTCTATAATTTTTTCATTGTTTAATCTTAGAGAAAACTTCCAGTTTTTTGTTAACACAGATATGCAGGCAATCATCTATTCTTGTATGTAAAGATTTTTTAGGCAGGACAGAAGATACTAAAGGTCGATTGAGTCGAATGCTTTTTTTATATTCAACCATGTTACTGATATTCATTATTTTGTTCACTGTTATTTGCAACGTTTATCATGGCTTGTTCTTAAGCTCCCTGTACTCTTCTGAATGTACCAAGTTGGTTTTCTGATAGTAGGTTTCGTCATTTGACGTCTTTCTGTAGTATCATTTTGACAGCTTTAGTTGTTAATTTATATAAGTTTGACATGCATGTTATAGGTCTGAATTTCGATCCATTTCAAACTTCTTGTTTGGGTATGAGGTATGTGATCCCAAAGTAGAACCGTTTTTTTACCTCTTTGTTTTCAACGCATATTGATTTTACTGTTTCATATAATTTTGGGTGTTATTTTGTGATTTTTTGATGAAGAAATTGTATATACCATCGCATCCAGCAGCTTTCCAGTTAGGCAGGTAGTTGATGATCTGGATAAATTCTGTTTCAGAGATATAAACCATTTGTGTTGTGTTTTCGAGCGCGTTTTTGCGCAGATAAGTATTCAGGTTTTAAAGTTTCGTGCTTTTAGCCCACATATTTGCCCAGAAATTCACAATATTTTTCTTATCTGCCTTAATTTCAGATTTTACCGTATCTGTTAATGCTCTATAAAATTGTCTTCTGTTGACTCCGAACTGGGTGTTTGTTTTGTAATTTATTTTCTTTTTCTATATTGTATTATCTGTTTATTTATTATCATTATTTTATCGTTATTTTTAGTAATCACTTCAAGGACATCATTTTTTTATGTCAAGTATCTTGTTATGTTGTCTCATGACTTTTCTTAGAAATCTTGTCTCACTTTCTGGGAGTTTTACTGTGTTTCTTACGTAGGAATTAGGGTTTGTGTTAATTTGATCATATCTTGTTATTTTTCCCTCCTTTATTAGTACGTAGTTTAATCCTTCCTGGACAGATTTTGATGTTAAATCTTCGTAACTATTTTGGACAGCTTGCAAGATCTTTGCTATATCGCACATGTTTTGAGGGCGGTGGTTAGTAATATGCGCACTAACCGCTAAATTCAGACCCGCAATTATATCGCTTTTAACTTTAGTATATGGTATTTTTCTTGTTCTAGGGAGTTTTGTGATCTCCGTATTTTCTAAGTCCGTCAGTACTCTGAGAAATGTTTTTTTTTGCATCTGTCGAGGTTAATGCAATAGTTAAGTGTTTTTAGTCTTCCTCTTGATCGCTTTGTTTTCTTCTTCATAGTTTCTTATTCTTTGAACTTTCGGACTTGTCTTCTTTTTCCATCATTATCTTATAGAACGTTTGATGATTTAGCTTTAATTTCAGTCATGCTCATATACTGTTGAAAATATCAATTGACTCTTTAGGAACTCTTGCCAGTCAGATATCGGCATTCTTCCGAATCGTTTTAGGATCGAGGTATAAGCCTCTTGAATCCATTTTTCCTTCTCAGCGGGTGTATTCTGGCAGATGGCTATGAGAGTAAGAAGAGCCGTGGTGTGATCGTGTGAGTTTCAGGCAAGTTGTTGGTTGAGATTATCGTTACAGGATCGGTTTTTGAATGTTCATCTTTGTAGTTCTCCTCTCCTGTTTTTTCTTTATCCCCCATCAAGATTTTATTAACTAATATCTATAATTTTTATTTAAAAACGTTTTAATTTGTAAAAAAATTTATATATTAGCTGATAAAATCTTATATAAAATATTTTTATATTTAAGATTTACTGATTAAAGTTTATGATCTCTTAATTCATTTATTTTTTTATTATACAACGCTAATTTCACAAATTAACAAGTCTTATAAGGATAATCACTTTTTACTATGAATTTGTGAAATTTTAAATGTTTTTAAATCTACTAAAATAAAATTATTTATTTTAAATCCATTTTGTTAACAACACAATAAATGCTTTAAACATATTTTTGATTTTTTTATAGCGTCATTAAATCTCTTATGAACATACTTTAATTATAGCTTATATTTTTATACCTTTCACACCTAAATCATTTTTAATTATTCTTTCATTCCATAAAGATTATAAATTTATTTTTTTTCTTTTGAAACTTCGATCATTCGATTTAATTTTAGTTTTGCTGTCATTTTTATTATGAATATCCATTTTTACAAAATTATCCAAAAATAGTCGCCTTATGACAGTATCATTGAAAATTTTTACTTCCCTACCTGTTCCGATGCTAGAAAAAAGATTTTCACAAAATAATTTCTTTACTGCCGTAATTTCGGGGTATTTATATGCGGATTCAAAATTAAAATATTTACTAACGCGACATACCTCCCTTAAATAACATATACCAAAACAGTCTTCTCGAAATGTTATTTTCCATCTAGTTCTTTTTTCATCGTAATTTCTTTTTATAGAAAAGAGTGAGGATATTTTATATAATTCAAAATTTGTATATGGGTTAAATTCATCGGAAACATCATATTTAATTTCAATAAAAATCGATTTTAGAAATGAATGTTTGCCAACACAAAAATGAAGAAGCTTTAGTATGGAATTTTCTAGCTTAAAGGATTTCAAATCAAAACATGCAATCGGAACCCCAACATTGTTGTTAGTCTCAACAATCTCTTTTGTTAAAGTAGCAGTCGGTCTATATTTTTTTTTTATTTCTGTAGTAGCTAAAAATCCAAAGTTTATATATTTGTATGATCCTTTATGCAAAGGATTTTGCCTAAAAATGTTGTTTTTTACTATAGCATGGTTTTTTTTATCGATTAATATAGCCACAAATTTATAAGAGTCTTTCAGCATATTCTTTTTGAGTTTTTCCTTCATATCACTGATGTCTTGCGGTTTAAAATCTGAATTTTTTAATAAAATATTAACTTCTTCGCCTTTCTCTGAAGTTGATTCTTGAGAATGCGATTCTAACTTTTTAATAATATTAGCAAGTAGCTCGTGATTAAATTCCTCTAAAATCGATTCGACCTTTTTATACAAAATATTATCTTCTAGATTGATATCTATTTTCTCTAACTTTTCAATATTTGATTCAATTATCTCTTTCTGGCACCTTAGGAAAAAATGACATTTATTAATTATCATATTTTTCAATTTTTGCAATGCATAATTATTTATTGTCCTTCTTTCTTCGTTATATTTCGAAAATATCTGATTCATCTCCAAATACAAGAAATCACGTTCAAAATTAGTCAACTCATGATCCTTTAAGATTATAAAATCGTTAAATATGGCCTTTTCATAATTATCAGAGCATTCATTCTTTTCAATAAAAATTTGATCTAAAAAATTATCAATATTATTTATCTCGTTCCCATTATACTTCTCTACATGCCCATATTCCTCATCATTTAATTTCATATTTTTATCATCTGATGGATATTGCATTTCATCACCAAATTCTTTAAATTTTGATTTTTTATATGATCCCAAAAAGTCTAAATATTTATTATAATTTTTCTTCAACGCATCATTTATGTTATTTACTGTAGAATCTTCATATGAAACAGCCAATCCAGTTATTTCTTGAAGAATTAATTTACCCAAAGCACTTTTAAGATCCGAATATCCGCCTTCTCGCAAGGTTTCGGTAGAAACACTCAATATTAGGCACAAATTGTCTTGATTTTGTCTCATTATTTCTTGCCTCTCTGTTTCATATAAATCTCGTAATAATTTGATCATATGACGCTGATGTTCGGTATAATACGCTCCAATAATTTCTTTTTTGTGTGAGCAATCTATTAATATTAAATTCAGCGTAAAAAGCACAAAAATATTCATTCTAAACTAAAATTGACATATTAAATTTAAATCAGATGATTTATCATAAATTGTTTTTTAAGAAAATTTAAATTTACTGTATTTGCTTTTCATAGAAATTTTACACATATCAAATTTGGTAATTAAAATCTATTTAATGTAATATTCATCACCAGAAAACTGTGAATTTATTGACGAATATATAGGATTTTATTGTGGAAAGCAGTCTTTAAAGATTAAAAGAGGAATATATTCATCATAACAACTTTGCTCGGCACAGTAATTTCAATATTCCCAATTCGTTATGTGTAATCGAAAAGATTATTCGTTTTACCATTATTATGATCATCATATATATAAAAATCTGGAAAAAAAATCATAAACAGAGACGAAAAAACGCAAATTAGCATAGAATATATTATCAAATAATATACCCCAGTTAATTTTTCTTACGCGCCTTAAGCTGTTATTTCCGATGTAATCTCTATATATATTCATATATAATTGTAAATAAGACTTCAGTTGATTTATAATATTATTTGGTCGCAATAACCGCCTTTCTTTCATAAAGATGGATTCACTGATATTTAAAATTTATAATTATTTCAAATAAACTTTTAACATATTTTTATGATTGCTGAAAATAAGAAAAAAATTTAACCTTCGAAATAATTGTGATATAATAAAATGATATGAAGATAAAGTTTAGTATTTCATAAATAAGAATTTTTCTAATTCTAATTTCTCGATATACTCTAAGTTTAATAATAAAAAAGCAAATATATATAATTAGTTTTAAAATATAAGAAGTTTTATAAAATTTTAAAATAAATGTTTAGCCTTTCGAATTATGTGCTTTATAAATTTTAAGTAAGAATGATTACATCATGATTTAATATACAAATGGATTAAATATCATGTTTTCGCTTAAGACTATCTTCATAGAAATAAAGGAGAAGAAATTGGATTTTAATTTTATATTAAAAAACGTGGAGTATACAAGAAGCACAAATAAAAGAACAATAAAAATGAACTAATGATAGATGTATTTTTATTTACTTTAAAAGATCTAGAAGTTTTTTTTAGGGTAGAATAAAATAAAAGTCATCTGTTAAATGATTGTATATCTAAAGTTGAACTGTCATTAATATAAAAATGCAAGACAAAAATAATCCCGTATGTTATAACATGGGACGGTGTGGTGACACGATATCATAGAAGGTACCTGAAGGAACTAGATGTCACAAACCAGGTTATGGCATATATTCAAACCTTGGGATTGAGAAAAACCCTTGAATTAATGAGTCTCGAAAGGAGGAATGATATTAAAGAAGACTTTGTAGAGGAGAAGATAGCCGAAAGTATAAATACGCTGTGCGTATAGATAATCAAGCAAGCTGTGCCTGAGAACAAAAACTAAAATTACGAATATAAATATAGCTCATAAATAAAAAATAAGTATCTAAAGTTGAAATGTAATTATTATTGATTTTTTCAAAAAATTATAGTTTTGTAAATCTCGTGAATGTAAAGTAATTTAAAATTCCGATATTTATTCACGATGATTTGAAAAAATTATAGATTTTTCTCAAAATAATTAATTATCAAATTACGAACATTCACCATTTTTAATATGCCAAATTTATTATAAAAAAACTCAACCAGCGAAAAACATTTAATTTTCCCAAAAAAATAGACATCAAGCGAAATCCACGTAAACTAATTAAATTGTCTTCATTTTACAAAATAAAAATCCGTCTAAATTTTATGCAATATTGCTAACGATGCTTCTTTAACTATTAAATCAAATTTAAAAGCTTTATTTATGAACTTTCATGTGGTCGGTCAGATAAAATATGCAAATTTTGTAGTCCATTAATAGTTTAAGCTTAAAGAGGAACAAATAAAATGTTTAAAAGTTGTTGTCATTGAGGTAAAGTTTTACACAATAAAAATAATAATTTTTATAGATACATAAAAGAAATATTTGGAAACTTAAATATAAAGTCGCAAAAATTTACAATAAATTATTAAAAAATTTAACAGTGCTTTGTCTTTCGATTCATAAGAGATAATATTTAACAAAATATCGAAGATTGTGTTTTAAAAAAATAATTTGAATTCGTTTCTATGATGTTACACGAAGTAAAATCAAATTTTTTATTTATTTATGGTTTGATTTTCTTTTTATCGATTTTATCTATTTAGACGTGTTCAGCGTGTTGGGAATATTGCACAACCCCTTGATGCATCTTTTGACACCTTCCTCCGATCTATCTTCATCAACTGCTCTTCTTCTCTCAAATATGATGAGTTCAAGTGTCTTGCGGAGTGTGAGAGCTTGCATGTATGCTTCTACTCCGTCCGGTATTTTTAACTCCTTAACATATTTTTCATGATATTTTGTGACCACCCCATCCCAAGTCATCACATATGGTATTATTCTTGTTTTGCATTTGTATATTAAACCAAGTTCATTTGCCAAGATGTCATGTTTCCTATATTTTTCATTCTCAACTTCAGTCAAGTTATCAAGGCTCGTTATACTTATTTCGATCAGCGTAATTATATTTTCTTTTTTATCGTATAGAAAAATATCTGGTCTATTTTGTTTGATGAAAATATCCGTTTATACTGAGGTATTAACCTTTATTTCTGCATTTTCGTTTTCGTAGGTCTCTTGTACTGAGTGAGTTCTGATCTTTTTGGTTTTCTTGAAGTTGTATCGTCTTGATAGGAGGAAATGAAGACATCTTACGATTTCATTATGTCTTCGCGTGTAATCATGCCCTAACATTTTCTTGCATCTTTTTAAAAGGTGATCAATTGTTTTAATAGCTTCGTTATATTGTGGGCATTTTATCCTCTCACCGAAAAACACATTTGTGTCTTGAATAAAACAGAATTTTCCTTTTTCACTTGGTTTAATGTTACCATCTTTTATCCATCTTGATTTTTCAACAATATCAACCATATCATTATTCTTAGCTCCAAAAAGTTTTTGGTGTAATTGTTTTTCTTTTATTTTACACAATAAACTTTCTTTCTGCTTTTTCTCAAGTGTTTCGGAGTGGGTGCTATTAGCATAGTATTTATTTTTAAGATATTCTTCAATTAGTGAGAGATGTGTCTTGTTATATTTTTCAACTTTTAGAATTGCGGCCCTCCTCGGTGAGCTGTTTTTACTGTTTTCAAGCAGATTTTTTAGCTGATAGATAATCTTCTCAGCTTTAAATTCGATATTACATAGCCCACCTCCTAGTTCATTTCTATTTATATATAATCTTTGTTTATTACTAGGCTGGTGGTGAATGGAAAATTCGTTTAAAATATCTCTTATCTTATCATCAAGTTTGATGTATTCTTCTGGTTCTAATTTTAATACGCCTATGTGGTAATTTATGAGTAACATTGCATGTTCATCAATGACTTTAAATAAATTACCGGCATTAAGTTTAGTCTTGCATAAATTTCTTAATCGATTTAATATTTGTTCTGCAATTTTATCTATAGTTTCTTGCTTTACTCTGATTCGCTATCCATAATTACCCCAAGATATTTGTAGGCTGCCGGGCCTTCTACAAATGTTGCTGCATCCGCACATATTTTATGGTTAGTGGCAGACTTTTATTTATTTATTTATTTCAAGGCCTACTGCATTAAAGAAGGTAAGTGTTTCGTCCGTCATGTGTTTAAGTGTTTCTGGAGTTTTTGATATTAATTTGAAGTCATCTTTGAAGAGTAGGTGATTTTTTGTATATGAGTTTCTATCAATCAGTACACTTGCCCCTGGAAAGCGTTCATTTAATTTTCTGCTTAAGGGATCAATACATAGAACGAAACAAAGGTGACAGACTATCTCCCTGTAGTATTCCTTTATTTTTTCTTTTATTCATGATTTCTTCATTTAACCTTAACGATATACTCCATTTACTTGTAATATTTCTTATGAAAGATGTTATCCATGCTGATAGATTCATATTTTCAAATATACATGTAGTTAGTTATGTTCCATTGAGTCAAACGCTTTTTTTACATCAATTCACGTTGTATATAAATTATTTCCATGGTCTTTATTTATCGCAATATTGATAAGAGCTTGTTCTTTTGCTCCGTATACGCGCCTTATTGTCCCTAACTGATTTTCTGCAATTAATTCTCATGTCTCTACTTCAATCTGAATTATTTTTGAGACTGCTTTTGTCGTTAATTTTATATAAATTAGACATGCATGTTATTGGTCTAAAATCATTTCCTATCTTGACATATTCTTTTGGTATTAGGTTTTTAGTGCCCGAATAAAACCATTTTTCCTGGTTTTTATTTTCTAAACATTTATCTGATATAATCTGATATATTTATGAAGACTTGTCATTTTTTTAGTGAAGAAATTAAAATTCCATCTGGTCCAGCAGCTTTCCAGTTTGGCATTGAGCTTATTATATTTTTAAACTCAATCTCTGTTATAAAGCAAATCTTTTCCTGTTTTTGGAGAGGTAGAAATGGGCATAGGTAATCTCTCTAATTATTTTTGTTGTGATTTTCCGTACCTTTTTCCCACATTTTATCCCAAAAATTTTTGATTTGTTCATCTGAAGCTTCAATTGTATAATTTTTTTTGAGTCAATCCTCTATAAAAAAAGTCTTCTATTAAGCTCAAAGCAGTTATTTTCTCTGGTAAAGTCACACCTTTTTTTGTACAGCTCAATTTTTTCTCATATATTCTAATATTTTCTGTATAAATATTAAACACTGTTTTAAGATGATCATATATGTCTAGGATCATGTTTCTTGATCGCATTATTTTTCTTAATTTTTTACTTCCTCTTCTTTTACTTCACTGCGTTTATTTTTATATAATTCTAGTACATCTCTTATTCTTTCTCAAAACTCACTTTTTTCGATTTTTTCAGAGATATATTTGTTGTCTTTTTTCGGTCGTGTTGTAAGTCTGTTGTGCAGTTTGTAGCAACACTGCAACATCGGACATATTCTTGGGATTCTGGGTGGATGTAATTGTCCCTATTATCATATTAATAGTTTGGAGAGTACTAGTGTCAACTTTGTAGTATGGGATTTTCCTTGTCCCTTCAAATTCAACGATATTTGCCTTTTTTAAGCTTTCGTATATTTTATTGAATTCCCTTCTACATAAGTCGACTCTTCTATACTCTTCAATTCCAAAATGGGATGGATCACTTAATTTTGCTCTTTTTGCGTTTTTGACGTTTTCGGCATCAAATCGTTTGACAACCGACTTCTTTCTATTTTGGTCTATTAATATTCTCATCGCTCGTCTTTTGAGTTCCTGCTGGGACAAATTACATTGGAATTTTCCGTTGTAATATTTTTGGAGTTTATCTCATCCGAAGCGTGGCATACGATGGAAGGGTATTAAGATTGCCGCATAGGCATCTTGAATCTCTTCATCCGACGAAGATTCTGTTCTAGTATGGATTGAATCTAGAGTCAGATGTCTTGTTGATGTTTTTAAGGAGATTTGTGCATTTTCCGTTGCCAACACATCTTTTTTCTCGGTTACAGCCGCAGTTTCGCATGATTTATCTTTGTAGTGCTCTGCTTCTGATTTTTCTGTTTCACCCATAATGTTGGTATGATATATCTTTATTTACGTATAAAAATTAGAAATGAATACATTGGTTATAATGATCAAAAATAAAAATAATGCCAATATTTATAGATCTTATTTTTAATTTTTTTCAATGATTTTATATCCATGTCGTAAACATCAATCGCATATTTTATTGTATCTAAAATACCAATATATATTCTCTTTTGCATAATAATATTTCAATATATGATTGTGTTGATTTAGTTTACCGCCTCATTCTTTATTTTTTATATTATTGACTGCCAAGCAAACGAGCAATGCAAAATATACTTATAAAAATATATATTTTAATTTTATCAATTTATATTTTCATCAATCCTTATTTCACCAGCTATCACATGATCCTTTATGAATAGTTTTTATAGACTAGTTTTACCCTCGATTATAAAAAATAATATGTAGATTTTCTACAGGGATAATTTTTTGCTTCATATTGCACTTTTATTTATTTCAATTGAACGATTAGATTGAACGCAATTTTATTTGTATGTCAAACAAATCATGATTATATTTATATGTATTCATATGTTTAATAGAAGATATATGCCAAAAACTTGGTTTTGGGGTTAATTTTTTATTCTTGTAACTTGTTTTTATATTATAAATGTAATTAGCAGAGCAAAAATTAAAGTTTGATGCACAAACGTTGTTATTTTGCATGCGCAATGAATATGTTGTCAATAATAATTTTAAGATATATAATTTAATCATATTATATTTTTATATATAATTAGAGGTTTTTATTTATATTTTATCAAGTAGAATTTTATGCAAAAAGATAATATCATACAATAACTATAAATATATAGTTGATGGTAATTTTAATCATATTTTTATAAGATTTCTCAATAGAACAGATTCGCATACTCTTATGGGCAAACCATCAACTTAATCACCCAAAATATAATATTTAAGAAAAAAACTTTATTTTTACGTGTTTTACTTGTTGCTTTTTTTTATTTCATGTGCTTTGTTTTACATAACTGATTCTTCTATAACTAAAAGAAGTATTTATGACGCACCCTTCCATTTATTACATATGGTATGATTATCTGCATATAAGTACATGAAAGGTGACAATGAAAAATAAAATGGTTTTCTTTTAAAATTGGTTAGATTATCGACATTGCTGCTCCTATTTCTTAATAAAAGAATTTTTTCTTTTTATCGTACGTTAAATCTGGTTGGTAGTGCTATAATTTTTTGTCTCTTCTGATCTTAGTAAGTTATTTCGATACAGTTAGTTTTATTTCTATTATTTATTTTGAACCGATCGTATCCTTATTTTATTTGATCTTATAGTGTTATATTTTCTGAAAAACATAAGGTATATGCATATTGAATCTAAAATTCATAAGTATACATTAGAAGGCATGATTTTCTGCATTATGTCATGCTTTTTATTGGCTTTTAGGCGATTTTAAGACTTAATACATCTCTATGAACATTTTTCTATCCAGAATGAAACACAGTTTTTCTTCATATATTCGGATATTCATTTTCGATTTTTTGCCGAAATATTACTTAGCTAATATAATTCTGCATGTTTTTTTATTTGCTGTGTAGTTTTTCTTATGATAATTTTATAGATTTTACAGAGTGAGCTTCCTTTTTGTTGAAGCATCCTCTACTCTATGTTCAAGACTTACAGGCTGACAAGATACATAAAATATTTTAATATGTTACTATTGTGTCTTCTATTGTATAAGTTGCAGCCCGTCTTTGTGATATCCCTTTATCGATTCTTTTGGATTTTTCAAACGAAAAGTCATTTTTTTAGGTTCAGAATACATGTTAAAATATATTTTCAAGTTATTCTTGCTAGAAATTTTTTTTTTGAATTGCTAATGATATATAGATTCTATAACAAATTTTCATAGATGTTCGTCTATAAATACTAATAATTTCAGCTCAAATTTAAGATCATCTAGATTGTATTTATAACAAATATTGGTTTTTTTATCATTTTCTTTGTATGTTTATCGCATCTATATTGGTTTTATCAATTAACTAGTCATTTATATTTTTTACCTATCTGTCCACCGTTTCTAGAGAATCAGAATTTTACTGTCTTCTGATGTTTATTTATATCCTAATAAATGACAAGAAGGATCTTTTCACATTTTTATGGATTTTGACTATAAATTTTCTAGTTATTGTCTCTAAACTATCCCATCGTTTCTTCCGTAATCAGCTTTAAGTTTTATTGTCATTTTCGGAAAAGTTCGAGATCTTGAATAAAAAAAGAACGGTTTTTAGATAAACTAAGACATAAATATTTGTATAAAACCAAAGGAAATTTCTCATTTTATAACCTACATAGGGGGACCATAGATGTACGAATACTAGTGTCTGAATTTTAAATGTATTATTCCTCTATTTATGCTCATACTTTAAAATATAATTTTATGATACTGCCCTAATATATTCCGTTTGCTCGTTATCTTTCCTATAAATTTATTGTTCGTTTCGAGCACTTTGGCTTATCAGTAAAGCATTATAACTTTAGTTCTGATTTCTTCATGCGCCGTAATACATTCATTTCTGAATTAATGTGTTTTTTATCAAATTTATTGTGGTGTGTTTGTTTATATTGGCTTTTTTTCTTTAGCCCATAGTACTTCCATACACTGCTTGTTGGTTTACTGTTAAAATAATTTATTGCATCAATATGATAGGTGTTCCTTTTCGTATTTTTTTGTAATTTTCTTGTGAAAATATTTAAAATTTGATATTCGATAATCATCATCATTTATATCATTTTTTTTGAATCTGATATTGGGATATTCATAAATACATATTTTATATTTTTTTTATTTCAAAATACGTCAGTTTATTATTTCGAAACAAAATTGCATACCTGCTGCCTTTCTATGCAAAAATAATCTTTTTCGATTAAGCTTAAGCTGCAGTGGATACGTGATGAAAAATTTTCAAATTATTCAAGTGAAAGAAATTTCGTTTCTATTCTCCCTTTATAAAGAAGTCTAAGAGGTTAATACTGTATTCATGTAACATTTTTTTTTCATAATTATCCCTAAAACTTATGATTTATTTTTATCTGCTCTTATCTCAAATTTTTATACCATTGGTTATTTCCTGATAACAGTCTTATATTGGAAAATTAATGGTTATTCTTAAAATGAAATATGCATGTTTCCGAGACGAGCTGTATCAGAATGCCTTCTTTCTTATTTTATCGGTATTACAATTTAGAACATCTATAATCTCTGTTTTTTATCTATGATTTTATGCTGACGTCTTATTAAAAATCCTTTACATTTAATTTGCCACCAGAAAATCTGCATCTCAAATAATATTTTTCTGCTGTGTTATTCTTGAGAATATCTAACATTTTTATCGAATATTTATTCAGTTGACTTTTTTCTCGTGGTATGTTTTTTTGATCATTCCTCATGGCTCAGAGGACATAAGACAAAATTTGAGCAATTTCGGCCATTTTTAGTCATTCAACATGGTTTATTTGTTCTTAAAAACCTTTTTAGATCTTCCATAATATTCTTGTTTATTTTGGAAATTTTTTTTCTTGTTTCCTTTAAAATATCTTATCGTTTAAACTTTAATTCTCAGTATATTTTAAGTTTTATCTATTTATATTTTAAAATAAATATCTTTAATAAACTTGAAAATTTGCTGGAAATTATCAATCGCTTACGGGTTTTGTTTCTATGTGTTAAATAATCGAATTTTCGAACAAGCTTCTAAAATCAATTTTATCTACAAGAATGCTGGTTTTGATAATTTCTATATGTTATAAAGAGAATTCACAGCCAATATATCTTTATAATAAGATCTTTGTTTTTGCCAACAAGATGTGACACATAAAAATGCGCAATAGAAATAAAATGAATGAGATATGTAAAATTATTACGTGCATATAAAGAATTAATTCATTAGCACAATATCATGGTAAAATCATCCTACTTATCAAGTTTTTATTTTTTTTTCTAGAAACTTTGAGTTAACAGGATTAAGTTAAATGGTTTTAATCTTGTAGTTGCTTTAGCTGATTTTGCATTATTATTTGCTAAACAAAATTTTGTTTCTTTTTCTACTGATTTCAGAGTAAAGTCGGAAATAAAATTGGTAATTTATGCTTCTATTTTACATAATATATATGTTAAATATATTGTTATATAAATTATGAATGATGCCTAGGTTGATTTATGGATCCTTAGCAGATCCTTATATCTTGCTGGAGTGGATAAAATTATACTAATGCATGTATTAGAAATGGATTAGTTAGTAATATAAAGCCTGTAAACCTTTCCGCTCGAGTCCAACCAACTATAAGTATAATTTTTCGCTATAGAAAATCTTAATAAAAAAACCCATGTAGCACCGCATTTATCTGTGATTAGAGAAAATAAAGATTTCCTACAAAGAATTTATTATATTGCGAATACCATATATAATCATTGAAAGAAGATTTTATACATCTAAATGATCTTAAATATTATTTGTGAAGCAACAGAAGACCATGATGCAGATAAAACACGAAAATATTATAGAATCACTATGTGATGTTGTTGAAGGATTTCAAATTATGCTTAAAATACACAAAATAGGTACAGCAAATATAGTAAAACTCCGAACCATATTAGATTATTTTAATTTCTTAACTAGAAATTAACTATTGAACTAAAAGCGCGCTTGGAATAACCCGGATATTCAATATTATTTCGCTATAATTGATTTCAGAGCAGATTTGTGTAATGAGTTTTTCTGATATTGAATATACGTATAAGAACGATTGTGGACTTTTAATTAAACAAAAATGACGCTGCACATAATATCCTTGAGTTATTAAAAACTACAAAATATCGACAGGTATCAATGAAAAATTTACTTATGCAGCTTGAACGTCAAGAACTTTAGAAAATTGAAATTATAAATTCAAAGGAATAATTATAAAATTTATATTTACTATAGAGCAATAAAAACTTAATTTATTATGGCTATTTTAAGACGAACAAAAATCTTATTTGCATATTTTGGCCCAAATTTATATTACTGGGTGTCGATTAATTTCGTTCCATGCTTAATTCTCTTGGAACAACTATAAGAATCGTAAAAACGATTAAAAATTTAATTAAGAATAGTTTGTATGTATTTTGTTTACAAAAATATCGAAAGGTTGCAAAATAGCATCAGAAAATTTTTAGAAATAAATTTGGTTGTTTAAATATGATTGAGAAATTGCGCCAGATTAGAAAAAATAGACAATCTTGGTTAATTTTATGGCGATCTAAGCGTTTATTGTGATTCTCAAAGTGAATTTTCGGAATATAGTTTTAAAATATTATTACCTTAATATAGTCAAATAAATGATATGAAAGCAATTTTTAGGGCTGTAACCATTGAAGAAAGTATTGTGTAAATACTTTCTTGCTCAAGCCAAGATAAAATCCAATTCAAAATAAACAAATAAATCATACCAATTTATAAAATGTGTCGGATCCTGTCTTGTTATTACATAGAATAAAAGAAATTCTTTGCTCTACCCACAATTCACCCGAAAAATCCTATAAACTCATACTCAATTCTAAAGAATTTATAAACGACGAATTTTAGATTAATTTTTCGAAAGCATTAACAGCATTCAATTTTTACAAACTTAGGTATTTTTGAAATTAATATCCACTTGAAAAATAAAATAATTGATGTTTTAAAATACCAAGAGGGGTGAACAAATTTAATTTACCAAGGCTTTTTTGTAAGATAGCAATACACATTTGAAATACATTTGAATGTATAACTTCTTCTACCATACTTTGAGAAAATTAATAGATAAAGATACTTTATTGTTTTTAAACTTTATTAATTGAAATATTCATAAAGATATATGTTTTAATAATATACAGAAAACCTTTGCATGATAAATTGATGATTTAAACATGATTAAATAAAACCAGGAACATCCTTAGTGCTACCACCATCAAAACTATCTATAAATTAACGATCGATCACAATTTAAATGTCGAAAAACTGATTTTCTTACACACGTCTTAAGTAGTCCACATATTGATATTGCGAATAACATCATATGTTTTAATTTAAAGGTTTCTATTCACGAAAAATCATGATTTGTACATTTATCAGTTTTCTATGCTACGAATGCGGATACTATGCATAAACGAAAGGTCGAAATCTGCAATTTGCATATTAATGACTTTGCAGAGAGAAAATTATATATTAGGGAAATGAGAATGAGACATGAATGGGTTTTGATAGAAAAATGAATTATTATTTCTTGAGAATAGATAATGCCTGACAAAAAAATATAAAAAGATTTAAATAATAAGATGCATAAACAAAGCCTGTCTTGATGCCAAACACAAAATTCTATGCGTTTAAAAAGAGTAAAAAAATAGATATTAATTATCTACAATTTTAATAATTTTGAAAATGAAAAATGTATATAAATAGAATAAATATACCTATAAAATTTTCCTTTATATGGTGTAGGTATGGTACCTGAATATACATTTTTTCAAGTTAAAATAGTTGGCTTTCCGTGGGTACAGCGATCAATAATATTTTCTCTAATCATTTTCAAATAATTTTCTTTTTAAAGCCTACTAGTTCAAGGGTTTATCTCAACCGATTGTTTGGATTTTGACCGCGAAAATGAGCATAAAAAAATTAAAAAAAGTATATTAGATGTTTTTATAAAACTAAAATGTAATCTTTATTTTAAGTCTACTATTAAAATTTGTTATAATCAATTAAATAAGTTTTTGATCCTTTAGATTTTTAAAAACATAAATAGAATGATATAAAAAATATTTATAAATACAGATTCAACCAATATAGCTGAATAATCTTATTAGGTTTAAAATAGCACAAAACTTCTTTATGTTACTCATTAGATAGGAAATATTTATGTTCAAGATAAACTCATTGTTGCGAATATTTGTATCTCAAAGTTTAATTACCACATAACTACTTAAAACCATTTAAAAATAATTTTAGTATCATAAATGTTTCCACGTGTACCTTGATGACCATATAAAAATTGGAGGAAAATATCATATCTGAATTCTTCTATTAAAAGAATAAACTATAAATTACACAAGATTTTTCATATCTAAGAAAGGTCGAATATTTTGATTTCAAGCAAATATATAGAGAAATGAATGGGAAAATAAACTAGGGGAAGATTAAATGATAACTTATTGTATTAATAATATTTTATGGCAAATCTTGGTGCAAAGATTGGAATTTTTATATGTTAATAAGAATAAATAGATTTTATCAATATTTAGAATAAAAAAATTGAGAATATTTATGAAATCAGATGTTCACACCCCGGTAGAAAATTTCATTTTTTATAAATTTAAATGTATATAAAGGAATAGTGTATAGCCGATGCTTCTAAAATGCTCATTTAGAATAAACTAAAAATAAACTTTATCAAAAGTCTGATACAACGATCCTTTAATGTTTTTAATAAATGCCACTATTTAATTTACGTTTAAAAAGACTCATCTTGGGGATAAATATAAAATCACTTTCTAAACAAAATGTAAATTATCATAAAAATATATGCTAAAAGAAAAGGTTAAAAGGTTCCGGTCTGTTCGGATTTTATTCATAAATTCACAAAAAATAAATTCGAGATGATACAAAATCGTGACAGAGTTTTTGATGAAACGAAAGTTATTTTATAAAATTTATATCGATTTAATAAAAAATCTACTAAAAATTTTCCAATGCGTTTAAAAGATTTTATATTATATTTACTCTTATTAAACATGGTATGTAAGAAAATTTAGAGCATTTTAACCATTTTTTATTTAAAATATCTTGTCCTAATACTCTTATTATATGATGGTGGTGTTTTAAATTGTACAAATTGCATAATTTATATATGAATCTGCTTAAAAAGAAAAAATAGTTATGGCTTTAATAAGAAACTATATAGGTCAGATGGTGAAAAAAGTCGTACGAATGACATAAGTTAACTTAGTTTTGGCTCAAATAATACGCAAGAAATAGTACTTCTAAAGATAAAATTTACAAAACGGGAATTGATAACGCGATAGCAAAACAAAATCCAAAGACAAATTTTAGATATAATTGATGTTAATGTGTAAATATGAAAAAAGAATCAAAAGAAAGCAGTCAACAATATAATTAAAGGAAGAAAGTTTATATAGACACTTCGTGAATTGCTAAAAATATGTGGGTGTTTATTCTTTCATATAATAGAAAAGAAAATTATGTAAATAAAGATGAAATGAAGGAATATATAGGATTCTAGTTATATATGAATGATGGAAGCTGGCTATTTATATAGTATTTATATTTTCCTATCAAAAAAATGCTGGTTTTTGCAATTTAATGTTTATAAAAATGCTGGACTACTTGCCTATTTAAAATGGTGCTGTTTTTATGGGTCATGGTTTTTTATATTTATAAAATTGCCGAGTTTTCAAACATTTAATGCGATTTTATGCTTTTGATAATCTAGAGGAAAATGGCTATGCATTATTTTACTTTAATAAAATATTTTGTTATAAACAAAAATGTATAAATGATATTGTATTTAGCTATAAAACCAGCATGATAATCTTATTGACGATGTCTGAATTATTGCAGACGGAAGTAGAAATATGTAACCTATTATTGGCAATTCAACTGAATACTATAAGCGATAAAAAAAGAAACAGGAAAAACACAATATTACGAGAATAAATAATTATATTCAACAAATTGATTAACTGAATAATCTATTGTTAATTTAATAAGAGGTTCAATAGATCATGACTATTTGACTGTGGCGTGAGTAAAACTCTATCTTTCATATTGAGTATAGGTTCACCTGTGCAAATATAATATAATAGGGAATCACTTGGTGTTGCAGCAAAGAAGATACAAACAATAACGTGATGAAAATTCGGCGACAAAGTAATAGGAAGTAAGACCACTTTTTTTTTGGTAATCGATACTTCGAGCAAAAGAATTTTCAAGAAATAAAAAGCTGTAAATATAACATCAAACTTTTCTCCTTAAAGTTTCTATTTATTACATATTGGATATCATTTGATTGATAACAACCCTTCAGTAAATTTTTACGATAGATGACTATTTATTGAGTCCATTGTCTTTTAATTTATAAGAAATATTTTATATAAAAGTACAACATCAATATATAATTTCGCTTTTTATTCTTATCATCTTGAAACATTACGACCTTCCAAGTTCATCGTTTTTCCGCAAGACTTATTCTTATAAAAGTCTCAATCAATTCCAATGTTTTTGATTATACTTATGCTTCTGTTGACATATTTAACTCCTTAGAATATGACTTATGTTATTTTTTTTATTACCTCACCTCAAGTTATGATGCTATGTGGCAGATTAAGAAGTTAAAATCTTTGTGCATAGGAATAGAAAATAATAAACTGATGTCTGCAGCATTTGCTGCCTAATGTTGCAAAAATATCAATCTATTAGAAAGACAAGAATGGGATAAATGTCGGGGGTTTAGAAAGCTAGAAAATCATCAGTATATTATACAATATTTATAGGGATTTTTTTTGAATTATTGTAAAATATACGATTCAAAAAAAACACATTTAATTGCAAAAAAATATTTGCAAATATTTTTAAAGGCACACATAGAAACAAATTACCACATAATAAACATATAAAATTAGAAAATATGATTTTTTCTAAAAAGCATCGCTTAAAGAAAGTTCATCTTTAGAAATTTTACATTTAAAACCAGTAGGTGAAATAAGATTATTTCTTATGTTAGAATAACGTAATACAAACCTTTAACGATTTGATTTTCGACAAAAAAAAATACCTTTATTGTTAAATGAGGCACTATTCGATGATAGATGAACTTCAAATAACAGCAGAAATTTAAAAAAAGGATTAAAAATATTTTACGAATGCATTTGAACAACGAAATCTTGCTGACTTATTTTAAGTTAGACAATAATAAAAAGAATAAATTTTAGAAACACAAAGAAAAATTAGTGAGTTAAATAAAATTTTAAAAGCTTCATCAAAATGTTAGCAACACCAACGAAAACTCAAAGAATTTTCATAATATAAAACAATAATTTATTATATTGGAAGCTAAAGCCTTGTGGAAAATAAAAAACGACACATCAGGTGTATGATGGAAATTACCTAGAATGTGCGAATTAAAATAACGAAAATTTTATAGAAGCATATGGACAATAATACCAGTAAAAAGCAGATGTACAGAATGGTGGTTTGACAATACATGAAGACATAATGATTAATAAAATACACAACAATATGACCTACTAAAAAAACAAAAGACACACTACATTGTTCAAGAAAGTATTAAAAACAAATTAGATTTTATGTATATACGAGAAAAAAAACAAAATAAAATTTACCGCATGATTCGACAAGACTTTTTTGTATATTGGAAGAAGAAAAAATATATCGGTAAGAGGAATCTGAAACAATAAGCTTTAATTATATTCAAAATTTTTAAAATATGACGCCTAGAAAATACATTCAGCTGTCGAATTGTTATTCTGTCATTGTACAAATTCATAACTCGAGCAGTGCCATACGTCATAACATATAATATTATGGCTATAAAATACCATAAGTCGGTGTTTAAGGAGCTGGAAAGACCAACAGAAACAGAAGTATGAGCACAAAAAAATGATTTATCATCAATATAAACATAGAAGCCTGAAAAATCGATAGTTCGGAGGAGGTAAAAAAATGAAGTGGTTGAAAGAACTATTGATCAAATATTTTTTTAGAGAAATATCAAGTTTTATACATGCAAGACAAGAAGAAAGTAGAAAATATAAGCATAAAAAAAATGTTCAAGAATATGCTAATTCAGTTTCCATTAATGCCATTGTAAAAAAAAATATGATATGAAGCAAATTTGGGATAATAAAATGACACTGAATCCATTCATGATTTAAGAAAGGGTTATATAAATTAAATGCGTAATTGTGGTACTAATATAGCATGTTTTGATATTTAAGGTAATTTGGCAAAAAACATGGGATTAAATAATTAGTCTTTACATTTTACAGGTTTTTTTTATTCGCGTAAGGCGCATAATTATGATTTTTTCTATATTGAAAGCTAATATTTGTGGTACATAATGGTATTATAATTTAAAAAGGCAATAAATTTTTAGTAGGGTGCGAAACTTGTAACGAATGGGTTAGCGATTATAAAATATATGAAAAAAACATAATTTATAATTCCCATTATGCGTAAATTATGAAATTTGATGCTAGAAATAAAATTTGGATCACGAAATTTTCTAGAGTGTGATTAAATTTTGGTAATTCAAACTGAAGCGGTGGTATATGCATAAAAATTCGCGTTGGGAAAGCGCTTTAATTTATAATTATAAAAATTAATATAATTTTAAGCAGTAAAAAAGATCTAAAAATGTGAAATTTTCAATTTTCCTTTTAATTTGCACTCGAATGAAATAGGGGAAAATAATTTGAAAAAGAAGCCAATCCTATGAATATTAAGAAGAAAGTATATATTTAAAAATCAAGTTTTACCATAGGTTGTATATCAAGAAATATGAATATAGATCGAAGCTTATGTGAAGAACATAGAATCAGCAAAACACTAGAATATCTAATTAGTTGAAGGAGAAGACATATTTAGAGAGATTGTAAGTCTGATAGATTGAAGATGTATCAAGAAAGTCTGTTCTATTAGGAAATCCTCAGCTTTGAAAAACAAAATTTCCGTAGCAAAATCAAATTATTTTATAATTATATAACATTTTATCAATAAAATTGTATCTTTTGAATTTAAATCAAGATAAAAACCGTTTATAATTTAATATCTGGATAAGGTATTTTTAGTAAAGCAAGAAACATACACAGAAACAATATTATTGTGGGAAAAACTAGAATTACTATTTATTAAAAATAAATATACATCGGTAGATTTTATATATGATGGGGTTGATATTATTATAAAAAAATCTTTTCTATGGAGAATCTAATAAAGCGCTGTTTAAAATATAAAAGTAAAAAATTGTATTAAACTATAAATAAATTTAATTAAATATTTTTTTCTTAACTTAATAAAAGTCAAGAATTTTTCAAATCATTTGAAATAAAAGAAGTATAAATCTATAGTTTTCCACCACCTTTATAAACAAATTTTTTTTTCTGTTCTAAATCATACTACAATGGTTAGATTACCAGATAAATGTGTAGGTGATATTTCTGAAAAATTAATTTTTATATTATTATTGTATTATTTTAAAATATAAGAACTCTTTTAATAATCGTTAGAGCATTATTTACTAATAAGATTGAACTTTCAATCAATAAAATTTTATATTCTTGCATTACTTCGCTTATCGATATCTTAACTCAAAAAAATTACATTTACAAAATCGAATATTACACAAATAATGATTTTTCACCATTAAAAATATTGTTATTACAGTATTTTTTATGTTATAAATTAAATTATATGTTTTATTAATTTAAACTACTGAACATAATATGAAATTATTTCAATAATTAATTTTAATAGGGCACATTTTATTATTTGTTTACTTTAATGGATATAAATACATAATTATTTGAAGAATTAATTTTTATAGTATAAATTACATTATTTGTTTACTTTAATGGATATAAATACATAATTATTTGAAGAATTAATTTTTATAGTATAAATTTTATTATTTGTATACTATACTGACATAAATATAAAATTATTTCAATACTACATATTTTATTATATGCTTTCTATTCTGAATATAAATATGTATTATTTCTAAGTTATTTCAATACAATATATTTGATTATATCCTTGCTATTCTGAATATGAATATGTAATTATTTCTAAATAATATTGTAAATAATGCACAGTGATTATTTGTGTACTATACAGAATATAAATATGAAATTATTTCAATAATTAATTCTAATATTATATATTTGAATTCTGTTTACTATACTTGATATAGATACAATATTATTTAAGAATTGATTTTAATGGCACATGTTTGGTGATTTGTTTACTATACAGCATATAAATACATAATTATTTCTAAATCATATTTCAAATAATGCACATTTTATGATTAAATTGGCATTAAAAATATTATGAAATAATTTCAAGAATTTATTATAAATAGTACACAAATGATTAGGCTCTATTTTATAAAACCCTCAATGACCGACAATTTTATACACCGAGCATGGAACACAACACCACCAATAACCAAGACAATAGCATTAATAAGTTTTACGACCTCGCTTTTAGTCTACATTAAAGCTGTATCGCCATTTTCATTATCCTACAGCGCATACTACTGTTTTCAAAAACACCAGTACTGGAGATTACTAACCTCGTTCTTCTACTTTGGCTCACTCACGCTCGACAACTTTCTCCACATATTCTTTTTATGCAGATACTCTCGAATGCTAGAAGATGGATTTGTTCTCACCAGTGAATACTTTATTATGCTATCTTTTGTAATGATATCAATATTTATTGTTGGTCAATTATGCGTTGGATATTTTATGGGCCATTCTATGACATTAATGGCCAATGCCCTTTCATCCACTATTACATATGTTTGGACTAGAAAGAATCCTAATACTCAGGTGCAGTTGCTTGGATGTGTTGTTTTTCAAGCCTTCTATCTTCCATTTCTTGTTCCTGTCTTTGGGTTCTTGAATGAAAGGAAGGTTCCTTATGATGATATTATTGGCATTTTTGTTGGGCATTTATTTTATTTTTTGAAGTATATCTTTCCAAGATATGCTTTTGATATTTTTAAATCACCTACCTTCGTTCGAAAGTTGTTTGGTGAATTTGTTGAAGAAGTTAAGCCGGTAAAAAAAGAAAAGGTTAAGCAACAAAAGGATTCTGTCGTTGTTAATGAATTAGTAAATGTTAAAGAAGAAGGTAATGGTTGGTTAGAAACTAGCGATGTTGGATCTGATCAAAGCAAAGATTCTTTTAAAATTAAGGAATCTGCACATGAATTATTTTTTAACGAAAAGAAGATCGATAATCTTAATCAAATAAAGTCAGAAGAAAATATTAATGATAAAAAGGTAGTTTCCAGTAATAAAGCGCATGATAGTGAAAGTGACGACTTGATAATTATAAATGAAAATAATAATAAAGAAAGTGGAAATATATCTGGGGATAAAGTAGTTGTGGATGAAAATAATCTAAATCCAGTCAAGGTTACGGAAAATAAAAGTAAAGATAGTGGGAGTGAAAGTGATGATATGGTTATTGTTAATGAAGAAGATCTAGAATCAAGCTCTTTGATTAGTGACGAATTTACTTTAAAGGATAAAGAATCAAATACAAGCGATTAAAATGATGCCAGTATTAATTAAAACATCTGCAATATTTATAATATTTCTTTAACTTCCATATTGTTTTACAAAAATTCAATTTTTAGACCTTAAATTTAATTTGGATAAAAAATAGAAAGTTTCATTTTTTTTTATATCATGTGAATTATTTTCCTCGATCATCACAACATGACTACTGTTGCAAATTTAACCATTTTGAACTATTTTTAATCCCTAGAAGAAGAGCTGTTGATGAAAATAGATCAGGGGTAGGTGTCAAAAGATTATCAAGGTGTTGTGCAATATTCCCTATGGACTGACTACGTCTCATTAGATGGAATTTAAATAAAAAACTTAACCCGTAAATAAAGAATATACATTCTCAATTTCTCAGTGGATTTTTAAAACCTTCCCCTGTTCTATCTTCATTAACTTATATTCTTCTCTCATATAACATTGGTTTAAATATCTCTCATTATGGGAAAGCTCAACATTTCCTCTACTTTATTTGGTATTTTTAACTCCATAACAACTTCCTTATGCGATGTTGTAACAACTCACCATATACCAACTAATTAAGCAATTATATATCATTTTAAAATTTAGTCTTCTTTTAAATAGTGGTATTATATATAACATAATGTATGATTTTTGCTATATATTTAATAAAAATATTTCAAAACTATTATATACATATTTATATACTTTTAAACTCTACTAAAAGTACTAAATTCAAATTAATATTGATACTTTTGTTTTATATCCCCTAATATATTAAATTTTAGAATTCTTTTTAAGTAGGTTTATTACATCTCTAAATTATGTTTAAATATAAACATAAGGGTAGTGTAGAATATTTAATGCATTTCTATAAGTTAATTTAGTCTATAAACAATTTTTATGATATTAATGTTTTTTCACAAAATTGTTATGAAATTAGTTTTTGTATGATAAAATTATATATCCACATTTTAATATATAAATAACTTATGACATACTCTATAATTTCAAAATGCAAATAGAATATTGATTAAGCTTTTTTATTAAATTTAATAAACTTATTTTACAAACAATCACAAATTTCAAAATGCACATGAAATGTTATTCATGGTTTTTTTATAATTTATAATTAGATCACTTTAGAAACAAATATAAATTTCAAAATATACTTAAAAAGTTGATTAAACTTTTTATAATTTTTATAGTTTTTAGTAAACATATTTTCCAAACAATCTTAAATTTCAAATTACACTTCAAATGTTGACTAAAACCTTTTGATAATATCTAATAAACTCATTTTATAAACTATCCTAAATAGCACAATACACATTAAATTTTTATCAAGTTTTTTTTGCCATAGCTAATAAAATCATTTTATAAGCAAAAGAAAAATAAATAAAGGTTCCTTACGATGTTTTTCGGTATTCTAAATTTTGCTTGTCTAAAAAAAGGCTGCAAGTTATTTTAAAACTCTAATTTTGTATTCTAGCACACATATAAAAAAATTTCGAGATTTTTTACAATTTTTACTATCAGTAGTTCTTCAAAGCCGCAAAAAAAAATATGTAAAGTTTTCTGCATCTTTGAGACTCCTAGTAATATAACCTGCATATTAAACGTAGCCGTAGGCATCTTAAATTTTATTTTGTGCATTCTTAGTTTTAGAATCTTAAAAAAAGCGACCTAAGTTTACAAAAACCTTGTCTGTATTCACACTTCTAATCACAAGTATAGCCTTTAAATGCTATAATTAAATCTTAATTATGTGATAAATATCTATATAATGCTCATAACTAAATGTAAATGGCTCTCTCAAATTTTATTTTTTTGATATCTTATTACACATATGAAAATAAGCTATGCAATATATAAATAGTTTTAGGTTTTTAAATGATAAAAGCACTAATAAAAGGCTGGGAAGGTTCTATTAACAAGGTTTTTACAAGAGTCATTATACATAGAACCCTATTGAAAATTCCAAAATAATTATAAATCAACTTATATTGCCATACATTTGTACGTGTAACTAGAAAATACTTTAAATACTAAAAGTGTTCGAAAATATACTTTGTTTATAAATTTATATTTTATTGCATGTAAAAATATTATACACATTAGATTTTGAGGATATATGCTCACAATTTTTTAATGTCGAATATCCAATTTTACTTTTTTCACGTTTAAAAAGAAAAAACAGACATCACGTACTCTAAAAGATACTTCATGCCTTTTTTCTCATTTGCATATAGATAAAGTATCATTAGACTATTTTCTTTTTCTTTATATAAAAAATATTTTTATAAAAAGCCAATATAATGGGCACTTGTAAAGCGCAGAATCTATTGAAATTTTTTTATAAAATATAAAATAGCATATTTTATAACATCATTTTGTTAATTCTCTTTATCATACATCATTATACATTATGTCATATATAGATAAAAGTAAAGTTTATTTTTATAGTATTTCTACTTTTTTTATGTAAAACTTAAAAAATTTTTATTTCTTGCTTATTTTATGTCCCAAATTCAATAAAACCTGAAAGTATAATTAAAATACTATATAATAAGTATATATTATCCTGCTTATTATAAAAACAAATATTTTGTCTTCTTGCATTTAATATGTATCCTATAATACTTCATGATATATACTTTATAAAAAGAAATATAACTTGTTTAATGTTTTCATGACTTTACTTATCATATTTATATTTTTTTATGTTCATCGATTCTTAAGATATACCTTTTGTGGGTAATTATATGGGTGAAAATATCTTAAAGGTAAATTCGGTGTAAATAAGATCAATTTATATGTGTAAAACTTACAAAGTAATTTTTTAAAAATCCAACGACTCCAAAATATTAATATATCAAAGTACTATGTATTTCAAAAATATTTATTCGATATAATTAAACCTAATGATTTCAAATCTTTGAATACCACTCATAGAACTATAAGACACGGGAAAATCTTTACTATAATGTGCAATTGATTCAAAAAAAATAATATAAATTTATTTGCTTTTATAATGCCGCTTATATACAAATTTCATCTGCACAAGCTAAATAAAAATTTTACTCGCTACAAATAGTCATCAATTAGCAAGTCAACAAAAAATATATATAATACTTTATTAGAATAAGAGCAACGACTAAATTAAAAAAAAATAATTAGGCTTTAATGAAAATACGAGATTTTATAAATTCATTTTTTTATACAAATTCTTAATCTTAATTATTATGTGAAACTTGGATTCATTAAAAATACAATCTAAATAAACATGTTTTATTTTTGCTGTTTATAAAATTTATGTATTTGATTTTCCGGTTCTATATGCACATATCTTAAATATATAGTCTTAATGAAGATAATTCATTTTATTTTTGTTGCTGTATTTTGGGGGATCTATCAATTATTGTCTTACACACCTATTTGTAAAGGTGTAAAATATAATAAATCGTTATTATATTTATTTTATATATACCGTAGCTTGATAGAATGAAAAACTCTGTAATAATTGATTTTTAAAAAAGGTAAATATCTAAAAATACACAAAGTGTTCATGTATATACTTTTTTGTCCTAATGAAATCTTATAAGGCTTTGGATTTTTAAATTTTACTAATGGCACAAAAATATTTTGTATGTGATAAATTTACGTAGTAATAACATAGCAAAGTGCTTTTTTAGCTGATAGTATATTAGAATGGTGCTTTATAAATTTTAAGTCAAAAAATAGTAATAAAAACTATACATAAATGCGTTATTTCTATGTGTAATGTTATATAAAATATGTCAAATGTACGTAAATATATAATCCAGAATTCCAGCAAGGGAAATATGATTCTATACCATATATTATACTAGAAATTGGTTCTGCTTGGTCTTAAAATATATTTTGTGATATTTTTAATTAAAATATTAAGTAAGAATAACTTTAAATTTGTTAGCAATGACCAAAACAATGAGATAACATAATATTACTATTTATAAATTTGTATAGTAAATATAGGTATAAATTTTTTAGAATGTAAATTAAAAGCTTATATGTTAGTCTATATAAGACCCTTTATAGAACATAATTGCAGATTAATTTTGCCTCATAATTATTTTAAATAGATACGAATATCTAATATTTTGTATAATACCAAAAAAATCTAAATTTGCAATTTAATATTCAGAATCAAGAATTCCAAAGCTTTTTATGCCCTCTAGACAAATAGATAATATACTTTATCAATTTTTAATGGTCTTGATGCAAAATCTCTAATATATTTATGTATATAAAAGGTACATATGCACAAAACACAAACGATTTAGTGTATTATAATTTATTTCATAGCTATTTAAAAGACCATCATCTATTATATGTATAATAATAAACTTATCTGTGCTTATTAATTTTTTTATTCTAGTTTTGCCTTTTACTTGATTTTGCATATTCTTAATATTTGTTCGTTTGTCTGCGAATTTCCGTTTGGGATTTTATACTTATAGAACAACATCATCAGTACTTGATAATTTTGATGATATTATATGCTTTTCATATACATTCAGATAAATCGAGTTTTTTACTTAATTCTTTCTAAAATACATGCATAAACCTAAAATGATATCCAATAAATTTTCTTTGTGGAAAACGAATATACTATGTCTAAGGTATTTTTTTATAATTATAAACTGTAATCTTTCTTTTTCATCTATATATTTATAATTTTATATAAACTTATTACAAATAAATAAGTTAATAAAAATAACAAAAAAGTAAGCTGTGTGTAAAACCAAATAAAATATGTTTGAATTTTCATTGAATATGTAAATAAAAAAATCTATCGCTTAAAATTAAATCTGTTCGATGCAGCACTTCCTGTGATGTAAACTTTAGTCCTATTTTTGCTTTTTTATTTTTATAACTGTCTAAATGACCAATAGTTGAATTAAAAACCTGTTTTTACTTTGTAATAATATCTGAAATAACGTTGATGAAATCTGGATACTTTGAGTAAATTACCTGATCTATTATAATTACCATGTTCATATGTATACGTTTTTTGTGCTAAATTCAATTCGTTTGTTTTATTGCTGGAATTACTCTTCAGTGACATTATTTGCGCTTATTCCGTGATAAATGAAATTTTTTAATATTTTTTGTGATGCAAACATTTCAAAAATAATGTTGGTTCTTGATGGCGTGTTTATCTATTTCTCTGTAAATTTAAATAAAAAGGTTCGCAAGAAGACCATGCTTGTCATATCTTCTATGTATAATCTATAAAATTCGTATAAATCACGCCTTTTCGCATTCGATACTAATTTGCTTGAAGACAGCGTACAAATATATTGTTTATAAAAATGATTTGATGTTTTTAGGCTTAAATTTTTGCATGTTGTAGATATATAATATAAAATTTTTGTTTAATTTTAATTAACTAAAACATTTTTGAAAGAAGTTTACCATGCTTCATATTGCATCCGTTTTGTTCTCTTGTTTTTGTGGTATTTAATGCATTTGTTATTGCTTTTTTATTTATTTTAAATATATAATTTTTTTATAAATTGTTTTTTGTAATACATACAAATTGACTATATTTAAGAACTCATTGCTTCATACATACATAGATTTTACATATGACCAATTAAGTTTTTAGGGCAAAATATTCTTTATAAAATATGCTGCATCGAAAAAAAAACATTTCAAACAAATAACAAAGTAAATTCTCATAATTCTAAAGTTACATGTTTTTTTGTATATAAAAAAAAATGAATTTTAAAAGGTAAATTTATTTATGACTTCAATTGTTTTTTCAAATGCATATTGATAAGAATTTGCCCGTTAGCTTTGAATTTTTTATAGAGCGAAATTGCTGTTTCTTGGCTACTTGCATATAAATACGCTTCGATTGTAAGAGTTTGGTCGGTCCAAATTTCTTTGTCTAGACAATTTTCATACAAAGATTCTAGCACTTCAACGTGTAATTTATCAAATTTATGATTTTTCTCATGCTCTATATTTGAATTTAGACTTTTTATTTGCAATTCTTTAAAAATTTGCGATACGTATATTTGAATTATTTCTTTTTTATCATCACTGGTAATATTATTTTTCATTAGTATATTTGTGACGTATATAGTTTGCCGATTATTCAAGCATTTTTTGTGAATAGCCATAAAATCTAGTATATATTGATAAGTGTGTTTTTTTAAAGGGTCTTCACTTGCGCATCTGATATGTCTAATGATGGATTTAAACACATGAATCATAAAGCTGTTTTCATAAAAATCAAAAGATATTCTTAAAGTTATGATATTGGATAAGTCATAATTAAAAGGCGGAGTCGGCCCCTTGGAGTAAATAAAGCAGTCCATTAGAGCTAAAAAACTAATTTCGGAATAGATCATACTATTTGATGAAACATCAATGTTGTTAGAGCATATAATATCTTCAAAAATCTCATCAAAGAATACGATATTTTCATATTTTTTAAAATCAAATTTATCCATGTAATTTTCTGTGATTTCACTTTTGGTAAGAATTTTATTTGTATCTAATAACCGCAATTTTTTTATTTTATTTTCTTGGGTTCCGCTAAAATTGATAATTAAATCAAGAAAAGATGTGTATACTATGTTTCTCTTTTCAAAGTTATATACGAAAGGGAAAGAAATGGATTTGTCATATTTCTTATGGCAATATAAGATTTCTTCATGTGAAAAAATGGAATTATGACATGGCCTACATTTTGATGGTTCACTAAGCGATATTCCTAAAATTAAGAATTCTTTCAATTTTTGATCAGTCGATTGACAAGATCATCAAAACTCAGAACTATTCCTTTGTCATTAAAATCTCCCACGAGCATGCACTTTCTGAAACTTGATCTTTATAGTTGAATCCAATGTTGATTTCTCTTTTACAACAAATTATTCCCTTTTCAAAAAAATTTATTTCAATTCGAATCAGAGGACTCGAAGAATCCCATTCTAAAGGTTTAAAATTTATTTTTACTTCAAACATGTTATAATCTGCAAATAAATCTATTGTTTTGTTCAATCCAAGTGTATCCCTTAAATCTGTTGATTTTTCATGAACTTCTAAATGTTTTCTTCTATTATTTAATTCATTTAGTACTTCTGCATTCTTAAATTCGTTTACAAAAAAAAATTGCTCGGAGTCGCTTCCTGATAATCTTAAAAGATCATTTATTATGGATCTAAGACTATTATAATTTTTAAAAATACAAAATATCAATGTATTTTGGTTTATCGTACTTAAATCCGGCAATCCAAAAAGAAAAGTGTATCTATCTGTTTCCAACAAATTTTCTATATTTTTTCTGCAAATGATAAGATTCAGCTTTTCCGTTTCAGCTTGATATAATTCTGAATGCATCATATGATTCGGATCTTGGTGTTTTAAATATTGAATATCTATACATTTTTCATCAATTAACTCAGATAATGTATCATTTAAAACACTAACTATATCTCTCACGCTTCCATAATGATGTAAAAAATTTTGTATGCTATGGGTATCACTACTTTTTAAATAATTTTTAGTATAAATTCTTTCACGCAGTCCTTCACAACGGTTTAATATACTAGGCAAGCATATATGTGGTTTTAAATGATCTTTAATATAAAATTGACGTATTGCTTTGATCATTTTTGTCAAGACATTAGAATTTATTTTCTTATCAAAATTAGAATCGTCGTAAGCCAAAAAAAGATCTGGTATGGATTGAAATTCTAGATCTTGTTCAGCATAAAATAATCTCGAAAAAGAATCTGACAAAGACATTTGTTTATCGATAATTTCGGCCGTAATACTCATAGAAAAAGTGGAATCGATATTTTTTTTAATTTAAATAGAATATCTTGTATTTCTTGATTCTGGTCGCGATTTTCGGTAGGATAAACAATAAAATCGCTGATCATCTTATCAAAATCATTTATAGTATTCATATTTTGTGAGAAAAATCTGTGGAAATCTTTTACTGCACGATAGTTTGATTTTTGGTTTTTTAAAACTAACTCATTATCTATCCTTTTTTTCAGATTATCAATAAATTCTTTTGATTTCTCTTTCCGAATAGAAAAGCAAATAGTTGTATACTGGCTATAAGTTTCACTCTCCTTATCTATAATTTTATCAATGATGCTATTTTTTATTTTTTCTGTTTCTAGTAATAGAGTACTTTGGCGTGGATTTAAATGCGTCAAATCGTCAGAAAGAAACACTATCGGTAATAACAATAAAATCATTTTTCTAAAATTTTTGCTTCTAAGTTAAATAATTAAAGGGTGTAATTTGCATACAATTTATTATAAAACCTTTTTTTTGGTAAATTTAAATTGTATTTTTATGGAAAATTAAGATTTATAGACACTATATAATAATAAAAAAATATCATAAATGGTTAATTATAATATAAGCACTGTATTCTGTCGTATTTTGATTAATATGTATACATACAAAGATAATCACAAGGCACTTTGTATATTAATGAGATGAGAAATAACAACAATAGTGCAGAATAGATTTTTCAAATGTATAATAAGTTATTATTAAACCAAATCCAGCATAAATGAATATAAATCAATTAAACAAATTTTTTAGTACGACGCGGTAAACGATTTCCTTTACACTTTCATCTCAAATATACTGTTTCTCAATAAAATATGCAAAATATGTTTCATGTAACAAATAAATTTACTGTTGAATAACAAACTGGATTAACTTTGCATGTAATAAATGTTTATATATGGCTATATCTACAAAATGAAGTTTTTTTACTATACATAGTTTTTAGCTTCGATAGAAAATGTGCAAATAGTTTTTAACCAAGATAGGGGAATTTTGTATATATAAGTAATTTACAGTAATTTATCGGATTAAATTATAAAAATGTGATGTTAATGATAAGACAACAACCTGCAAAACTAATTAAACAATAATATAATACTTGACGTAATAAATAATAAAAACAATCAATTCTATAGATTATCTTGAAAATAACAATAAAATTTTTTACCATACAAAATGTCATTTTTTGGTGACAAATATTTTTTCTTAAAATAATATTATAATCTAAATTCTAAATAATAGATTATTTTTTTAATAAAATATTTTTAAACGTTAAATTATAATTTACCATAATAGAAATATTATGTTGTTTGAAAATTACCATAGTTAGATTTCACTTTGGATTAGTTGTTTTGACTCTTTGCTGTGTAAATATAATACAGTTGCTCTGTCATCGGATATTTAACCATAATATTTTTTACTACACGGGAATAATTAAAAGCAAAATTAAAGTCAAAATGTAATGCGTTACTGTCTAGCATAAGCTTTTTATATCGAAAAATTAGACATTAAAAATACAAAATATTAATTCAAAATCCATAAAAAGGCTTTTTTTGTGGAAATTATGATCTAGTGTAATTTTATATTAATATAATTTGCTTTTGTTCTTTTTCGTTATATCTAGACTTAAAATCATTTATGACACATGATTGTCACCATTTTATTTAGACTATGTCTATGCTCATATTATAATGTGTTTGAAGTGATTGTAATTGACCATTTATAGAATATAAAATGATAATAAAATACAGATTGGCTTAATTCACTTTTTATGGGTTTTTATTGCATTATATGCTCTACATGACAATTTATGGATGAAAATATACTTGCCACTTTAAAAATTTCTTAATTTACAATTTAAAAAAAGGGTCGCTTTTGCACTAATGGTCTTCTTTAGTTTAATTGTTTTTTACAATTATTTAAAAATAATATTAATTATTTATTTAAAGTCCTCAAAACGGTATAGTCATTTTTAGGAATAAAATTGAATCATTTTATCTTATAAAATACCGCACTATTCTTTAAGTTTCCACAAAAAAAAACATAGAGTTTTCACATGCTAAAATACAATTTGCTCTGCATATTTTATAGAGGTTTAGATAAAATCCTATATTATGCATTTTAAAGCTTGAAATCATATAAAATATAAGATTTTTAAAGATAAGTCTAATTAAACATGCGAATTAGAAGCATCTATGCACCAAAAATAAGCTTTGAAATACACTTGAACATATATCATTTAAAAGAAGGAAATTTTTTGTTTTAGTATAAATGAAAAAACATGTAAAGAAAACACCAAGAAGTCTTGTGGTATTAAGAATTGATAATAGAGTCTAATGCCTAAAAAATAAATGATATTTAAAATAGTAATAATCATTACAGTGACAGCTAAAGTGAATTCATCCATAATTTTAATGTTTATAATAGTATAATTATAAAATAAATTTTGAAATTTTATTCTGTCGAATAGAAAATGATTTTTATGATGTATTTAATTTGAAGTAAGATGATAATTTTTCAAAATAAATTTTTTGATTGAAAAGTTGCTAACTACCAATAATAAAATATAAACACAGATAAAATGTTTTAATAGATAAAAAACTCGTATTATGGCTAACTTCAATATGTATACTTTGTTTTTTAAATTTTGATGAATGATTAATGTAAATCAACTGCTCTTGAGCAACACAACTAAAGTGTAGTGAATATGTTGTAAATGTACAGAATATTTGATCCATAATGAAATTAAATCACAAACAATTTTAAAAATTCAAAATTTATTTATTTTATTAAAACAATATCTTTCCCGTTAAATCTAAAAACACATATATTTATGTGTAAAAAAGTCATTTCGACTTTCATCAATCATTTATTTTTTCTAAATAATTTTGAAGGTTGATAAATTACGGTTCTTGCAATAAAAAAAGTCTATTATATTTTATTTTATCTATTTTTAAAAAAAAATGACACGGGAGTTCAAAATAAGCAAGTAATCGGTTCTAAAATGACGAAACTAAAAAAAAAGCTTGACAACTAAAATAAGAAAAACAATATCAATTATATTGTAACGCATAAATTTGAAAAATTACAG
Source organism: Rhyacophila brunnea (assembly GCF_057557595.1). Taxonomy (NCBI): domain Eukaryota; kingdom Metazoa; phylum Arthropoda; class Insecta; order Trichoptera; family Rhyacophilidae; genus Rhyacophila; species Rhyacophila brunnea. The sequence continues at coordinate 1,113,506 of NW_028233346.1, read as the reverse complement.
TATCTTTTTTGTTTTTGTGGCACAGTGATTATTTATTAAAACACATGTGTAATCAATACAAGTTACCTTTTTTGCTTATCGCTAACAGTATCAAACAAAAAATTATTTTCCATTGCGTTTGTGCACAAATTAACCCATATATGAAACAAATGCAAGAACTAAATAGTTCGTCTTCTTATCATAAATTATAAATCATGTGATCGAGTTTATGATCTTATAAATGATTCTGAGGTGGTGCTTAGAATCTCAAAGGAGAAATTCAAAAATAGACACACCGATATACAAATGAAAATGCAAACCACAATGTGATTTTTTTCCTTCAAATAAACCAAATGAACTTCGTAGAGTAGAATACAAAGAGCGAAGGAATACCAGTCTATGAAAATTCAAAGCTATCTACATTAACTAACAGATACTCGATGATAGTGAACTGTTCCATACATAAAACTTTCTTTTAGTTCATACGTTTGGGATGGGATCGACTGTTCTGTGATTTATTGTTTATTTAAAAAGTCAAGTTCGCTACAAAAAGATTTTTTATGCAGATTCACGGATTTGAATGCTTAATATATTGAATTGGTTCAATAATGAACTTCTAAGGAATATTAAATTTAAAAAGTGGCAAAGATTGAGCTGAGGGATAGATAAATTTGTCTAAATTGAGATCGGCGGAATTATTAATTCGATGCTGTATATAATATAAAAAAAATAATAAATTATTTCTAATTTTCTTTTTGAATGTAGGATTGATTTTATTTACTTACCGTCTCAGAATTTATTTAGAAATGTATTAAAAAACATTTAAATAAAAAAATATTTTTGTATGCATATGCAGTATTGACATTTTCATGTATAAAATGTTTTTAAAACCTTTCTCATTACTAATAATGGTGGTTTATATGGCAAAAAAAATATTTCTATAATACTTGGGACCAATAAATGTTCAAATTGACATTTTTTACTTGAAATGTGCTTAGAAATTCATTGCTAAATGCTAAATTTTTTTAAGTTTGGTTTATAAGTCTTGCTTCTTATGAAATTTAAGCTGAATAATCATTCGTTTCGCCATGAAATGTATATTTTTTTTTGTATAATCGTGTTTATTATTTTTATTCAAGAAAATAAAGCGAATCTTAGAGTTATGTTTTCAAATTGTGCTTCATGATAATTTCGTTTTTCATGTATTTTCTTGGTTACTGAGGCATAAATTTGTACATTATAGTAACTAGACACGAGAGAAATTATAGAAAAACTTTTTTGCCCGTATAATCATCTATATTTCACAAATATTTTCAAATGTAATTAAGAAGATCAACATTATTATGTATCAATAAAAAAATCAAATTTATATGAATCTCTATACAGTGTGGCTACTACAACCATAATCTTAATCATAAATTTTAATTATTTTCTAAAAAACATTATTTGATATACAAAAAAGACAATTCTTATAAACCATAAAACACATAAATATTTCTAGTATCATTATAAATTCTTGTAGTAATCTAAAAATTCTTTTACTATATATAATAATATGATAATTAAAATATATAGAGTATTTTCTAGGAGACATCGAGCCTAGTATATGAATAGAAATTTATTACTGATATAGTCAATCAGTGGATTTATTCAATAACACCGAAATATTTTTCAAACAAAAATTGTGTGTTTGCTATATAAAAAAGTCACAAAGGTAAACTCAAAATACAGTGCAAAATTAAAAGTCTATCAAACTATTTTTATTTGATTTAAGAGGTTTATAATTTATTTATTAGATATGTAAAATCTAAAATTTCTTCTTTAATCGAAAACTTTATGATATAATTTATGTTCTTCCCCTTTTGATTCCACCCATTATAAAGCTACTTTATTCCATATGAACATTTTACTGGGCATTATCGGTTCAAATCGGTTTCCTTCGATTTTCAAGATTTTAGCAATAATGCCGATGTGACATAAAATTAAAATTCTGCAATTCTGTATACTATTAGATACGCGGAAAGTTATATTGTTATCCACGACGGTATCAGATGTAATAAAAATTGATTTTAGTATCGTTTGAAAAGCTTTTGAGTAATTTGTAGTTATAAACAGTCTTTGAACATTGCTATGTCGACGGAGTATAACGATTGATATTTAGTTTTATGTGATATATTTATATTTATATAATTATCATAAATTAAATATATTTACAACAAAAAATGTGATTTATTTTTAAATTTAAATTATAAACTTAAAATTTACATTTGTCATAATTCGATTTTTGTTAAATATAATCATGCATATATTATAGAAGACAATAGGTGCAGTACGTGGACTAAATTAAGGATAAATTATGTATATAAAATACTGTTGCATATAATAATTTATTTACTACTACAATAATTTTTCTAAGTCACGAATTTGCCAATTATAAGCATTTTTAAAGGAAATCTAATAAAATGTTCGCTACGCACAAGTTATTAATTTCATATGAAAATACTAATTTATAATCTATAACATCGATCTATTTCTTAGGAATTATGCTCATATTCACCTTTAAAATTAATTTATCTAAATAAGATAAATTTGTAATATTTTTACAATACTTGTTTAATTAAATTTATATCCCTACCCAAAAAAAATGTTAATAAAACAAGCAACGAAAAAAAGATTCTATAATCCAATATTATCGATGACACAAAGACGAGACTGTTATTCCGTAATAACAAAGTCCAATAAAATTTATATACCGCCTGATAAAAATATCAAGTTAAACATAAATCCTACAAAGCACATCTTCCAAAATGGTAATTTTTATTTCTTGTACAAAAACAAGATTTACAGTATCGATGAAACATCTTTGTCCGATAGTTTTTCTCAAAGTAATCCGCCCAGTTATAAAGAACTTAAGATTCCGGGAAAAAAATATGATTTTGAAATTTCCGGAAATACAATAATCGTAGGATCAACTAAAATAATGATTTATGAGCACGAAAAAATTCAAAAACAACTTTATGGACCCGACTCGCGTATTACATGTATTAGTTTATATGAGAATTATATTCTTGTCATATCAGCCTTCGATAAGATTGTCCGGCTTTTCAAAATGGAAAACGACAGTCATAACATGTTTGAGTGCCCCGAGCTACCTTCAAAATGTCTTTTACTAAACGAGGATGTTTTTGTGATCGGTACTGAAAAGGGCACTCTTATTTTTTATAATGTTGGAAAAAGTCTTCCTATAAAGATCGAACAATTTTCTGATAGTCCAATTACTTCTTTAATTCGTGGCAATGGTGATAAATATTTTTTTGTGGGGTGTGATGGTGGATTTATAGGATATTATGATAATAAAACTAATTGTGAAATACAAAAAATTAAAGAGGATTCTTCTGTGGTTTGTATGACATGTGTAAAAGACAACTTGATTGTTGGATTCCGTTCTTTTAAAAAGAAGTCGTCGCCAACTAAAAATTACACTTTAAAATATTTTATAGAAGAAGTTTAGACGAATACCAATATTAAATTATCTTTTGGGCAATATTTTTTTCAGATTAATATAATTTAGTGAATTTTTATGCTTTTGCATAATAAAAAAAAGTCGGTCAATTACTACATTGTATGATATTTATAAGAACAATAAAACAACTTCGTTTGTTTATTTTTTATATGATACCATTCAATTAATTATTCATATTGTTATACTTAAATGAACATGTAGTTTTTTTTTCCTTGTATAATTGCAACATCATATATATTCTTTTCATCTGCATCCTTATATTAAATATAGGATAATTGTGTAATTTTTGAGATAATGTTTATATTTATGTTTCAAACTAATTGTAAACTTCAATTGTTTTTTTTGTAAAGATATTTATCATCCCAAAGAATTTATGTTTATCTGATATATGCCACGCTTGTTGAAACCTTCATAAGAATTAATATTCACAGCATTGATATAACAGTAAACTTTATTGAACATCATCAGATGTGTAAATATTTAAAATATATTTGTAAATTCAATGAAAAAATTAATATAACATGTATTTGATGATAATATTTGTTTAATAGTCCTTGTAAATTTCACAATACAAATGTGACAATAAATATGTATTGTATTTGTGATCCTCGCACAAGAAATATTTTATTTATTTATATTCTATGTTTAAAAAATACACATCAATTTATTACCTTCTTATTAGAACATCTTTTTAGGTTTTTTCTATTGTTTTTGGGGGAAAATGAATCAAGAAAGACCGTTACGATGATTAGGTATTAACATGTTCAGTATAGCAATATAAAGCTTCACTTGACAAAAATAAAATTCTAAAAATCAAATTCAACCATAAATAAAAATCAAATTAGGCATAATCTGTAATTAGGTTAGATATTTCATTTTGTAAAATCCGAGATAAAAGATTCTAATTGGGCGTGAAAATAGTCGATTTATACTGATAGTAGTAATTTGATTTATTTTATGAGTGATACGAGCTGTATTTAAATGGTAGTAAGAGCATTTATTATTAATCTACTATTCTTTTGAAAAAATATAACTAAATATTATTAACATCTTATATTGTCATTATAAGTTGCGTAAAATTTTATGTGTGACTTCGCGTAAAAAAACTTCTTGATTTCTTAATTTTGATAACAAATCTTTTGTCGCTAAGCGTATGCGTAGATATGAATTATAATCATTTTTAATGTTAATATGAGCATGATAGAGATTTATATTGTTGTGTTTTGAACGACTTTTTTTATTACTTAGTTCATTATTTAGAATAATTATACTATTTTTCAAACATATGCTTATTATTAAATTATAAAGAAATACAATGAATCTTAATTTAAGCATATAATATTTTGTTATTTTACGACTATATTATTCGTACAAATTTTTGTTTTTTGCCCTCAAGCACAACTTGCTTGATCTCTCGTGCGTAAAACGTAATAAAAATTTAGGAAGTTTTCTTCTTTCTGAAGTCTTCTTCAATATCTCATCTCTGTTCAAGACTTATCACATCCAGCATTTTTATCAATCCCGATTTTTGTATATATCCTTACATCCATCATTTTGCTCGAGTTTTTTCAGATACTTTTTATGATATTTTATTACCACACGTCACAAGTTATAAAAAATACAATATTTTTTGCTCGCACATGTATATTTATTACAGCTCAATCGCTAGCAGATCATGCACTCAAAATCATTTGTTTTAAACTATTTTTATTTTTTCAATGCAGATCACACCCATTTATATGTGAGTGATACAGCTCTTATTTTTATTATATAAAAAAATATCAAGTCTTTCGTTTCATCATTTATAAATCGGTTATAATTCTTGCATCTAAGTTGATCTGCGCGAATTCATTTTTTATTATTTCTTGTAAAGTGTTTCTACATATATCTTTAAATTATATTTCCTTACTATAATTTAGTAAAGACGCAGCACTATTTTGATGTGTATTCTTGTATAGTCATGGCCAAGCATTTTTAAGCTCTTTTTGATGAGTGATCGACAGTTAAAAAAAATCGTTAAAGCACAGGCATCTTGATTTTATTTAAGAAAATATTTGAATCCTGAAATAAAGCGAATGCTGATTTAAAATTGTTATTTTAAATCATACCGAACCCACTAAGATGATACTAGTATTTCTAGCGTTGAATTATTATGCACATTGAAGATTTTTTGATCTAGTGTTTATGTTTATATTTTACACAACAAACTTTTTTTTGCTTTACTTTGAGCACTTTAAGATGTAGGTTAACTATGCCGTATTTTATCTTCAAGAAATCATTTATTAGGTTAGGTATGTCTAAAGTATTTATGCATAAAATTTATGAAAAGGGGCTTTAGTTATCGTAAAAACAACATTTTAAAGACTTGATAACAATAAAAGTGTAATTTCGGTATAGTGTAAATAATATGAAAAACCAACACTAAAAAAGTACATAATTTGTCGCCTAGATCAAATATGGTGATTCCATGAAGATCTTGTACGAAATATTGACGGCGAATTATAAATCTACATAACCAGTGTTTTTAGTATATTCCAATATTTACGTATATTTTTAAAATAATGAGGAACATCTTTTCAAAAAGCCAAGTATCTCAATCGATAACAGCCGTAATACTCAATAGTATGCAATATTTTTTACTAGATTTTAAGAAACTTTAATCGTTCATGAAATAAAACTAACAATTATACTAAATATCATATTAAATTCTAAACAGAATATGTCTGAATTATTATTGTGCTCTTTTTTGCATATCTTATTGTGCCATCTTGAATGATGGATTTCTTCTTTTATTGTTTGCATATCTTGTTCATTATTTTTTTTTCAGATGAAAATTTAATTTTCCTTGGCAGTGACTATGTGAAAGGTTCCAGATCGCTTATTTTTGTTATCACTAAAATCATATCATCTTTTTCAAATATTTCTCTGGTTTTCTCTTATAAAAATGTATTAGTTTAAGTCTTAATACTAAGTATGTTAGTTTCTGTGGCGTCTTAATTGTGTTTAAAAGGTATTTAAACAATCCAGAAAATGCCCTAGTTTATACAGCAATTTAGATGCAAAAACAAGTTATAATCCAATTGCTTATTGTAAAAATAACAATATGTTGCATAAATATAAGTTGTGTATTTTTATACGCAACAAAGTTTACCAAAGGTTACAATAGTCACAAAAGACAATGTGATGGTTATAAAACTAGGTGTATGAATCTCACTTGTGATAAATGCTAAACTACCACATCTTAAGAAAATATACATGCTGAAATAAGTTTTAAAATGACATCAAGACGTTGTTTTGATGCTGACTTCTATGTTCAAAAATTTACTCACAATCAACTGTATGCAAAATAATTGGATAAATCAAAGATACGCTAGCGGAATAATAAGTGGCTTAAGAAACTAACATTGGAACATTATAACAACAATTTGGTGATAATCAGTGGCAGTCTGTATTATTCAAGCCAATAAAATATGTTTAATTAAAAGGTCAAGTTAGATCGATGACGGTATCCATCATATCAGATCTAGGTCTTGAACATCGTATACACAAGCGAATTACTTAGCAAATGGTTTGTTAGATTGCTTTCTTTATAATTAAAACAACACTAATGAATTTCACCAAGAGAGTGTTTAGTGATGGTTCAGTAATTGATATAGATATATAGAAAGACTACAATGATATGAAAATCAAGCATCATGCATAATTTTTATTTTGTTGATTACTGTTTGTAAGTTTATACTCAAAATAAGAGTTCTTATCAGAAAAGCTGAAGTACATCATAAAAAAAGAAAGTAGGGAAGAATTTTTGAAGATAGTCTTATTTTTTGATCATATCATATGAATTCAATTGGGTGTAGAAAATAATTTAGAGACGAATTGTTGAAGATCTTCTTTTTTTCGATCATTTAAAGGCAATATGGGAGAAACTCTTATTGAATAATTAAATTGAAAGAATAAAATCTTATGCATCAAATTCTAATATACCTTTAAATTTTAAATCTAAAACACAGTATTTTCTGTTAATTTTTTAATATTAACTTTAAATGTATTTGGTTGATTTTTTGTTAATTTAATGAACGAAGTTTTGTCTATTAACTCGAAACTTCAAGATTGTCCCGATTATTCCAATAATATTCAGCTTATATACAATTACAGGTTACCACATTTGTTACGATCTTTCATTGGTTTTGTATGTAAATGACCACGCAGATGCTAGTAGCTAGCAAATCATATTTCCTTAGATTTCGCTTCAGACTATATTTTTTTAAATTTATGCTGGTTACATCGATCAATATGATACAATATGATAAACCCCTTCTTGTTTTTGAATATACAGTTATTCCATTTGATGTTCTATATCTGTCTTAACTATCGTATTTAGTTATATATTTTCATTATCTCACATAACGTATGACCGCTAATTTTGTTTGTTTTTTTAAATTGTATTTTCGAGCTTTCCACAATTATATACATTTTAATATCGATATGCCACCCTGTAAAATTGTAATCTAGGAATTCGTTCATGAAAAATTATCATTTATAAATAATACTTATTCTCTGAGGTTGGGCTGAATGGAAGGTAGTCGATAGTTTAGGTTTATATAGTTATGTAGCACATAAAGACCAAATTACTTTGAATGCATAAATGTTCGCAGATTAATAGCCGTGTTTAAGTCGAAAACACAAACTTAATAATCAATATATTGATAAACATATGTCTAATCATAATTAATGGAAGCATAAATTTTCAACTCAAAATTTTTTATTTTTTATTTATAGGCTAAATTTATAGTCGTGATTTTAGTTTTTGTTCTCAGACACAGCTTGCTTGATTCTCTGTACACACTGCGTATTTATACTTTCGACTATCTTCTCCTCACCAAAATCTTCTTCAATACCACACCTTCTTTTGAGACCTATATATTCAAGGGTTTTTCATAATCCCAAGGCTTGTATATATACCTCAACCTGGTTCTTGACATTTAGTTCCTCTAGGTACCTTTTATGATATCGTATCACCCCACCGTTTCAGTAAACATAAGATTATAATTAAAACTATTCAGAATTCATGCGTAAAATATCATTCATGTATCCCGATATGTCTTTTAAAACCAAATCACAAAAATCTTCGTCTATTAAATCGTTTATTGCATCAATATCAGCATCTTCTTCAATCATTTTTTTAACACCATTAAAGGTTTTGATGATATCTTCTTTGTTCTCTATATAATGATTATAGTTTATATTTGCAATAAAACCTTTATATTCCGATTCTAAAGTGTTATTAATAATTTGAGCATTATTAGTATTTGAAATGTTGTTATTTTCATTGTTATAATCCATGGGCAAATCAAGCCCGCTGACATTATTTTTGTTTATTTGATTTGTATTTGTACTGGTGTGAGTTAATATAGAATCGAAATTCTCTACTTTTTCATTTATATAATTGTTTGATTTTGTGGTTGTATTTTTATCTGTTGCATTGATATCTGAATAAAATCCAAGCAAGTATTCTTTTTTTGGAACCACGGTATGGATAAATATGCTGTTTATTGGATAGCCATATTTTTCGTGTATTTTTACTTTTATTTCTTCTATTTCTAGATTTTTATCGTTTATATCTATAAATAATGACTTTCCATTAATTCTACTAATTTTTAATTCCATTCTATTTTAATGGGTAAATTAAAATATAAGAAATTGATGAAACTACTCTGAACTACTAATTATTTTTTATTTATGGGTTACGTTCTTTTTTACCTATTTTGACGTAGTCAACCCATTTGGAGCTTTAAACAACTCTTTGATCTATATTTTGGCACCTTCCTCTGATGTATCTTCATCAACTGCTCTTCTTCTCTCAAATAGGATAAGTTCTAGTGTCTTGCGCTGAACTACAAATACAAGAAGTTTCGTGTAAGATGTACGTATAAAATTTACAATATAAATTACATATTTGAAGAGATGTTGAATCGCTGCTATCATAGTGAAAATCATTAAAGATAAACACTATTATTACAATAACTCAAAAATATGTAATAATTGGATAACAATGCATACCGATAAACAGAAAAAAAAACAGGCGTATATCCGAGAACTCTTCTCTGTTTTAAAGCTAAGATTTATGAATCAAAAAACGGGAGTATAAACACAAATTTTTGAATCTTTAAATTTTTATAAAAAAACGAAATAATGTCGAGTAAAAGAATTCAAACTATTGCTTGATAATATTTTCGTAATGAATAAATATGGAAGTGAAATAATAACAAAATTATTCAGAAAGCGCATTTAAAATTCATTTTTTAATAGCTAAATTTATCTTTCTTTTAATTACTAAAACCAAATAAAATTTTATAGCTGGAAATTAGACTTGATCCGAAATTTCCCTATTTTGACCATTTAAAACGTAAAACTGAGGCTGGTTTATTAAAGTAAAATGTAAAAAAAGACTTCTAATCATGTTCAAATACATGTTGCTATTATCTCTATAATTTTTTAAATATACAATATAATTATAGACTCACAAATATCCTGCGATTCACTTGCTTTTTAATGCTACAACCTTCTACAATATAATTATAAACCTATAAATATCCCGCGATGCACTTTATTATAAATACAAATTAGTTTAAATTGATAATAAAATATAGACTTACAAATATCCTATAATACACCTGCTTATTACCACTATTAAATTATACATTCCATGATATAATTATATACTTATAAATATCCTGCTATGTATTTGCTTTTTATCAGTAATTTATTGTATATATATAAGAACTATATGATTTATAAATACGCGGAAATACACAAGTATTTTTCGGATAATCTTATTAAATTCACTGCAATTATAAAACTTTAAAACATACTAGAAAATGTTTATGATATCTGTAAGATGTTATTAATTCTACTTAAAATAAAAAAAGGGAACATTATGTTTTATGTATGTACTTTGGAAACCTCTTAATACAATAAGCAAAGAAAACTATTAAATGTAAAATTTACATAAAATATGGTTCTTATAAATCTATAACAAATTTATAGAATTTAACAGTACACTACATAATAAATAAGATTTTAGACAAAAGGAATAAGCTGTGAAACATCCCCAGAATTAATTGAATATTTTAGAGCCTATATTTTTTATTTATAGAATATAAATCATTCACATTTAAAAAAATTCCGCACCGTAAAGCGTTATAATAGACTATAGTTGTTGGCTATATCAGACATAATTGTATAAAATTATACCCAATTGTTATGAAATTTCACAAAGACATTTTTCATGATACTTTAATAAATTTTAGAAAACATTGGTTTTAAAAAGTTGTATAAATATTCATTGCAAGGCTCGTTTAAAATGTATGAACTAATAAAACACGAGGCCAATCTTAAATTATTATCAATTTAATTTCCCTGTCTAAAATAGAAAATGTTCTTATGAGAATGTAATTTTTTTATGTTGATGATGATCATATTCGATGTTAAAGGAAATAAAAATGTATATTAAAGCTACAGGCGTATGTTAAATGTTCTCTTTAGTGGCCTTTTTGATCACAAGTAGTCAATGTTATCAAAGACTACTGGCAAGGAAATGATTTTTTAGAAAAAGGCGTGTAATAAGCATTTATTAAAAATCTTTTATATATATAAATTAGCAGCGCTACAAGAACATTTTGAGTGCGATAAAATTTTTAGCTGTTTATCCTTTTTTTTCATGAATTCTTATAATGATATATCATCAATAATTAGACGCAAAACCGTTAAAAAGCATAAAAAATATACACTTGAGTGACTTTCAGAAGATTTTTACCTACAGATATCTATTTAGCAATATTTATTCGAGCAGAACATAGATATTTGCATTTTGTGCAATAAGATATGGATATTTGAAAAGGTGAAAATAATTAAATTTTGCTAACATTATATAATAAATTACTCTAGGCTCTTCTAACAAAACTTTTTGTGATGATTTTCTATATATACTCGAAGAAAATTTAGACTGGTTAAACTACTTTTATGCTATTTTTAGTTGCCAACTTAAGTTTTCAAATTAGAATGGCTATATTTAATAATATATTTACTAAAAAGTTTAAACGAAATGAAAAGTATGCTGCAATAATTACTTATTATAATAAAAAAAAGAAACTTAAAACAAGAAACATAATAAATTAGTTTATTTTCACTGTATATTATATATGTTATTTGGATAGCATAATAATCTTCATCTGGATATGTAACGTATTTTTATATGAAAGGAGTATAGCCAAACTAAATGCAATAAAGAAATATTTTTTTTTGTTTAAGTTTTGTGAATTTATAAGAACATTTCATGTGAAAACATTATTTCGCAAAAAATTATTTGACCTTTTCTATCTTTTTAGGAGAATAAGCAGCGTATTTTTTATTTGAAATATTATGATTTTTTTATAATTTTACAGAATACTAGTCTTTCTTAGATAAATTAATGTCTTATATCAAAGCCAAAAAATACGATTCAATTCGACGGTCTATTGTAATAGCAGTGTATAAATAAATCTTCAATATAACTTGATAGCTTATGGTGTTTTATAAGCATAATATCTTTTCGGTTATAATTCGACTCTTGTTTAATATAATTTGCATTATATATAATCATTTACAAATTATATAAAATTTATGCGTGTTGTTTTATATCATTATGAATATATTATGGAACATAAAATACAATTTGATGGTGGGATTTTAATCATTTATGGCTTTATTTTACAACATTATTAGCACTTGATACAAAAATAGACACATCAAAGAAGAAAAAAAAGCCTCTACTTTTTAAATCGAATGTATGCGTAAAAAAATACAAAAGTTCGTATATAAAAATATTTTTTAATCTTATTAAAGATTAAGCGGGTTTACTGTTAATATATATACAAGTTAGAAAACTAAAAAAAAATATTTTAATTTATTCTTTCTATACTCGTCGATAGTATTTATATGTTAATAATATCGGGGGAAGCGAAGGAGTATTGGGAAATATAAGATTTTATTGGGCAAATAGATCTTGAAAGAATTAAATATGCGAAAGGTTTTATTGAATAAGTAGATCTTGAAAGAATTAAAATTACGAAAGGTTTTGAAAATGTGTTTATTGATTGAAGATTAAATATAAATTCAACTATAGTGTTATCAAAATATTGTTTTTTTAAAAAGATTAAGATCAAATAAGAGAAACCGAATCTTTTCTGGCCCTATATCCTTGTAAATTTATATGTTTTTTTTTGGTTTAAGATAATAAAATATCGGAATGAATCCAAGTAAGACTTCATGAAAATATAATTTAATTCTATCATCTTAGTCAGGAATGCCGATTGAAGCATAAGCACAAGCAAAAACAAACAAACAAAAGAAATATGCGATAATTTTGAATTTCTATGCATCGAAAAATTCTGAATTGAAGAAGATCGTAAACATGATGAGGATGATAAGATGTAACAAATATGTATAATTAAGTAATCAGAATTTTGCTTGAACAAATATAAAAAGCAATATCAAATAATCACAGGAGAACACAAACTAATCTTATATTATTTAGTTTTAAATGATTAAAAGGAAGTAAAAAAGGAAGTGGTGGTATATGCGAAAACAAAAGGGTTTACACAGATTTTTGAATTAACAGGACTTTTAAGAAGAAGCATGTACATAGGTTATAATAAGATAAGTTTAAAAGAGCAAAACCATAAATCAAATTATAGAGCCGTCTAAATTTCATATAATATTAAAACGAGCTAGAAGAGATAAAATATAACCAACCCCAAAAAGAAATTTATTACTCTATCCGTTTCAATAATTACATTTTATTTTGGTTTAAGATAAGCATTATATCACTTAATTTGAGTAAGATTTTATTTTTGGAAGCTAAATAGAGGTTGTGCTATATTATAATAATCATGTGAAATTCTATTTTCTTTTTAGTTGGTTGATTATTTTGAAATGGTAAATCTTTCACGATATTTTTTTAATAAAAGCAGAGTAAATGGTAAAATATTTTATTCTTATTATCTTTGTTATCCTTGGATCTTGATTTTCGTGAAGTAGTATATTTTTAAATGGTAAATCTTTAACGATATTTTTCTAATAAAAGCAGAGTATAAATGGTAAAATATTTTATTCTTATTCTCTTTGTTGATCCTTAGATTTTGAAAGTTTTCCCGCATAAAATTTTTTAGTAGTTTCATTAGCATCTATCACAGTAAACTCATAGCCATCTATGGTAGTAACTATTCCAACAAATCCTCTATCCATCCCTTCCATAACGCATACTCTATCGTATTTTCCGGGTGTTACATATTCAAATCTGCTGCATTCTTCATTATTGTCAAGTATATATTTTCCATTTACATAATCGACAATTGATCTTTCTTTTGATCTGTTATTATTTGGATATACATAAATTTTTTTAAGAAGATTTAGGCTTTCTTCATCTTGGGGATAATTTTCATCAAATTTTGTTTCGTATTTTGACGTATTCCTGTAATCGGGTGTTTTTCCAGCAGAGTTTTTATTTCTGGGTGATGATAGAGTATCATCGTAATCATCCCTAAAATTTGGTGTTCTTCCACCATCTCTAGTGTTATATTTTGGTGTTTTTGTTTCAAAATAATTTTCTTTGTTGTTTGGCGTTCTGCCACTTGGTGTATAGTCTCCTCTTTGAAAACTAGGGGTTTTACCACCTGTATTGTAATCGTTTCTAGATATATTCGGGGTCTTACCTCCCCCGCTATAATCATTTCGCCTAAAATTCGGTGTTTTACCTCCTCCATCAAACCAATTAATTCTATTGTTAGGTGTTTTACTACCAGGCGTATAATCATTTCTTGCGAAACTTGGTGTTTTTCCACCCGGACCATAATCATCTCTAGAATAACCAGGTGTCTTACCTTCATAGTCTGTTTTTTTCTTGAAATAGTGCGGTGTCTTTCCACCAATCGAATTATGGCCCATCTTTGAGTAATATGGGGTATCTTGATTATCTAAAATAGATCCATCTCCCATCTCACCAATAAACCCACGATTAAAACCAGACTCAATAAGACCAGACATAACTTTAATTTCATCACGATTTACGTTTACATATTTTAGATTAGAGTCAAGAAGTATTCTACAGCTGTCTTTATACACATCCTTAACAACACCATAATATCCCTTGAACTCACCGACATGTATTTCTACTTTTTTATTTATGAGCTGGTCCTTTTTCAACCGCGGCATCCTTTCGTTTTTAATTATCACATATTTATTTTCGCGTGTAAAAGGTTCAATATCTTCTATTGTAACCGTAGCCTGTTCACTAAAATTATCAGTGAATACCAAAGTAACCGAATTTCCATCTATATTGATTACAGTTCCGTTTCTTTTATTATAAGAAACTTCATCTCCAACATTATAGAACTTTTCAAGATCAGAACATGCAATCCTAAACTTCTCGCCATCCACATTAACTTCAGCTTCTTCATTATCAATATTAAGAACCTTTCCTTTGAGATTTAAAAGATCTCCTCTAGAAACACGTACCTGATCATCTACATCAAATTTCTTTACCCTGACAAATATCTTTGTCTCATTAAAAGTTACTACTACATTAAGCAACAAATTACTTATCAATATTTCTTTATGTAGAAATCCATCAATATAAGTTTCTCTTCTATAAACATGAATGGTTTGTCCGTCTCGTTTTGTTACAATCACATTTTGTTCTTCTTCATGATTAAAAAGTCGTGGCTCACCTTTCAATCTTGGAACTATTCTAACATTTACCATTTCACTGTTTGTCATATTAACAATTTGTACAATATCATTCCTGTACTTTCCTTTCTTTATGCGCGCAAAAGATCCTGGCTTCACATGCTCAACATCCTTTATTGTTAATACGTCTATCATTTCATTTAAAGGAACTGGCGATATTCTTGAACTCGTTGCTGACCGTATCTTTGAAAGTAAATCAACAACTTCTTGTTTTGAAAATGCTTCTACATATATGTATCCAATAAGATCTGGCTTTACCACTACACTAAAAACAGAATCAAAACAGCTCTGTAATTGTGGGTATCTCTCACTTTCAACGATATTTCGTTTCTTTTCTACATTATCTCCACCTGCATAAATACTAGTCACCGGCGCATTTTTACTCGCAAATACCCGATTAAGTATCTTTAAAGCTATCTCTTTTTCTTTCCCTCGTTTAACTCGAACAATCCATAACCGAGGACTTCTTTCATCTGGAACTAAAGTATGTTGAGGAACATCCAAAGTTTCTTCCAGCGTCTCTTCTTCATCATCCTCATCTTCTTCACGTTTATGTTGATACTTTCGTACCATCTCTTCTGCAAACGTGTTCCATTCTTTACGAACTGGCTTCTGTATTTCTTCACTTACACTTGACGTAATTCCATCAACATCTTCACTTATGTCCTCATATTCACTCGAATACGACTCTTCGGCTTCTATGTCTACATATACTGATTTTTCACGCTTCTTGGCCATTAATGTGGTGGGGATATTATTTTTTTTTTGTTATTGCGTTTCCGTTTCTAAGATTATTGTAACATTTTTAAAACTTTAAATATATGAATTAAACTTAAATTTAATTTGTAAAAAAATATATTGCAAATTTTTTATCTAGACACTTTAACTCACCTCATTTGAGAGATGAAGATATATCAGGGGATGGATTCAAAAGATGTATCAAGAAGTTTTGCGATATTCCAATATACTGACCACGTCTAAATAGATAAAATTGATGAAAAGAAAATTAACCCATAAATAAAAAATTATAAATTTATGATTAATAAATAAAAATTAATTAATACAAATAAAAAAATTTGTGTTAAACAAAAAATTTTGTGCTTAATCGAAAAATATATATAAAGTTCTTTGTAAACAATTTATTAAAATTTTAAATTAAGATTTTTCTTAAATTTTAAAAAAATTAATAGCATTAGAACAAAAAATATAAAAAGAATATTTTAAGATCAAAAGGTTTTAGCATATCTAATGTTTGATAAAAATTTAAATTAAATAATGTGAAACATAAAATTATTATAAAACAATATTATGCAACAAAGAGAATTAGTTCTAGTAAATAAATATATAATTGAAGCAATTTTTATTGATTAAAATTATGTCTTTTTTTGTTATTTGTGTATATTATATAGTTTTATAGATCAATACTATTTAATTTTGAGTTTTATTGCATTTCTTCTTCTTTCAAAAAATAGTTTTATTGCAAAAAACACAAAGGATTTATTTTTATGATCATATGATACTGACTAAAATCGAATATATGGTTCATAATATAGTTGAATTAAACATTTATATATATATGTATATAAAATAGAATATTATTTTACAATTACATATTTTATTTCCATATTTAAAGTTTATTTTCCTGGTCTTTATGGTCAAATAACTTGTACTAGCCCAAGAATTTGTAATAAGGGCAAACTTATAATTTATATACTAAATTTAAAACTTTCTGTGGGCGCCCCATAATATAAATAACCTGTAAACCCAACAATTTTAAGCTATAAGCCAAAATAATTCAATAGAAATAAAAATACCAAATAAATCATATTTAATTCATTTTTAGATCGATATATTTTGCTACGAGCTAAATATTAGTATATATTCAACATATACACAAACCTTGTAAGAAGACTTAAGAGAGACACAAAAGACAAAGTATTAATGCGCTTTGCGGACGAGAGATCATGCAAGTTGTGCTTAAGAGCATAAACTAAAATGAGAACGAATAATGTAGCCCATAATAAAAAAAATTACTAACAAACCTTGTCATTGATGAAAACCCTTAACTTAATAGGTCTCAAAAGATGGTGAGATATTGAAGAAGACTAATGAGGTAGAAGATAGTATAAACGGACTGTGTGATCGAAAATCAAGCAAATTGTACTCGAAAACAAAAACTAAAATTATTATGATAAATTTTGCAAAATAATAAATTTATGACTTTATTATTAAAGAAACTAAAAGCAATAACAGGATTATCTTAGATTATAAGTAATCTAAAAATTTAATTGAACAAATTTAAATAGCGTGAAATCAAAATAACAGACAAAAAAATAAAAAATAGTGATTAAAAACACATTTTAAATAAAACCAGCTATTGAAAGAAAAAAGTGATATTGTATCAAGGGTTTTTACCAGTAGTTTATGCATATTACTAAAGATCATATGTTAAAATAGTATTATCTGTGAAAATTTCATTGAAAAAAGTTATATGCAAAAACAAGCCGGGCAAACTTGGTTTTATAACGAGTGTCGAATAAAAAAAATATTTATAGTATGCAATCGTGGTAATAGTAATAAAATCTCATAATAACATAGCTTTATAAAAATTTGAAATACTATATCATTCTAAAAATATAAAAAAAATTCAAATAGATATGGTTTCTTTTATAAAAAATCAAATAAATTTAAACACCATAACACATTCTGAATTCTAGTAAAGATATAAATATTTTATATAAAAGTATATTAAACCAACATACATAAACCCAATTATTTTTTTCAGCTTTTCAAAATATGATGTGCAATTCCGTCGATTTTTTTATAATAAAAGATGTTTATAGTTGTTGAATATAGTCTATTTTGCCTAAAGATAACATTTGACCAGAAAAAGTATAAATATGTATGAAAAGAATCTCGTTTAAGCACTACTAGATTCTTTTGTATCTTTTCAAATTTATCAGCAGAATAGCCGTAACATCACATTCATTCTATAATAAATAACATATAATTTTTTGCGTTTTGTAAATATAATTTAAATGACAAATTATACATGAAACCCCAAATCTATGTAATATTCATACTTTCATATGTGCCAGTCTAAATAAAATATGCATTTTATATGTATATTTTATCTTTTGATATAAACAAGCAAGAACTATTGTTATATTAAATAAATTTCAACTATGTTTGCATATAAAAAAATTATTTTATGTGGGTTAAGGCAGGATCCTAAATTTTTTTTATTTTTGGCCTAAGTTTCTTTTGCTCAAAAATATCTTTTATGACATTGTTAGCACATTGAGAATATTACACAGTTTCAAAGTGCATCTTATACATCAATCCCTGCTACATATATCAACTGCTCTTTTTCTCGCAAATGTGATATGTTCAAGTGTCATTCGAAGTAAGTGGGGCTTGCATTTATGCTCCATCTTCGAACGGGATTTTTAAATCCGTATAGTTAGGATCCTTATATCATGCATTATATAAAAAAATTATTTTATATATTATCAGGTATAATCTTTAGATTATAAATGTAAACATATTAGATATTTTACATGATTTATGCATGAAGTTTTATTATAATTATTATTAATTCATATTTTACATGGTTTTTTTAAGATATTTATATTATGAATAATGAAAAAATATTTATTAATATGATTTTTGTTAAGATATTCGTTTATACTCCGATTATGTTACCTTATTAGCTTCTACGTGTAATTAATCAAGTTACAGTTCAAAAAATTCATTTAATAATTTTTTAGCATAAAATTATATTTTACGTTTAAACATCTTTTTATTGGAATAATGTTGTTTATTAGGTTTTCATTACTTTGAATGTAACATTGTAAGAAATATTATAAGTCAGATTAAAACCGTAACCGAATTTATTATCTGCCATCGTTTCATAGAATAAGCCATTATGCAATCCCAATAATAAATTTTTTTTGTTATGAAAAATATTCACAAAAAAATAAAACAGAAATTGCGCGTTTTAAATAAGTTACATAACATATAAATTTTGTTTTCATTTTATAAATTTTTTGTTTCAGAAAAAATGATCTACATAATAATTTTTGTGTATATATTATGCCTTTTAAAAAAATGATATTTTTTATAGGTTAGAGATATTTTAAATTAACATTTTATGACTGACTCTTCTAGTGACTGAAAAAAAAATAAAAGATTATTAAAATATAGAGCTGTATAAATTGTGTTTTAATAAAAAAATCTACTGAAAAATATGTTTTTATGTATCCAAAAAAATAGAAAATAAACTTTGACAGCTAAAAAAATTAGCAATATAGTAAATATTTATAACAAAAGCGCACCTTAAATTAAAAGCAAGTAAAATAAATATATTTTTTTATAAATTTTTTACTACATGCAGCGCTACTTTATACTATTTTTTGACTTCTAAAAAATCTAAATTGAATAAAAGGTTTTTATATCATAATAAATTTTTTAAAATGCATATTATTCACTTAAAAAACATAATCATTATGTTTTAGGCTACGAATGCACATCATTATAAATTAGAAATGTAAAATTTAAAGTATCTTACTTTCTATCTATATTTAAATGAATAAAAATCCCTTTTTTTTCAAACGCGGATGGTAACAGGTCATAAAAATAATTTGATGGTAAATAAAAGAAAATATCATTGAATATAAAATTTTATATAAATATGAGTTTTAGTAGCATACTATATTATTAATCTTCTTATTCACAAAAAAAAATATTAAATATCCGAAATGTTGATATTATCTTAGGATTTTCTTGCATAACAATTTTCACATATATAAAATATTGAATATATGGTCATGAAAAATAAATTCGACTAAACAGGATTCATATGCTCAAATGATATTTTATAATAAAACATGTTTTTATTATTGTTTAACTTATACTATAACTAAATGTGCGTGACGGCCCATGAATTCATTATAAACACATTATAGCGTCATTCATGCATAATCTAAATTATTTCATGATCTGAATATCAACATTTCAAAATTTCCTTTAAATAGATAAAACAATATAGATTTCTAAAATTGGAAGCTTAATGAAGTTTAAAACCGATTTTTCGTATTTATGTAGAATTATTATTTTCAGAATACCATGTTATACAAACTTCTAAGCATAGCATAATGATGATTTTTTTATTGTTTTATATAACTTATTATCGCAAACTTAAACTTTCTTGCACAATACATAAACATATAGAAATATATAACCCATGTATGGTTTTGAAAAATATGTAACTGGAAAGGAACGGGAATATAGTAACCAGATATTTTTTGTAGATTTTTGGCTTTTTAGTCTAAAATTCCATAATACAACGATTAAAAACTTATAGAAAAAAAAATAAAAGTCTGATGATATAAAAAATTTTTACACTAATATCGTTTTATTTTTATATTTTAACAAAGTTTGGCTTTTTTATTATTTTCAAATTGAACCTTTTAACTTAAAAAAAGCAATAACACTATAAATAAAAATTATAATTAATCCTTAAATTACATGCGTGTTATGATTATGATGGAAAATTATCAAAATTTTTCTTTAAAAATAAGAAATTTTTTATATGCTGCAAGAATTTGTAACTATGAAGATATTTTTGGCTTCTAATTCATAATAAAACAATTTTTTTTGTAGATGCTTATATTTTAAATGTGAAAAAAAATCTAGATTCAATGTATAGATTATATGGGATTATGTAAGCAAATATTTCCCCACGTTTTCTTTAATAAAAGTTTTTTAATTTCTAAATATTATGATAATTTGTTGATTGATATTTTCGATTCCTTTATTGCATGAAAAAAGATACATTTTTGTTCACAAAAAAAAGTAGTTTTTATTAATGTATATGCAAAAAACAATATTTTTCATAGCGAATATTTTAAAAAACGGATAAAAGTCAGATTTAATGAAATAATATGTATATTTGTTATTTTAGAGCATAAAGATTATCATAAATATTGGCTTTTGAAAGAATTGTAATAATACTACAACACTAAAATACGAGCGATGTTTAGATATATATACACGGTGTAAGCTTATTCTCTACCAACACTGAAAATAGCAATAAAAAATTAATCATATAAGCAGCATAATATTATTACAGCATAAAAAAACAGTAAATACCCCTTAGTTAATTGATATTGTTTGATAAGCTATTTAAAACATACTAACCAGCATAATTTGTTTTAATTTGTCAATCAAAAACATTCATTTCTAAATTAAAATGTCAGCGCAAAAAAATTATAGATTTTTCGCAATTTTCGTTTTTTTATCAATAAATACTACAAATTTTATATTAAAGGTTTTATAAAGATAAGAAATTATAATTTTACACAAAAACGTATGCATTTTGTAGGATAGAAAAATGCATAAAAAAAATATATAACATTTTTTTGGTTGCAGTAATTTCATTTTCACTTTAACTTACATGCAAAAATAATGTAATTTACGATTTTTGAAATCATAAATAATGTTTTATTTATAAGTTAAGAGTAATTGCATTTCTTAGCTCCCTGCTTGATTCTTTGATATTTAAAAATATTTTAAGAAGACATAAATTATATAAAAAATAGCTTAAAATAGTATACTATAATGTGTTCAAGCTATTTTTTTGTCATGGAAACAACGTTATGATTAATATTAATCCTTAACACATAACAATATTTGACTTGGCTTATATATGATAAATATGAAAATTAGCATATTATTTTCTATACTTATAACATATAAATGAAAAATAATTTTAATATGATTACTAACGGCAAATATAGTAATAATAATAAAATAATAAGATTCAAAAAAGCCTGTTAAATAGAGAATATGATTATATCTCAATAAAAATTGAAAAATATATATATTAATATCTTAGAAATTATAATATTTTCAAATAGATATTAGATACTTTTTAATGTGTTACTTAGAAAACTCGTGTATTTTAATCCTTAATTTCGAACATTTTATCATATAAAAATAATAAATATAAACACAAATTATTATTGAAAATGATTTTTTTATCGCATACGATATAAGCAAAAAATAAATTTTTTATTAAATATAAAATCGTATATTTTAGTCCTAATTACATGTAAAATAAAAAGAATTGAGACCGAAATTTCCGACAAAAAAAATCAAAAATGAGATTAAAATTTTTTCCATTAATATCACAAAAATTATCCCTTTAAAAACAGACATATGAATTATTGTATAGATATATTTATATGTGATTTAATAAACCAAAGTAATACGTAAATTACATGACACGTGTACCAACAAAAATATTGAATTCGAATGTTTATTTAATAAATAATGCACAGTAACAAATATAGATGCTTTATAATTAGTTTCAAACGTATTATGATCAAAAAATAAGCTTCAATATAATAATCAAATTACGATATTCCAAGATCCAAAGATAGAAAGAATATTTATTATCTTCTTTTACTTTCAGGTATATGACTAGCCACAAAATATGACAGGGTACAGTTTTCCTATCTTACGAAAATGCAATCTAGCTTGAATAACAGTTGATCTAAATATATTTTAAGGGAAAATTTTTATGAAGTTTTACACTCAAATGAAGATCTACATGCGAAAAACGTAATAATTTCGTTTAAAAATTACATTTGATACATTATTCATAATTTTATACGATAAGTTTTACTAGAAAACGCAAAATTAAGTGTTATGTTATGTGTTTATACCCTTTTAAAACTTAAATTTTGCATTAAATTTAATGTAAATAAGTTTATTTTACTATATAAAGTATATAATACGCATAAAATGCATTCAAACATTGATATAAAATTCATGAAATGCTTTAAATATTGCAAATTCGTTAGTTTGCAAAAATCCTGTTTTTTTAAAAGAAAATATAAAATGCATCATTTCGATGTATCTAGAAATAAATTTTTAGCATATCAAATTCTTATCTTTTCAATTTTTGTTTTCGAAACGGCATATTTGTTTAATTTAAACGTCTTGTCTATGTATAATTTATATGATATATCAAGAATGCCACTTTCGAATTCAGTACGTAACATACACATACATATCTGAAATACATATATTTTAACGACTATATATATTTTATGTGAAAATATTAGCAATTTCATTGAAATCGAACAACTCTAATATTTTAATAACGAAAATATGATCAAACAGGTGATATACTTTCATAATATTTTTATAAGTTTGAGAAAAAATATTTTTTTTATTTTATATTTATAAACATGTGTGTATGATAAATAATATAATTATTGTTGCAAAGTATGCTAATTTACAATAATCTAATTTATATTACAAGAGAATTTTGTAAAATATAGAAATACACGAAATAACCATATAAATTATTCTACATAGAATCTAATAAACAGAAACAAAAATGCATTATAATATGCAAAGTAAACACAAAAATGCATAAATAACCTATAAAAGTCCACGGAAACTTTATAGATGCCACTTATCAGCAAATAAAATGGTTAAAAATTGAGGAGCGAGGCAAAAGAATAAGAATATTCTTTGGGCAGAATATAAAATGTCAAGACTATAGAAGTATATAAAACAGTAGATCACCTAGCAAAAAAGTATACAAGAGATCTTATCGACGTTACCACGACATGCAGATAACGAAGTCGTAAGATAAGAAAGACTTATCCATGCGAGAAAATTCTTTTATAATAATCAAAGAAGATCGAAGATATTCATTTAAAAAAATAATCGAAAACTGAAAAACAGAGATTTGATTAAATCAAATTTTAAAAGATTCGAAATCATGGTACATCCGAGCAATTTACCGTTGTCTTCTAATATAAAAAACGAAATTATACTGATTGAAATAATATCAATACCGTATAAAAAGCTTCAAATGTAGTCAGTAGACCATTAAAAAAATTTAGCTATCGCAAATTGTATTTTCGGTTCCCTCTTATGCAGAACAATATTGGTCTCTGTATTATAAACATATATTGGTATGGTTATAAAATACGAAAATATTACATTAAGGAATAAAAATGTTAACTGAAGCTAAAAACATACAAAACATCAAAATTGTGATTTTAACTAAATGATTAGTCTGGAATGAAAATTTTGTATTAGGAAAGATTTAAAAGATCTGAGGATAAAAATGGTTAAAGCCTAATCTGTCTAAAAAGCTTATTGGTTTGCTTAAACATGATATAAAGACGAAATTTATTCTTCAAAAAAATTATATATAAACAAGGGAAAAACCCAACCCTAATCAATTGATCTTATGTTATTAAACGTACTACAATCAGTTTAAAAAGCATTTCTTTTTAGTTTATAAAAATTATAAAGTAGAACAGCCTAATTAAATGCCCACCGATGTAAAAAAAACTTAGCTATAAATTTACTACAATTAAAAAAAACGTTTTTTATAGACTCAAATGAGATATTTAAATAATTTTTTTTCAAGACTGCGTTTTTATCATTTTGTAACCATAAAAATATGTTTTATGAAACTAAAACTTGCTTCTAGATACAATTCTAAATAAAGATTAATAAAATTGGTGTTTCGAACTAAATAAGATTTAAATAAAATTTTTATCATAAACTTTCGTTTTTTAAAATATCAAGAAAAATAAATATCAATGTTTTTTAGTTTTTTATCTGTATCAGTAATTGTTTTTTCTGAAAAAAAATGTCATAGTTTATTGTACGTCGATTTTAATATTTAAGAAACAATATCTTGTGAAAAAATCTATCAACTTAGTCTACATTTATTTAAAACGTATATAGATGCAGTAAACTAAGCATTGTAAGAATAAAATATTTTATTTGCATAAACTGCTGCTAGATTTTATCCTACGGCAATATGCTAGTATTTAAATACACAAAGCATCAATTTCCTCATACGCATAATCGAGTTCTAATACTGCAACAAGGTATAAGATATAGAACCTCTATATTAAAAGATAGAAAACCTTTATCTTAATTTAAGAATGACCTTGTTTTTAAAAAAAAAATACAAAAATTATCTGTCAAGTATGAATGAAAATCTATTTTGGGTTATTATTCTATGCAAAATTTGTAAAAAATATAATCGTCTAAAACAAAAAGCTTGGCTTGGGATGCATTTTTTATGGTTGCTTATCTTTTTTTCAGCTTAAAAAAACTATCTACCATATAGAAAATTTCATAATTGCAATCAATAATTATGCTTATATGAATATGTACTAAATGCAAACATTTTGATTATTATTATGCATAATCCGATTCATTTGTGAAAAACAGACAAAATTTTTTAAGGTGTCAATATAGAAAAATCTACACATTGAGCAGCCTAATTACATAATTACGTGAATTCTAACCAGTAAAATTCATTTAAGGTAAGGGCCTTATAGAAGTATAATTTTGTGTACTATACAATAAAAAAATTTTCTGGATATATATAGATAGTATAACTTCATGAAAAGATTTGTCTGGTTTTGTTTGTAGAGCTTTCAGTTTATTTCTTTTCTTTTTATACCTAAAAAAAGCAAAAAAAAAATTACATATCTAAAAATAAATTATTCACAAAAATAAACATCAATAAGATAAAAAGTTAAATATTGTATAATTATGTTCGATTTAACACAAATAAAGGCACCTTTCTATGCAATTTTCAATATTACTAGATCTTAATTGTTTTGTTTTGCAAAATGCTGAACATGAAATATAAAGCAAATTTAGTACGGCAATACAAATCGCCAGATAAAATATTTTATGATTCATGGAAATACGTATTTGTCACGCTGTATTGTTTATGTGATGTTTATACAATTATTTCATTACATATTTAATTTAAAAGGCTTATTTTATATTATGTTGTTATTTTACCCTGAAATTTCTGCGCAAAGATTTTATGACAACCTAATATTCTTAAATATCAGTGTTTACTTATTTTAGACCAATTTAAATTCTATTTAAAACTTCGTAAGATACAGGTAATTGCTTAATTTGATTTCTAAGATCGTGCAACATGTCATTTCACAAATATTTACTTGAAATATAAAAGGCATAACATAGATCTTCTAGAGCTTTAAAATAAAATTTTATTTCTCTTTCAACTTCATATATTTAACCACATACAGCTTGTAAGAATCTTGTTTTTTTCTACGCTTTTATATAGAAATATTTGAAACTACTCAGTCTAGGCGCATAAATTTTCATCCAGCCAGAAAAAAGTTCTATTGTAAAAGAAACTTATAATATTAATATTAAGCTATTTTAAAATGCTATAAATATTCATATTATGCTAATGATAATATGATTGATAATGCTTCTATAACGTTGTCAATCTGTAGATATTGCTTTTTTAGAAAAATATATTATAAAAAAAGACAACATCAAATATGAGGAAATATATATGGTATTATCATAGTAAAATCAAGCAGGTTATTTTCAATTTGTTTTGATCTCGCACAACGTATACTATATGATACAATTTTAATGGTTTTATAGGTACTTGTTTACTATAAATGCATTAGAAAATAGTTATGTATATCTGAATTAGAAATTTTTTTTCTATTAACATCTTAAATTTTAGAAAAGGCTTTGTAGGTTTTATCTTGTAGCTAGAATATATAATTTACAAATGTATACTATGAATGGTTATTAGTATGATACTCAATATCATTTGAATGGATTTCCGACACAAGAAAACCTATCCTAAACTAAAACAAAACATTGCTTTTACACGTATGTGGTTGTTTTTTTTTGATTCTCAAATGAAAAACAATATCACGTAAAGGACTTTTTACGCGAGCAATAGATAATAAAGTTTTGAAAGACGTGTCTAAACATGGGAATAATATTCAAAAATATAAAATAATAAGTAATATCATATAAATAACTGATTTGAAAGCATTGGGCACAAAATCATCAAAATTAAAATTTTAACTATTTTTTTCTGTGTACGAATACAGCTAAAAGAATTTGTTTTTGCTTTTTTTGTATTTTGAACATAAAAACTTTATTGATATAAGATATATAAAAAAAATTATATTCAGTGGATATATCATATTTTTTTTATCTAGATTTACATTTTCAATTTTCATTATAATAAATATATTTTATGACATAAAAATAAATTAAGCAAATAATTATAAGTAAAAAAACATTTTCTCATTGAATAAATCGATTTAAATTCTTTTTGATAGTTATAAGATATTTAAAGGATAATTTATGACACTTTGTGGCAACCGTATTACAATCTATTGTTTTTTCTTAATTTATAGAGTCTAGCTTCTAAACATTAAAACAATAGATTTAATAGAAAGATTAACTGTAAGATATCCTTGATCAGTTTTTTTACAAATACGCGAAAATAAATAAGGATGTCAAAATATGATATTTATATATCCAAAGTTATTTAAATAAGTTGAATATAATGAATACTTGCTTTTTTGCTTTTCATGGATATAATATTCTATTTTTATGCATATAACTCAATTTTTGTCAATATTTATCCAAATCATTTATAATACGATAAGATATTTTTATCTGTAAATTTACGCCTATTATGAGGTTAATATATTTTAAATGCAAAAGAATGCTAATATGATTTTACCATGTATTTTATGATGCACAAAATAAAAATTAAGTTACATTTTCTACAAGTTTGATACAATTTGTCAACATAGCAATCACTAAAATATAATATAAATTTTAGTAATACTTTTATAGTTTGATTCTTACAATTAAGTAAAACTAGATTAAAACCTTTTATAAATCTTTTCACACGGATAAAACACCTTTTGAACTATTTAAAAATGATAATTGCATGTCTGTATTGTTCTTCCTAATTTTGCACTTTTATAAAATTTTAATCCCCAAAGGTCAAGTTTTTTTCTGAAATTTCAAAAAACTGTTCTTTTCTAAAATAAAAGATTCATATACATATTAATGTATTTTTTTACTTTTTTATCACCTTTTTTTTTGTTTTCCCCATGAAAAGTAGGAATATTCTATGACACTACATAATCTGATTTTCAGTCATTTTTCGGTTGAACTTCACGTGAACGAACGTGTGCATGCATATAACATATTTTTAACAGGTTTCTGACCTTACAGCAACAGTATTTTTTCATCTGTTTTTGAACATAGTTTTGCCGATCCTTTCTATTATACAGCATACATTTAGCTCGAAATTTTTGAGGTCATTGCTGTTATAGTTTTTTTTCGTAGCTTTATATAAAATTTGAGTTTTATATTTGTTTATATAATTTAAATCGTGAATTTTCACAAATAGTTGAGTTTTGAGACTATTGAAGATAGAAGAGTTATGTGAACAGATGAATAGCTAAAATTATACGTTTAGTCATTTTAATTACGTAAATTTAAATTTTCTTTTTTATGTATTCTAATTTTTATTTTATGTACAATAAACGATGGGATTTTGATCTTCTGAATATAATAAATGCAAATCCTATACCAAAAATTTCTCTCTAATTTTATGATTTTATCCGAAAACATGTGAAATAATACGTTTTTACAATGAGCTGCTTTCTTTAATACTTTTAATGCTACGAATGGCATAAAAGCTTATACATAATGATATTATTAGAATCCAGAAATCAAAAATGCCTGCGACATTTTTACCTAATTCGAAATAATTAGCCTGGCAAAGTAAAGACGCTTTAAAATAAAAATGCGAAGAGAAAAGCAAAAAAAAGCTTATTATCAATTTTTCTTTGGTATAATATAGAAGCTTATATAGTATACTACATATGTATATTATATTCTTCTTAAATAGGCCCAAATTAGCTGTTTTACTATTTTCATACATTTATATATGATAAGAAATTTAATTATATCTAACAAAAATATCGATTTATTATGATTCGAGAAATGACATAGTTTATTTTATTTTCTGATACTTTGGTTTTTCTTCCTATTTATACAAGTAATCAAAAGAGCCACATATTATATATTCAAAAATATTAATGATTGTTATCCTATGAATATTTACATAAGATAAATTTTTTTTTAAAAGCAATAAGAAAAAAGTTTAAGCTGTTAAATAAAAAATTGGGTTAAAAAATGCGTAAAAAAATTATCCATGTATATAAATACACTGCGCCATTATTATAGATATAAAAAATTTTAAATATATAAAATATCTGAAATCTTATATATGTTAGAACCGAGTCAATAGTGCATATTTAAATATAAAAAAAATAAATCCTTTATTGGGCTGTTTTATAATTATTTTTGATGTCCTGTTAAAAAAATTTTTAACTCAACTGCATGTGTTAGAAAGATCTTTGAAAACAACGAATTTTTCTATGCTTTTCAACCCATAAAAATGCAATTTAACAAATTTTATTATATCATGCTTATAATAAGCGAACTTGGAGCCTCATTCTTTTTAATACTTTTGTGATAGTGTATTTATATGATTTCAAGCGCTGATAATAGACCTTGGCGCACTTTATTATATATTTTTTCTACATATGTACATAATTCAAACAAATGGACTCACCACACTTACTAGATATAAAATAACACCATTGTAATAAATTAATGCAATCATATAATTTTAATAAAAGAAATTTGTATACCGTGACTATCAAATAAAAAAAATTGTCTGCTTAATAAGAATTTGCAATGATGTAATATAAAAAATTGTATATATTATTTTTTTAAAAACCTTTAATTAATTTGTTACCTGAAGAAACGAATTTAATTCTCCATAATCACATATAATTACATTTAAACACACCATATTTGCACGAGTAACATTCTATACTATAAAAAAATTTAATATTTTCAACTGCATGACAGTTTCTTTATTACCTATATCAATAAAAATTTTATTGATTAGTCTCTATATTATCTAATAAGTGTTTATATTCAAATTTTACGTGTTAATCTATATTTTGATATTCAAATTGTGTTTCCCGGTATACAAAATTTACTTAATGCTTTACAATATATTCCTTTCTGATTTAAAAAATCTTACCGATAATGAAATTATTGTGATTTTATTTTACAAAAATAAAGTTATATCAAAAAAAGTATAAAAAATATTTTTCATTTATTGTACTTTGATTATATAATTGTACATATAAACATGATTTCAATGCAATTTCCTCTAGACCTAAAATAATGGTTCAGCCTGCTTTCTTTCCACAAATTATAGGCAAGTTATTTATTGCTTTTTTTGAAAGCTTTTATGCATACATATAGAAATTTGTGTTAAATCCATATTTCTATATTTTTATGTAGTTTCACGATGTTCTATTTGTTCAAGCTGCGATTTTTTTGGGATACATCTAAACTTATGATTATTTATAATCGCCTACTACTTATATTTTAAATATTATATAATCACGACTTCCAATGATCCGAAATATGTATTTTTTGTTGTCTAATTTTACAAAAAAACCATTATCTAAAAATAATTATACGCGTAAAAGTAAAATCGAGACGATTGCTGTAAAATATAAATTATAACATTCAAATTCTTGGGAGGTAGAAAATAAAAAAATGCAACATGATTTATATTTAAAAAATTATTAAATTTTTCTTTTAATGTCATAGATATTTTTAATGAATTTACATTTGATTTATATTTTGAAAATGCTATATATGCAGTTATTTACGCACTTGTAAATTTTCCTGCATAGTCAGTGCTACTTATAGGTACGTCATCTATTATAATGACAAATTTTGCATAAGTTATTAGAACAGGTGAATAAAAGATTGTTTTAATAAACACTTTCAACAAAAATTTTACTATAATATAGTTAAATACCTCGAAAGCAATTCCAGAACAAATTAACGAGGTTGTGACTTTAGATTACAAAATCCAAACAATGATTAAATTACTTTTTTTTTATCTTATATGCACTTTCGGCATAATAAAAATGTTGCATTATATATGCAAGCATTAAAAGAAATTAATTTACTAAGTTTTATATTTTATAAATAATTTATAAAGAAAAAAATGTCGATAACATACCAAAAATATAAATCAAAAACACTGAATCATTGCATTACCGGGTATTTTATTCAGTATTTATTTACATCCTACAATTTACTAAAATATTTGCAAATACTAGTTGCCCAAAAAATTGGATTTTCATAATCATTTCTCAATTTTCACTTGTGCAGAATATTAGCCGAATTGATATATATGAAATAAAGATAAATGATTACATATATTTTTGAGAAGTAGAACATAATATTTATTCATTAAATCTCGCATCAAAGCACACTTTGAAAAAATTATAAAATCACATGGTAGACTAAATAATATATATCTTGAAGGTAATGTTTCACAAGTTAAAATGAGAAATATTACTGTCATTTATGTTGTTAAAAAACATTTTTTATAATAGATTTTCCATATAATATTTTTTTGAATTGTATTGGTTTTTATTTATCTTTACGCTATTTTCGCATTTAAATAAAAAAATTACAAATCGGAAAAAGCAGTTATAATTCATAAAGATGGATTATAGGTCAAAGAAAAATTTATTTGAATTTGTGTATTTTCATAATAAAAAGGTTTTTAATCTATATCATAATTTTAAAGACTATATAAGAGTAATTCTTAGCTATGTATATACAGATTAAAGTAATACAGCGCAATAAAATATTACGCATAACGAACGTTATAGAAAAATGAAAAATTACCAAATGAATATATATATTGCGTATGATTCTTTAGTTTATTTTTGCTCCTGTACAAAATTTGTTTTAAAATTGTATAATACTATATATATTCGCTATTAGAATCTCAGAATAATCGAAAAAGAAAATTTAGCATATAAATAGAATATATTATAACAATGTACATAAATTCTAAGGTTTTAACGACTAAACACCTTTGAAAAACTATATTTATTACGAACATCTACGTTGTTATATGTATTTTTTCGTTAGGTTTTGAGTGAAATTTATATCTGTTAATATAAAAAATACGAAAATATCATCTCTGTAACGCTTTTATGTGTGTATTTTGCGCCTGGATATGGGGTATTTATTTTTTTCAACTAATCTTAAATAATTGGGTTTTAATTATTCTAGAAATATACATAGATGACCATTCGAAAATTTATGACAAAATATACCAAATTGAATTAAATTTTTCGTTTATATATAGAAAATTGTTCTACAGGTTATCTATTACCTGTAGTAATATACAAATGGGATTTATATTTTTTCATGTATATTTTATGAAAACTTTTCTTTAAAACTTATTTTTATATATAAATATACCAAGAAAACTATTCTTTAAAATATAAAATAATTTATATAAATTGCAATGTTTTTTTATTATATATTTTTTGTGGTATAAAATTTTTTAAAAAAATTGTCTTATAATGTGATTGCGCTGTTTTTTCAATTCAAATATATAATTAACACTGTTTTGGTAATTTTTTTATTATAACACAACAAAACTAAACTTACATAAAATCTTCAGTAGTTTACGATTATTGAGAGCATGAGATATAGTCTGTGTAACAGTTTTTATCATATTTTCTTTATATTAAAATTTTTTTCTTTAATATTTTCAGGCATATTTTTAAGATTTTAAACTTATCTAAACTCGTAAAAATGTTGTTTAAAAACACTATAAATTGAGAAAAAAACTAGAATGGTTTAAAATTCTACTGTGCAAGATTCTTTTGATTCAGTTTGTTTTTATACAAATAAATGGCATCTATCAATTCATAATAAGAATATATTCGTTGTGATTGTCATTAATATATTTAATTGTGTACAAAAAATTGCAATTTATATTGTGAAAAAAGTGCGTTCTAATAGAATCTATGTGTTTGATCATATAATTCTAAATTTAAATCATTGTATATTTTATTCTGCAATATAGTCTAAAACTAGTTTCTTCATTTATTGAATTCCCGAAAATTATTTCTGGTTTAATTAATTGATTATATTCAATTTCACACATTGTTTTTCTAAACGTTTCAAATAAAATTAAAATCATCTTGCTACACATGAAGACAATTATAGATATCTAGTTTTTATATAAAAGTTATAAGTCTCTATGTGAATTTTTTTTTAATATTCAATTATAATGATCATCAACAAATACTAACAATATTTTTTTATTCTTATTCGTATTTTTAAAGTTATTGTACAATTTTTTCATGATTTTACCTTCATAAATTTTTATCTTAGCTTAAAAAATTGCAATAGATGTAATAGGATATGGGCTACTGCAGAACATCAAAGAAATATTTTATAGATAAAAAAAAGCTATAATTATTCTCATGACACTATTATATTATATTATCAACATAAAGCAGAAATATACATTTCACAAAAATGAAAGTTTTGTGTAATATTATTTTTTTATTAAAAAAGACACTAAGATACTATCGAATCTTCTATGCAATATTAAAGACTTTGTCAAATTTAAAAGATAGCGAGATAACTTTTTATTTTTCTTTTTTTGCTCTATTTATTGTGATATTGCAATATCTTTACAATAATTCAATTACTAATGCGTATTTGTATCGATATAAATTAAGAAGATTTGCGGAGTGTTAAAACTACACAGAGTCATACATTTCGAGGAAGTCATTAGAAATTCTTTGATTTTCAAGTACTTCGTTTATAAGATGTTCTTCGCAATTTTTTTATATATTATATACATCTTGTTAACAGCATACATAAGACATAAAAATTTATGTGCATTTAAATCATAACAAGAACTTTAAATTCTTTATTTCGTGCTAGAAGTTTTTTTCTTTTATATTTAAAATCGTTAACTAATACTTTATAATCCCAATAACCTGAATTTCGATTTAACATACTGTTTTTTATTACATAAAAGCTATACATAAAACATATATCATATTTTATCCCTATAATATATGATCTATAAACTACTTTTTTGAAAAATCTATTTTTTCAAGAATAAATGAAAATAAAAAATTGTTATATTATATTTTGAACATTTCTAAAATTTTGAAGTGTAAAGTTTACATAAATAACCATTTAAATAAGTGAATTTTTTATTTCACATGTTTTCAAGGTAGACATTCTGCTATTTTTTTGCGTATTATTTTTGTTAATTTTTTTTTTGCTTGTAGTAAAATTGATTTATAAAATTTAGTCAAAATGTAGTCTTCTAATTACAAACATCAAAACTATATATTTACGCGTGCTAAGATACATTATTGCATTTTAGAATACAACAAATATTATAAAAAATCAAAGCTTGAATTTTATTTGCGTTTCAAAGAGCGCATTTTGGATCCAGTAAAAATTTTTAAACGAGTTATGCATAAAAATCTTTACAAAAGTAGATGATTTTTTTGATTTTTTTGATCTACCAATTCAAAAAAATACACACATAGGAACAATACATTATAAGCACATACTTTTATTTGATATTTTGATAACGTAGCTATCAATATATTATAAGAGGAAAGAATCGAACGTAATCTGTTCATGAATTATTTATATCTAAGCTTAAATATAAATAGACGTATATTATATAGGCATTCTATTGTTATGAATCTAGCAGAAGAATATAGATTATGGCAATGAATGTCAATATTACCAAAATGCGGAACTGTGTTGTTGACGATTAGTTTATCTATTTGAAATTTTTGCATAAGTCTTAAGTCTCAAGTTTTTAAGAAAAATTAGATAAGCATTTTATATCTTTTCACAATTTATTTACGACCTTGCAAACCCTTTCTTTTATTTTATATACGTAAGAACATATAATAGATAACAAAAAATAATTGTTTTATTGTGTAATTATGTTTGCGGCACTATTGATCTGTATATTTAACATTTTATGCGCATTTCTATTATATAAAATAAATTAAGCCATATCGAAGATAGCTATTTTAGTTAGATCTATACCAATCGTTTCCCTTTGGTAAGCCAAACCACTTTTTATGCTGATCAAAAAAAAATTATATATATAAATGCGATTACTTACTAAATTTATTTTTTGTGTTTGAAATAATTCAATGTGAATTTAAAGCCACATATAAAAAACTTATTGATATTTGTTTCATTTGCACAATCTGAGAGGACAAAAAACATCACTCGAGGTTTGTAAATATATTATACATTTTAAATCAAGTTTTAATTGGATTTTTGCTATTTATATTACTCTTAATACATTGAAAATATCATTTCATGGTCGATGCTATTTAATTACACTGTCTTATATTGAAGTTATCCATTTAATTTTGCATTTTGGCTTATATTTTTTTCTGACATCAACAGATAAATGCAATAGTATGATGTTGTCTTAATATAATCTTTTCTGCTACGAATTAGAGCGTTTAAGACCATATTTATTATATAAAATGTTTGATGCTTTTTTGTATAATGTTAATCTAT
The DNA here is from genome assembly GCF_057557595.1 of Rhyacophila brunnea. Lineage (NCBI taxonomy): Eukaryota > Metazoa > Arthropoda > Insecta > Trichoptera > Rhyacophilidae > Rhyacophila > Rhyacophila brunnea. The sequence goes on along the minus strand of NW_028233346.1, from coordinate 1,077,853 downwards.
TTATCATAAATTTCGATATAATTTTTTTATTATATGTGAGAACTAAATAGAATTCTTATATTTCTAATATTTTTTTATGCAATATTTAATGTTTAAGTTGTTGTATAATTTATACTAATTTTGCTTTTTTTTTATTAGAAACGGCTAATTATCGTCAAAATTTTTGAACACTTTGACATGAATTATCACATATTGAACTTGTGAAGAACAATCATCACATAAAAAAACCAATGTAACTATTATTTCTCTAAAAATGTAGTTCAAATGAAAGATTTACAATAACATATCTGGTAAAATAGAAAATGTTTTTAAAATTTATTTGCGGTTCGAAAACGCAATAAATACGTTTTTCGATCTAATCAGTAGATTTATGGTTTAAAAAATCCATTTTTTTGCTCAAATAATTTTTGTAAATTAAAAAAATATAAATGATTTAATTATAAAAAACAATGAACATCTATTTACTGAAAATTTCTAAAATTTACACTGATTTCATCGCATAAAATTAACTCACTTCACTTTTTTATAATTGCTTATAAGGAAATATAAGTTTTTTTATTTAGAAATAAAACATATAGAATAGAAAATAAGTAATTAAATCATTAATGTGTGTTATTATAGTAGAAAGACCATAGTAATAAGAAACTTTAATATCTTGTGCAAGCAAAAGTTTTCGGTAGATGCTTGCAAATATTATAATTGCATACCGTTCCATTGATTTTTTAAATCGATAAGGTCTATATTTATCTAAAAAATACTATCTAACCATCTAAAAAATAAAAATTAGAACGAATAGTTATAATGAAGAATATGATGTAAATGATGTGTAGTTTTTGAGATAGACAATTTATATAATCTATGGTCATATAGTAAATTAAAATTGACTAGTGACAATCAAAGAAATAATTTTCTTTGAAATTTATAGAATATCATAAAGTTGAAAGACAAAAAACATATTTTTTTTGTATTTTGTATTAGCATTACATCGATCATAGATGTAGATACATAAAATATTATAATCGGTCTATCGTATGTTTTCAACCTTTATTGGCCAAAATCATTTCATATATATTTTGATGATATCAAAACATTACTTCGTATTTTTTTAATGATAGACTATTGTTTAAGATAATGTTTTGCACTAGATAAAATTTATTTTTTCACTATAAAAGATTTAATAAATAATAATATGACATACCTGTCTTTTTATATCGCAGTAATCTATTGATTGTAAATATAAAAATATTTTTGATGTTATTTTTTACTTTCTGTATTTAAAAAATCAATGAGATTCATCATTTAGTTTAATAAAGACGTTTTGTAATTATTTTTTTATTTTATTGTGATTCGATTGAATAATTCGAATATATAGGTTCTAAATTGTAATTATCTTGTAAATAAAGAAGCTTGTAAAACTCACAATATATATTGTGAAGAACAGCATGGGAATGTTTCTTATGCATAGTATGTGAGATAAAGCATTTGAATCCGGTTTCATCATATATGTAAGAACGTATAAGATCATCCTTCGCCTGGAAAACTAGGACGTACTTAGCTGAAGAGAGTTTTTCAAAGTAGTTTAAAACCTTTTGTGTTAATTTTTCTCTACAAGATTTTAATAGAAAATTTTCTAACATCACTAAGATAAAATAGCTTTTTACAGCAAAGACATTTTGATATTCGAGTAAAAAAAAACTAGCGATGATGTTTCTTAAAAGATTTAAAAGCATCAATTTATCCCTTGCATTCATGGAGGTTGTTCTTACATCACCTTTACCTTTCGAGCAAAAAATATATATTATTTTGCCTAATATTTCCAATTTTATTTTCTTCGATGATTCTTTTACATAGTAATGCCAGTTTGTTTTGGGTAGTTTTGCCAATATAAAAATTTCGATCGAAGTTATAATGGAACCGAATTCCTGTAATACGTTTTCTATATGAGGTTTGAATTCTTCATCAATATTTATGTAATTAAAATCCTTTATAAAAGTTTTAGCTAATAACAGCGGATGTATCACTTTATATTTATAACTTTTTGCTTTCTTAAAGTGTGCTTTTTCATATATAATCCCATCGGTATACTTTTTGAGATCCTCATAATCGAATTCTACCACAGAATGTATTTCAGAATTATCAAAAACTTCTTTATAGTTTATTCTAGGTGAAACTGGTGCTTCACAGGGCTCCAAGTTTGACGTTTCGTTGTAAAAAAAGCGATTGACAAAAAAAAAAGTGTAATTCTCAATTTCATTTATAATATTACTTTTACCACTTTTGTAGAATTTATTATAGACATTTGGATAAAAGCTGATGTATTTTTTTATGCAATCTTCTATGTGTACAAAATGATCACAAATTTGTCTTTCAATCTGTTTTATTGTGGATCCTCTTTTTGTTGAAGGGGTTTTGAATTTTATTCTAAGTATATTAATTTTTTCGATGTCATCTTTGGTTTTAATATGCTCATTTTCAGATATACGCAGTAAATCTTTTTTGTTTTGCATTTCCTTAAAAAAGCCTGTATCAATTTCCGAGAATTTTATCCCATCTAACATATAAAATTCTTCTAAATATCGAGGTACAAAAATAAATAGATTTTTTTCGTTATTTTCGTATATTTTGATTTGCAAAGGTTCTATGTCAAAATCCAGACTTTCTTCGTGTTTTATCCTGATAAAATATCGTAATAAAGGTGATTCTAAATTTATTTTTTCATCTGGCGTATTTTCTGATATATATGGAGGGTTTGTTTTATAGTCTATTTGTTGAAACCATTTTATTTTGTTTTTTGTTTCCAACACATCTATACATACTTGGAAATCAAAAATACACAATTTAATATCTGAAATACGGATTTCTCCACAATAAATATAATCTAAATCATCACCGTTAACTACAATCTGCTCTAGTATATAAATTTTAGTATAATTTTTGTAACTAGGTAAATACAAAGGATCATCAAAATAGTCTATTTTATTGTCTAAATTCATACAAAGAATTCCAAATGATTCTAATTTAGCATATATGTTATTATATATATCAATATATATTCGAGTAAATTGCTGAGTCTCGGTAGATTCTTCTGTATGTTCCATTTTTATTAGAGATCTTGTGATATTATTGCTACTATAAGTTTTCATACATGCTAACAATATTTGAATAAGCATTTTCGCTAAAATAATTTTATAATATAATTTTGAAGGATTAATAATAAATAAATTTAAATGTCTTCAGCGTCAAAATTCCAATCATTTTTTATTATAATGAACATTATAGTTACCGGCAAAATTTACTTAACTAAGATAAGCATAAGTTAATTTTTTTGTTTACAGTGTAATTTCCCTATTCAAATATATAGATTAAAAACGATATATATATGCTCGTTATATATCAGTTGGTCATAGTTATTTCTATAAATCACCAATAGAAATTTATAAAACTCACAGAATACATTCAACCTATTAACAGTTACTATATGTTTATTACAATTTATTTATACATAAAGTTATAAATTCAGATGTAAATTTATGTATCTGCATTCCAATTCAGATAATTTTATGTAAAATCGTAAATTTTTACCTTTTATTATATCAAATGTCAATGAAAACAAATATTTATATAAATTCTTTGTTTTATATATTTTGAATTGTTTTTTGCATCAAAATGTAAATACTTATTCAATTAGACTATAAGAAGAGCTAAACATGTTATCTGTTAAATTATAAATTAGCTAAAAAAATATGCTGAACTCCTCTCAAACTTTTGAAAAAAATACTAGCAATAAAACGATTATATCTATCTCCCAGTTTATTTCGAATAACTGTATTATATATATAGTACATTAAATTTTGTCATTGAAAAAGAAATCCACATTTTTATATATTATATATATCTAAATACGCATAGACTTTTCGAAAAAAATCATATTTATATAAAATCGGAGATAGATAAATATAAATGTATGAATATTTTGAATACAAAGCAATGATTACATTACTTAAATTTTCTATTATAGCTCTAAAAGTATGAAATACTCTAAATTTATTTAGAATGCGACTGTATGTTTTAATAGGTTACCATTTATCTTTCTAAAATGACGTCAGTTTTGCGCGTTTTTCATTAGTCCATTTTTCTTCTATGTTTCTTCTATTCTTAAAATACGGACTGGGCAATTTAAGCGCTAAAATTTATTTTTTATAAAAATATTTATTTTACTAGTATTATGGATAACTAATAATATTTAAAAAAAAATCTATAAACCACATTCAACTAGTATGTTTTTTTATAAATATATATATTTTATTTGTAAAAAACAAAAATACTTTACCCTACAATTTAGCTGTAAATTTTCATGCATAATTCATTCTATCAATGTGTGAATTCATTTTTTTTTCTATATGGAGGTTTTATGAATAAATTTTTCTCCAGCTAAATGACAAAATAATATATTTTTATGATAAGAATATTCATTAGCTTTTGAATTTAAATGTTCTCTAATATTATTATAACTTATCCTCAAAAATGTTTTATTTCAAAATTAATTTTGTGGATTCTTCTTTTTTCGAAGAGATCAGATAAAAAATTAAAATGGGGAAAAGACTTAAGTTCATAACACTAAAGTTTTATCTGCATATAATGTATAAGGCTATAAATATGTATCTGTTTGCTTAGCTTTTAGTGAAATGTAATCACTTGTTTTTATGATTTTTAAATAAACTTCTTAGTTTTAGGTTTTGCGGTCCATTTTAGTAAGTAAACTCTATAAAACATCCAAATACAAGTTTTTTAATATTTGAATTGTCAAATACACTTTTTCTGTTGTTATATGTAATATTAAATAAGGATAATAAAAATTTATTGGCTTTTATAAACTAAAGAATGGTAAATTTGATTGAAAAAATTATCTGAATAAAAAGTGAAAGCAAAGATAGAAGGGAGAAAATTTTATGTGTTTTGAAAGCCTTTATGTTTTCAAGCCAAAAAATGAGTTAAGATTTCAATTAAAATATATAATCACAATTCCAATATAAAACCAAAAAAAAAGATTATAAAGCATGTATAGTTGTAGAAATTCTCATGCTACATTACAAAAATTATATTGTTTTTTGCGAAATCAGTTCTCAAGAATCTCATGAAATATACATTTCGAGCAATTCCAATATTTATATAAAAAAATACCTCTGATCGCCCAAAATTGTCTTCAATCATTATTTACGACAAAGGTTTTTTTTCTATTGTGATTTTATTTAATATTTTAATTTTTTTATATTAAATTATATTTCTTTTTAAATCAGTACATATTATATATAAAAATCTATTTTATATTTGTAGCCTAGGTCATTATTTCTATTCGAATTTTTTGATCGCATTTTTTATCCACAAAAATATGAACAAATTCATTTGTTCAAATTTCCTCGAATTATACCCTTTAAAATTATAATATTATAAAAAAATTACTATAGGACTTTTTAATGTTTGGATAATTTAATTGTAAATATGTATATGAGTACCAAAAGTATTTTTTTATTAAAGGGCTATATTTAAGTCGTAATTATAGTTTTTGTTCCTAGGCACAGCTTGCTTGATTCTCTGTATACACAGCGTATTTATACTTTCGGCTATCTTCTCCTCTCCAAAGTCTTCTTCATTGACCCTGCTTCTTTCGAGACCTATCTATTCAAGGGTTTTTCTCAATCCCAAGGTTTGAATATATGCCTCAACCTGGTTCGTGACATCTAGTTCCTTCAGGTACCTTCTATGATATCGTGTCACCACACCGTCCCATTTTATAACATATGGAATAATTTTTTCTTGCATTTGTATATCTATGACGGTTCAGATGATAGCAGGTCATATTTTCTCAATTTTTCGTTTTCAACTATGTTTATGTTGTCAATACTTGTCACGCCAATTTCGATCAGAGTGATGCAGTTCTTCTTTTTGTCAAATACAGCAATATTAGTTCTTTCATTCGATAATTTGATGTTTGTTTTAATTCTTGTATCTACTTTGATCTCTGCGAATTCGTTTTCCATTATTTCTTGTACAGAGTGTCTGCGGATTTTCTTGGTTTTTTTGAAATTGTATTTTCTTGCCAACATTTAGTGAATACATCTTACAACTCATGTTGTGTCTTCTTGTATAGTCATGACCAAGCTTTTTTCTACATCTGCTTGCTAAGTGGTCGACAGTTTTTATTGAGTCGTTACAGTGCGGGCTCCTTGATCTATCTCCAAAGAATATGTTCCTATCCTGAATAAAGAAGAATCTCGCTTCTTCAAGTGGTCTGATATTTCCATATTGTAGCCACTTTGAGGATCCTAATATTTCAAGCGTTGGATTTTTATAAACATCGAAGAGTTTTTGATGTAGTGTTTTTTGTTTTATTTTACACAACAAACTTCACCTTTTGTTTTAATTCAAGCGCTGTAAGATCTATGTCAACGAGGCCATATTTTGTTCTATGGCCTTCATTTATTACGTATAGGTGGGTTGCATAGACATTTTCAAATTTAAATATTGCGGCTTTTCTGGGTAGTTGTTCTTTTTCTTGGTTTAGAGTTTTATATAGTTGGTAGAGTATTCTTTCGGATTTAATTTCAATATTTTCCAATCCACGTCCTAGTTCATTTCTTTTAAGATATAATCTTTCTTTATTGGCTGGTTGTAAGTATATTCCATTTTCTATTAGTATTCGCCTGATTTCATCATCTAGATTTCTAAAATCTTCTGGTATTAGCTTTATTAAACCCACGTAGTAGTTTATCAGTGATATTGTAAATTCATTTATTGCCTTTATTATATTTTTACCATTTAGTTTTGTTTTGCAAATGCTTTTTACTCTTTCTAGCATTTCTTTTCTAATTTTATCCATCGTTTCGGGTTTAGTTCTCGATTTGGAATGTTCCAGTATCCCGAGATATTTATAACCATCTTTTCCTTCTATTACTGGGGCAATATCTTTGCAATTTATATTGTTAGTAGCTGATTTGGTAACGTTAATTTCCATTCTGATACATCCGAAGAATTTTGTTGCTACATTGGACAATAGTAATAAGTTACTTTCTTCTTTTAACAAAATCTATAAATCGTCAATGAAAAGGAAGTGGTTGGTTGTAAATGCCTTCTTATCAAGGTTAATGGATATCGATGGAAACTTTTATTTAATCGGCGGCTTAGCGGATCCATACAAAGAACAAACAGTATTGGAGATAGGCTATCTCCTTATATAATCCCTTGAACAAAATTTTTCTCCATATAATTTCTTCATTGTTTAATCTTAGAGATAACTTCCAGTTTTTTGTTAACACAGATATAAAGGAAATCATCCATTCTTGAATGTTAAGATTTTTTAAGCAGGACAAAAGATACTCGTGGTCGATTGAGTCAAATGCTTTTTTTATATCGAACCATGTTACGTGTAATTCATTATTATGTTCACTGTTTATTGCAACGTTTATCATGGCTTGTTCTTTAGCTCTCTGTACTCTTCTGACTGTACCGAGTTGGTTTTCTGATAGTAGGTTTCGGGATTCGACGTCTTTCTGTAGTATCATTGTGACAGCTTTAGTTGTCAATTTATTTAAGTTTGACATGCATGTTATAGGTCTAGATTCCGATGCATTTAAAACTTCTTGTTTGGGTATGAGGTATGTGATCCCAGAGTAGAACCAACTTTTTACCTCTTTGTTTTCAAGGCATATTGATTTTACTGTTTCATATATGTTTGGGTGTAATTTTGTGATTTTTTTAATGAAGAAATTGTATTTACTATCGCATCCAGCAGCTTTCCAGTACGGCAGGTAGTTGATGATCTGGAAAAATTCTGTTTCAGAGATAAAAACATATTTGTGGTGTGTTTTCGAGCGCGTTATTGCGCAGGTAAGTATCAAAGTTTAATATTTCCGAGCTTGTTGTCCACATATTTGACCAGAAATGCACAATATTTTCCTTATCTGCCTTAATTTCCGTTTTTACCGTATCTGTTAATGCTCTATAAAATTGTCTTCTGTTTACTTCGAACTGGGTGTTTGTTTTTGTAAATTTTTTTCTTTTTCCATATTGCTCTATCTGTTTGTTTATTATCCTTATTTTATCGTTATTTTTAGTAATCACTTCGGGACATCTTTTTTTTGTCAAGTGTCTTGTTATGTTGTCTCATGACTTTTCTTAGAAATCTTGTCTCGCTTTCTGGGAGTTTTACTGTGTTTCTTACGTAGGATTTGAGGGTTGTGTTAATTTGATCATATCTTTTTATTTTTTCCTCCTTTTTTAGTGCGTAGTTTAATCCTTCCTGGACAGATTTTGATGTTAACTCTTCGATACTCTTTTAGACAGCTTGCAAGATCTTTGCTATATCGCACATGTTTTGAGGGCGGTGGTTAGTGATATGCGCATTAACCGCTAAATTCAGACCCGCAAAAATATCGCTTTTAACTTTAGTATATGGTATTTTTCTTGTTCTAGGGAGTTTTGGGATGTCCGTATTTTCTAAGTCCGTCAATACTCTGAAAAATGTTTTTTTGCATCTGTCGAGGTTAATGCAATAGTTAAGTGTTTTATAGTCTTCCTCTTGATCGCTTTGTTTTCTTCTTTTCGTTTCTATTTCTTTGAACTTTCGGACTTGTCTTCTTTTTCCATTATTATCTTTTAGAACTTTTGATGATTTAGCTTTAATTTCAGTCATGCTCATATCACTGTTGAAAATATCATTGTGACTCTTTAGGAACTCTTGCCAGCCAGATCTCGGCATTCTTCCGAATCGTTTTAGGATCGGGGTATAAGCCTCTTGAATCCATTTCTCTTTCTCGGTGGGTGTATTCTTGCAGATGGCTATAAGAATAAGAAGAGCCGTGGTATGAATGCGTGTAGTCGTGTGAGTTTCAGGCAAGTTGTCGGTTGAGATTATCGTTACAGGATCGTTTTTTGAATTTTCATCTTTGTAGTTCTCCTCTCCTGTTTTTTCTTTATCCCCCATAGTACCAAAAAAGAAATATTATTTATAATTAAATTTCAAATGGGATGTCACATCAAATTTTTAATATCTTTTTGATCATATCTCATAGTAGAAGTAAAAAAACATACGCCTAATCTAAATTCAGTACAAATAGGTATATTGAATGTTTTTTTTTGGAACTTAAATATCCATTTTTTTCATCATAGTTGTTTCTAAACTTTTTTTCTATATGATTTATGTTTAATATATATTTCATTTAATTTTATTTAAAAATGAGAAAAAGTGGAAAAAAAGGATATACCACTCTAATGTATTGATTATCTAAGATTTTAATTTACATAAATTTTGTAATGGGGGTTTTTGGATGTATTTGTGTTTAAGAGTTGGATTTTTTATCTTTAAATTGATTTCATTGTTATCGTAGAATTTTAACTATCGAGTATGGTATTCTATGTTCGTCAAAACGCATATTTTTTATCTTACAAATTTTACGAAAATTTATAAAATGTTGTAAATGAATGTAACTATATGACGATTAGAAAATATAAACCATAAATATTATGATAAAATATAAAAAGGCGTGATTTAAGACACGATGATAAGTATGAAATACGTAAAGTTTACGTTTAGGCTTTTAATTTCTTAATGTCTTATTATTCTAAAATAAAGATGGTATATAATAGTACAGAAATGGAATATCTTTAAAATTTATGAATTAACGTAGATTGCTATATTTTTTTATATATATGTAAAGATGACAGATTCAAAGGTATTGAATAACATGAAGCCTACAATGCTACATTTAAAAGGCCTGATGCATATAAAGTTATCTTCTAAAGTTATTGTTTATAAACATGATAAGTATAATAGAAAATAACTAGTCATTTACGTAAAAAATTATAAATTGATATGGTTAGATTTTTATTTTTTATAGTGAATATAGCAAAACAATACACTACAATTGAAGTGACGGGGTTTTTGTTGTCACAAAATAGGTAATAAAATATTATATTCTAGTGAATATTCTATAACTCTTTTATATACTTTAGCCTGTAACTTATACCTCAATTTTAAACTTATATGATTTTTAATAAAAAAGTGACCACAACGTAGAGATGATTTATATATACAAAACCTTTTTTTTATTAATTTTGCATCAACAAAAATTACACTATGTCACTATTATTTGCAGTTATATTATTTCCTATCTTAAAACATGCGAATAAAAACAGAAATTAAAAAAAAATGTTCATATTTGATAACTTTTTTTTTATTTATATAATATCACTACACGAAAGTTTATAACCGTTAATATTTTGGCATATAATTATATATGAAACAACATACATATATATTTTTAATATTATTAACGCTATTTTATATAAAAAAATACAGTCTCTTATTTTTAATTTGTGCATTAAAATCTAGATTGCATTTATTACCTATGTAAATCATTATTTTTTAATACTACGTTATGCATGATAATTTTTTTGCAAAATTAAAAACCGTAGTGTAAACACGTAATATTTTTTAGTCTATTATATGATATATTTTTCAATTTGGTACATATTTTCAAGTATCCGGTGTTATTTTATTTCTAAAAAAAAATATACACATTTTTTTAGTTTTAGTAATGAGAATAATATAAATTGCCATGCAAAATGATATATAAGTTATAAATAGTACAAAAAGACGCAAGATTTTATCGTGATGGATCATGTAACATTGGAATAAAAAGTACCTAATTAAAAATTAATCAGACGTATTATTATGGTAGAAATCGATTTATAGAACAGATAAATTATAAATTTTTACTGACTCTAAGTCCAAAATCTATATAAGTTTAACAAAAAGTCTTTTATTGTTACAAATTTTATATTCTAAATATATTGCGAAAAATACGACTTTAGTTAAACTTTTTAATGGTTTAACTATAAATTATTGCATCTTAATGAGTTTAATAAACTTTAAAATTAAATATTCTTGATTTAAAATTTAAATACTAATTTACACACCATATAACAACTAAAAACGCTATAAACCACGTATCTTATTATCAGATGCTATTTTATCTAAATTTTTAGAAAAAAAACAAATTTATTTTCTTAAAATATACTGTAATAAGATCTGAAATAATGTATACGTTTGATAATAACCCCAATAGATGTTGTGAAAACAAAGATTGAATGAAATAGTGTATGTAAAAAAAAGCTACTAGATGATTTTTTTATTTACTAGATTGATTGGAAAAAGAATGTATATATTTTATATCTGGTAAACAGCACATTAACCCATTGATTTTCTACGAATTTTATAATTATTTCTAAAACAAATACTAACAGGTAATATAAGAACAAAAAAATATGCGTAAAAGAGGTATAAGTATATAAGTTATGCACGATATAAGATAAATATTTTGTAACCGTTTCCATTAAAACATATTGTGTTAAAGTTTTTAAAAAAATTTTTTCGATATAATTTCAATATTTATTTTAAAAGAAATTTATTTAATGCACGAATTTACTCCTTATAAATTTTAATATCAAAATTCAATATTTATAGCCAAAGTTTACTCAAATTCGTAAACTTCATGAGATTAACCTAATTTGTGATCACAAAAAAAGAAATCTCACAAAGACTAATTAAAACAGTGAGTATCGTAATTTATTCTGTATATTTAGACCTATTTAAGCTTGTGGTGACACAGTAGGTTTAGAAATGCTTTAATCAGTAGACTTGATATAATCAGCAACCCTACCTCTTTTTCATATCAATTTACTAAAATAGAGGCGAACAGTATGAACCAGAAAGTCTAACCTAATCATGTTAAATTTGTAGAAATTATATGTTTACTGTTTAAGTACCTATAAAAATTCCAGAATACGCAATAAAACCTGCACCGTCTAGCAAAGATATAGGTAAATGTAGAGGGATGGTAGCAATAAAACCATCCACTTGCAGTAGATTTGATATCAAATTTTCCACTATTGACTACCGCTTTGTAAAAAAATTCAACACACGTATATCGAACTAATTACACTCGCTGTGAAAGACCACTCGCGACGGTGTATCAGATAAGCAAAAGTTCCAGCTGTAATAACTGAACTATTTCAAATGACATTTTATACGAGGTTTTTTACAATTTGACTTTCTACTGAACTCGTCTCAAATTTAATAAAAAAAGATTATTTCCATGTAATGATGTAAGTCAGTCAAGAAAATTGCAATCAGTAATTATGAATTTTGCAAAAAAAAGCTCTCCTTTATTAAATAACTACGATTATTTAACCTTTGTTTTTTCTTATTTTAAAATACAAGATTTGAATTTTTTATACTTGTTTAATGCATATTTTTAAACTTTAAAAAGGTATAAATTTATGTTAAACATTTCACACGTACAGAATTTATTACTTATACATGTTAAAAATAAAGATATGAACGAATATTTATACAACTTCAAAAAAAATTTGTATAATAAGTTTATTGTCTGCAACATCAAACAAATAGATTTCCCATTTTTAAGTTTTTTTCTGCAAAAAAAACACGCAAGACACATTTACAATGGTATTATGTTATATAGTGCTTTTATGATAATTTTATATGCTCGAAAACAAATGAAATCGCTCTGTAGAAAATTTACTCAAACATAGTTGGAATTTTATAATTTTCCGAGAAATGTATAGATTATATCATATTTTAAAAGTGCATTTCGCAATTTCAGCATACATAGAACACACAGTAAGCTGCTTATGCCTATTTTTGAGTAAAGTATAAGGTAATTTTTTCTATGATATAAATACTTTATTAACTTATATTTAACAAATAATGAATTTCATGCATACATTTGGGCAGGACGTACTGATTTAATTTGAGGATTGATTTTTTAGTAGCATTAATCTTAGTATAATATTAAAAAAAAACTTAAATCTGTAATTTATTGTATATTGAAATAAGCTTGCATATATAATAGACATTAAGATATCTTAGTTAAAAAAATAACAATGATATTTTGCATTAACATATTTTTAGTTATTATCTAATCGAATTTACTTTATTTATTTTTGTTTCACTTCTTTTACTATTAGAAAGTTTGCATTATATTGTAGAGAACTATTGCTGAATTGCCCCGTTTCTCTAAAAGACTCCCCCAGCACGCCTTGTCACTTGTAAATACCGTGAATTGGGCCCTTTCTCATAGGTGACAGTAATTTTTGTGGGGGAATGTGATTCAGTCTACTGTTTATAGCTAGGGATACAAGCTAAAACCACACTCTAGGCTTACCTATATCCTTGCTATACGGTGTGTGATCGTCTTTCATGCTGGAGGCGTCTTTCAACGGCTTAAACTGCAACCACCTAATTCTCATGGCTTATCAATGCTTAAAGTTTTATCTTTCTTTGTCCACTAGCCGCCCCTTTGGTATTTATAAATAGTAGATACGTTAAGTGGGTGGAAGTGGAACCCGCGACCACTCACAGTGGTCCGACTTGTAAACCACTCAACCATACCACCCTTGTATTTAAAATTAGAATAAATTTATTAATAATGAGTGAAACATAGAGTGAGCAAATAAATCATGTCTGTAACATGACCAACAAAAACGCTAATTGTTATATTAGGTTTTTAGCGCGGCTACCTATTACTATGATTTATGTTGCCCAGAAAAAATTCATGATTTTTTTTGGTATTTATGCATTTTCTACTGAATAAGATTACCCAAGTGAATGATATCTGGTAAAAAATCCATAAATTTTATTGGCAAAAAGAGTCATAAATTATATCTAAAAACCTTCTTGTAGTTTATTATTCCTATATGTCGATGTACATAACTTAGGCAATGAGATATAAATATAACAGATATGCTAAGTATAGCTCTATTGAAATATAAATCATTACAAACTATACTGTACATAATTGTAATATATGTAGAACTTTCACATGGTGCTACTTATACCATACTATATTTAAATTTTAGCACCTTTATCAATAATATGGCTTGTTTCAAAAATATTGACATACTTATCTCAGCCTAGCTATTAGGTGTAATGATTTGTTGTTAAAAACTCAAAATATAAAATTCAAATTATCTTTCTAGTTAAGCATATAAAAATCACCTGTAATTATATTTACAATGGCATTAAATCTATGATAAAAGTCAGTAGTAATTAGTAAAAATACAATTTTTTTTGTGAATCGGTAATCTGATACAGATGAATAAAAGTTTATTATAATGTAAAATTTACCTGCGTATTATGTCGATTATTCAAAAAATTAAGATATAATATTATTTTTTATTAATATTTTACAAAAACTTTTTATCATGTTTTCATGTTTTGATATAAATATAATCATCTTAACACTAAAAAAAACCATGTCTTTATCGATTTTTTATGCTAACTATCTCATCAAATATGCCTTTAAGAATTTTTGTATTCCAATCAGCAGCTTTGTAACATTTTCTTTTTGTCATATCTTTTTTGCACTATTTCAATAACATAGTTTTATATTATCCTTGCTAAATTCGACAATTATTGCTCTTTAAAATAGAGAAAATGGCTTTTTTAAGAACAAATAAGTCTGTTTAATACATCATATGTCATTTATATATTATTTTTGTCTTTATGATTTTATAAAGATAAAATCAATTTAATTACATTTTTTTAGCCAAATTGTACTTTCTTTTAATATATTATTTATTGTGAATCTTTTGAAATTATCTCATTTGAGAGATTAGAGCTGTTAATGAAGATATATCAGCGGAAGGTGTCTAAAGATGCATAAATGAGCTCTGCAATATTCCAAATGGGTTGAACACGTCTAAATAGAAATATTGATAAACATAAAACTTAATTTAAAAATAAATTTTACATAAATATACTAAAAAAGAGATTTTTTAATATAAGCCAATTTTAAAAAAATTGTTTTATTTTTATCAATTGAGAGCAACAAAATGTGATTGTGTTTTTACGAGTTTCAGCTTAAGATTTGGAATTATAAAATAAAATTTTACCGTGTGACTATGAAATTCTAGAATTTTTTTATAAAGAATTATTCTGTTAATGCACAAAACAAAAGTAAATGTATTATTTTGACTCTTAAGTTTTGTAGTAAATGTATTTTTTGATATCTAAATTATATAAATTCAGATGATTTGATATGATTATACTGTTTTTAATTCGAATTATAAGATTTCGTATATTAATACTAAAATAAAATTATAAAAAAAAGAACCAAAAAATTTTATTATCTATTATGAGCTTTTGTTTGCATTTTTCATAGCAATTAATTTTATCAAGTTTATATATGCGTGCATATATCAAATAAACGTAAGTTGCTGCATTTACGTAAGTTTTATATAAATGAATTATAATCATTAAAAATCTTAATAACTTTACGTGAGACAGTATATTTTGTTTTACAGTATTAATTTTGTTTTTTCTATTGTATAAAAAAATTATTCTTACCATCTCGAAAAAAACATATATATTCAACGCAATACATAAGAATTTACCCTTTTTTTATAAGTTTACTTGTTTTGCATTCTTAAATTCTCTACAAGGAAAAAAAATATGAAATCACATAAACGGTTTTTTTTTGCTGATTATATATTTGCAACATAAATTTGTATATATTGATATCCTGATGCTTAAAAAAAATATTCTTTAGAAATCAGGATATTTATGATAAATCGAGTGTCTAGAATTAAACACAAAAATATGTGCTATATTCGAATTTTTAATTTTTTTATATCCTTTTTTGTTATGCTACCACAATGTTTTCTTTCGATTTTATATATGTATCAGCTTATAATTGTCCATATTTCTATAAATAATATATGATTTTTCATGTGTGTCTTTTTTTTTCCTATTATTCCTTTAATGTAAAATATATATTTAATCATAATTTTCTTGTATTCTTATATGTAATTCTACTCATCCAGCTAATTATTGCTAAAAATTTCGATATCTGCACAAGAAATATAGTTTCGTCTTTATGGCTGGAATATTATATTTTTTACTATTTTTATGTAATTATTTTATTTAGATCGTGTATATTATATGTCGGCTCTTTTGTATCATTTATTCTACACATTTAACTGGTGTTTTGTATGTTCAAAATAGACTTATTGTTGTGGTATCGATATTTTTTTTTGATATAACTAGAAATAACAAGATATTTATACCTTTTCTTTCTTAAAGCTGTTAATTTATATAGTCTAATGCTTGAAATATAATAAATCTATCATAAACGGCAGTACAATTGGATATATTTCTGTCAATGCCAAAAAAATTTTCTTTTTAAAATAAATACGTGCAAGTTTTTATCACATTACTTACATTGTGCTATTAGTTTACAGTGAACTATCTCTTGTAGAAAGATTATATGCAATTTATACTCATATTATGTTATCTGTGTATTCAAGATTTACGATCAATTTTCTAGTTTTCTTATTATTTTTTATTTAAAAATTCAATATCGTTTTTTGAGCTATGATGTTCATTTCATACGCATGATTTTTCAAAAAAACAACAGAAAATTAAATTATAATTGAACATTTCTTTTTATGATTTTTACCAGGAACTAGCTCATATTTAAAATGCTGCGTTTTAGTTTTTTAAAATACATTTAAAGCATCTAATCACAAGAGCCACTACATATCACAAATTAAAATTTATTTTTCGCATCTTTATTTTTTTTCATAAATTGTAAAAATATATGTGGCATCAGAAACTTATAGCATTGATAGTAACCTTCGCATTATTATATTTCTTTTTATAAAATATAACCATAAATTTGTTAAATTCAGGCCCGAAATAATATTCAACTTACGGGTAAAAATTTGAATACTCTTTTCGCAATGTTTTACATGAATCGGTTTTTAAGAAAGAAATAAAAATCGCCATATATGTATACATAGAATAAATTATAATTTAAAATTTTATATGGCTCAAAAAACCATATAATAAGACACCCTATGATATAGATGATATTGGATATAATGATTGGATCTAACACTTTTGACTATTATTGTTGGTTTCTTACCTTGATGGTATATCAATATGAATATTCCGCGCTGATAATAGTACATAACTAGCTTCTAACTATATAATCCTATATATTTAACGGTAACATTTTGTACGGTAATAAACACATATACTTTTTTTCGTCAATTGTAGTAATTTTTTATTTATGCCCATATTTATAGATTTAATTTTAGTTTTTGTTCTCAAACACAGCTTGCTTGATTCTCTGTACACACAGCGTATTTATACTTTCGGCTATCTCTCCTCTCCATGGTCTTCTTCAATACCCCTACTTCTTGCAAGACCTATTAATTTGAGGTTTTGTCTCAATCCCAAGGTTTAAATATATGCCTCAACCTGGTTCGTGACATCTAGTTCCTTCAGGTACCTTCTATGATATCTTGCTTCACACCGTCCCATGTTTTAACATATGGAATTCGTCAATTGTAAATTAGTTAATTATTATTAATTGCTACCATCTAATAATTTTTAAATAGAAAATTTTTATCAAGTGACTATAAGGGGTAAAACTATATACACGTGAATAGTATTTCTATTAATAATATATTAAAAGATATCCGCAATGATATAAATAAGAACATTCAATCCCAATTTTTTGCCGATAACAATGATGATATACCTACATATTTACTCATGTGTACATTAAAATACTTCTTTTTTCTCGTGAAACATTTTATACTACATACTACCATCAAATACATCTAATTTTGAACATGTTTGTTATCACTTATTCTATATAAATTTAGCAGTATAACCGTCTATTTTATCTAATATGCGTTATTAGGTAAAATTATTATTTGTAATCTTCATTTTTGGTTTGCAAATTGTTTTTACCTGATATATAAATATATTTTAAAAGCTTTTAAAATGTTTATTTTTTTTATAAAAAAAAATTCTAGTTCATAAAATTGTATGGTTTTATTTGTAAATAATAGTGTTTTATCCTATATGGAATATGGTGGCTTAATTTGTTTCTATATTTGCTCACTATAATTATATTTTAAAATTCGCTTATATTGTATGTTTGTCTATGCCAAAAATAGTTTATCTGCCTATTATATTTTCAAAAATTATAGTCAAAGTTTCAAAAATATTTTTAACAAAGTTTCAAAGCATTCTTTTAAGAATTTCGTGTTTTAATACAAATATCTTACAATTGTAACTGACTTTTAGAGATTCATTAACCAAAACTGCCATTTTTCTTTTAATTCCGAAGTATATTTATCTGCATCTTTATATTTTATATCCAAAATTTTTATAACAAACCGTTATTTATAAATTCTTTAGAGCGTAATAATCAAAATGTGTTGCCCACTGTTAAAAATGAATTCTAACAGTATAATTCTTAGATAAGTACTAATATTCTCAAATGTGAAATAATGTTAAATTATAAACAATACCCCAATTTTTTTATTCTGATATCATAGATTGTGGCTTAGAAATATGAATATTATGTTATAACAGACATTTGATATATTCGCATAATCATTGCTACCTTTCAAATACCTCATATATATCTAACATAGATCATGCAAAAGTTTTTAGAATCGTTTAATTTTTTGCCTGTAGTATAATATGCAAACACTGCATAAAAGAATAGATACAAAAATCACGTTTAGATAACAATAATCTCTACAATTGTTAAATCTCTCATAATTTTATTTATAACAAATTAACGAGGTGTGACTTTAGATTACAAAAACCAAACAATAATCTACTTACTTTTTTTTATATTTAATGCACTTTCGGCATAATAAAAATGTTACGTTTTATATTAGAGAATAAAAGTTAGTAAATTAACTTAGTTTTATATTTTATAAATAATTATTAAAGAAAAAAATGACGATAACGTACCAAAAATATAAAAGAAAAACACTAAATCATTGCATTAGTTGGTAAATTTTTTAATATTTATATACGTCCTACTATTTTCTAAAATATTTTTAAATACTAGTTGCCCAAAAAATTCGATTTTCATAACCATTGCACAATTTTCACCTGCGCAGAATATTAACAGAATTGATATATATGAAATTAAGATAAATGATTAGAAATATTTTCGAGAAGTAGAACATAATGTTTATTCATTAAATATCGCATCAAAGCACACTTTGAAAAAATTTTAAAATCACATGGTAGACTAAATAATATTTATCTTGTATGAAAAGTTTCAAAACTTAGAATACGATTTATTACTGTCATTTATGTTGTTAAAAAACATTTTTTACAATAGATTTTCGATATAATATTTTTTTGAATTGTATTGGTTTTTATTTATCTTTACGCTATTTTCGTATTTAAATAAAAAAATTACCGATCGGAAGAGCAGTTATAATTCGAAAATATGGATTATAGGTCAAAAAAAAAATGTTTTAAATTTGTGTATTTTCATAATAAAAAGGTTTTTAATCTATATCATAATTTTAAAGACCATATAAGAGTAATTCTTAGCTATGTATATACAGATTAAAGTAATACATCGCAATAAAATATTACACGTAACGAACGTTATAGAAAAATGTCCAAATAAATATATAAATTTTGCGTATGATTCTTTATTTATTTTTGCTTCTGTACACTATTTGTTTTAAAATTGTATAATAAATATATATTCGTCATTAGAATCAAATAATAATCGAAAAAGAGAATTTAGCATATAAATAAAATATAGTATAACAATGTACATAAATTCTAAGGTCTCAACGACTAAACACCTTTGAAAAACTATATTTCTTACGAACATCTACGTTATTATATGTATTTATTTTAGGGTATGAGTAAAGTTTTACATCTGTAGATATAAAAAATACGAAAATATCATTTCTGTACGCTTTTATGTGTGTATTTTGCGCCTGGATATGGGATATTTTCTTTTTTTAACTTAGTATCAAATAATTGGGTATAAATTATTCTAGAAATATGCATAGATGACCATTCGAAAATTTATGATAAAATATAACAAATTTGGATCCAATTTCTTATATAAAATTAGAAAAAAAAATTACGGATTTTCTATTGCCTGTATGAAATATAAAAGAGCTTTATAATTTTTCGTGTAGATTTTATATAAATATTCATTAAATCGTATTTTTATATAATAATACCAAGAAACCTAATTTTTAAAATATAAAAGAATTTATTAAAATTGCAATGTTTTCTTATTATATATTTTTTGTGATATAAAATTTTCATAAAAATTGTCTTATAAGGTGATTGCGCTGTTTTTTCAATTCAAATATATAATTAACACTGTTTTGATAATTTTTTTTATAACACAACAAAACTAAACTTACATAAAATCTTCAGTAGTTTATTATATTTGAGAGCAGAAAATATAGTCTGTGTAACATTTTTTATCATATTTCTCTTTATATTGAATTTTTTTTCCTTTATATTTTCAGGCATATTTATAAGATTTTAAACTTATATAAACTCGTCAAAATGTTGTTTAAAAACACTTCAAATTGAGAAAAAAATTATAATGTTTTTTTATTTAAGTGTGCAAGATTCTATTGATTCAGTTTGTTTTTATTTTTATACAAATATATGGCATCTGATAATTCATAATAAGAATATATTCGTTATGATTGTCATCAATATATTTTCTTATATACAAAAAATAGCAATTTATATTGTGAAAAAAGTGCTTTCTCATAGAATCTATGTGTTTGATCATATAATTCTAAATTTAAATCATTGTATATTTTATTCTGCAATATTCTAAAACTAGTTTCTTCATTTATTGGATTCCCAAAAATTATTTCCGGTTTAATTAATTAATTCATATTCAATTTCAGATATTGTTTTTCTAAAAGTTTCAAATAAAATTTAAATCATCTTGCTACACATGAAGACAATTATAGATATCTAGTTTTTTTATAAAAGTTATAAGTCTCTATGTGAATTTTTTTTTTAATATTCAATCTTAATGATCATCAACAAATACTAACAATATTTTTTTATTCTTATTCGTATTTTTAAAATTATTGTACAATTTTTTCATGATTTTATCTTCATAAATTTTTATCTAAGCTTAAAAAATTGCAATAGATTTAATAGGATATGGGCTGCTGCAGAACATCAAAGAAATATTTTATAGAACAAAAAAAGCTGTAATTATTCTAAAGACACTATTATATTATATTATAAACATAAAGAGACATATACATTTTACAAAAATGAAAATTTTGTGTAATATTATTTTTTTACTAAAAAAGACACTAAGATACTATCGAATCTTCTATGAAATATTAAAGACCATGTCAAATGTAAAAGATAGCAAGATAACTTTTTATTTTTCTTTTTTTGCTCTATTTTTTGTGATATTGCAATATCTTTACAATAATTCAATTACTAATTCATGTTTGTAGGGATTAAAGTAAAGAAGATTTGCGCTGTGTAAAAACTACACAGAGTAATACATTTCGAGATAGTCATTAGAAATTTTTTGATTTTTCAAGTACTTCGTTTATAAGATGTTCTTCGCAAATTTTTTTATATAGTATATACATCTTGTTAACAGCAAACATAGAACATAAAATTTATCTGCATTTAGATCATACACAAGATCTTTTAAACTCTTTTTTAGACATGCTAGTAGTTTTTTTCTGTATATTTAAAATCGTTAACTAATACTTTATAATCCCAATCACCTGAATTTTGATTTTATATACTGTTTTTTATTACATGAAAGCTATACATAAGACATATACCATGTTTTATCCGCGAAACACTCGATCTTTTAAATATGTTTTTGTAAAATCTATTTTTCAAGAATAAATGAAAATAAAAAAACAGTTATATTATATTTTAGACATTTCTAAATTTTTGAAGTGTAAAGTTTACATAAATAACCATTTAAATATAGAATTTTCGATTTCATAATTTTTTAAAGGTAGACATTCTGCTATGTTATTGCGTTTTATTTTTGTTAAATTTTTTTTTGCTTGTAGGAAAATTGATTTATAAAATTTAGTCAAAATGTAATTATCTAATTGCAAACATCAAGCCTATATATTTACGCGTGCTAAGATACATTAAGCATTGTAGAATACAATGAATATGTAAATAAAATAAAAGCTTGAATTTCATTTGCGTTTCAAAGAGCGCATTTTGTATCCAGTAAACATTTTCAATGAGTTATGCATAAAAATCTTTGCAAACGTAGATGAATATTTTGATTTTTTAGATCTACTAATTCATAAAAAAATACACACATAGAAACAATGCAATATAAACACGAACTTTTATTTGATATTTTGATAACGCAGCAATCAAGATATTAATAGGGGAAAAAATCGAACGTAATCTGTATATGAATGATTTATATCTAAGCTTAAATATAAACAGAAATATATTATAAAGGCATTCTATATTTAAGGCATTCTATTGTTATGCATCTAGCAGAAGAATCCAGATTATGGCAATGAATGTCAATATTACCAAAATTGGGAACTGTGTTGTTGACGATTGATTTATCTATTAATAATTTTCGCATAAGTCTTAAGTTTTTAAGAAAATTAGATAACCATTTTAAATCTTTTCACAATATATTTACGACCTTGCAAACCCTTTCTATCATTTTATATACGAAAGAACATATAATAGATAACAAAAAGTTATTGTTTTATTGCGTAAAT
Source organism: Rhyacophila brunnea (assembly GCF_057557595.1). Taxonomy (NCBI): domain Eukaryota; kingdom Metazoa; phylum Arthropoda; class Insecta; order Trichoptera; family Rhyacophilidae; genus Rhyacophila; species Rhyacophila brunnea. The sequence continues at coordinate 1,055,209 of NW_028233346.1, read as the reverse complement.
ATATTTGATGGTTAATGTTTGCGGCACCATTGATCTGTATATTTAACATTTATTGCGCATTTCAATTTATAAAAATAAATTAAGCCATATCGAAGATGGCTATTTTAGTTAGATCTAAACCAATCGTAAACCTTTGGTCAGCCAAACCGCTTTTTATGCGGATCAAAAAAAATTATATATATAAATGCGATTATTTACTTAATTTATTTTTTGTGTTTGAAATAATTCAATGTAAATTTAAAGCCATATATAAAAAAATTATTGATATTTGTTTCCCTTGCAAAATCTGAGAGGGCAAAAAACATCTCTCGAGGTTCCAAAAAATATATTCTACATTTTAAATCAAGTTTTATATTGCCACGAGCTATTCATGCTCTCTTAATCCATTGAAAATATAACTTGTGTTCGCCGCTAATCTATTACACTGTCTTATATTGAAGATATCCATTTAATTTTGCATTTTGGCTTATATTTTTTTCTGACATCAACAGATAAATGCAATAGTATTATATTGTTATAATATGAACGTTTTTGCTATGTTATAGAGTTTTTAAGCCTATATTTATGTCATTAAATGTTTGATGTGAATATTGTATAATGTTATTCTAGGTTATCATAAATTTCGATATAATTTTTTTATTATATGTGAGAACTAAATAGAATTCTTATATTTCTAATATTTTTTTATGCAATATTTAATGTTTAAGTTGTTGTATAATTTATACTAATTTTGCTTTTTTTTTATTAGAAATGGCTTTTTATTGTCAAAATTTTTGAACACTTTGACATGAATTATCACATATTGAACTTGTGAAGAACAAAAATCACAATAAAAAAAAACCAATATAACCATTATTTCTCTAAAAACAAAGTTCAAATGAATAATTTACAATAATAAATCAGTTAAAATAGAAATATTTCTTTATAATTTATAAGCCGTTCGAAAACGCAATAAATACGTTTTTCAATCCAATCAATAGATAAATAGTTAAAATATCTATTTTTTTACACAAAGTATTTTTGTAAATTAAAAAATATAAATAGATAAAATTATAAAAAACAATGAACATATTTTTACTGAAAATTTCATAAATTTATGCTGATTTAATTGCTGAAAATAAACTTACTTAATTTTTTTAGATTGCATGAAAATAAAAATAAGTTTTTTTATTTAGAAACAAAACTCATAGAATAGAAAAAACTGTAATTGCATCGTTCGTGACTATTATTTGCGTAGAAAGACCATAATAATATAAAATTTTATGATCGTGTGCAAAAAGGCATGGGTGAATGCTTGCTGATATTGTAATTGCATACCATGCGTTATTTTTTTAGAATCGTAAAGGTCTATATTTATTAAAAAAAACTATCTAACCATCTAAAAAATAAAAATTAGAACGAATAGTTATAATGAAGAATATGATGTAAATGATGTGTAGTTTTTGAGATAAAAATTTATATAATCTATGGTCATATAGTTTATTAAACTTGACTAGTGACAATCAAAGAAATAATTTTTTGAAATTTATAGAATATCATGAAGTTATATGGCAAAAAACATATTTTTTTTGTATTTTGTATTTACATGACATCGATCATAGATGTAGATACATAAAATATTATAATCGGTCTATCTTATGTTTTCAACCTTTATTGGCCAAAATCATTTCATATATATTTTGATGCTATCAAAACATTACTTCGTATTTTTTTAATGATAGACTATTGTTTAAGATAATGTTTTGCACTAGATAAAATTTATTTTTTCACTATAAAAGATCTAATAAATAATAATATGAGATACCTGTCTTTTTATATCGCAGTAATCTATTGATTGTAAATATAAAAATATTTTGATGTTATTTTGCACTTTCTGTATTTATAAAATCAATGAGATCATCATTTAGTTTAATAAAGGCGTTTTGTAATTATTATTTTATTTTATTGTGATTCGATTGAATAATTCGAATATATAGGTTCTAAATTGTAATTATCTTGTAAATAAAGAAGCTTGTAAAACTCACAATATATATTGTGAAGAACAGCATGGGAATGTTTCTTATGCATAGTATGTGAGATAAAGCATTTGAATCCGGTTTCATCATATATGTAAGAATGTATATGATCATCCTTCGCCTGGAAAACTAGGACGTACTTAGCTGAAGAGAGTTTTTCAAAGTAGTTTAAAACCTTTTGTGTTAATTTTTCTCTACAAGATTTTAATAGAAAATTTTCTAACATCACTAAGATAAAATAGCTTTTTACAGCAAAGACATTTTGATATTCGAGTAAAAAAAAACTAGCGATGATGGTTCTTAAAAGATTTAAAAGCATCAATTTATCCCTTGCATTCATGGAGGTTGTTCTTACATCACCTTTACCTTTCGAGCAAAAAATATATATTATTTTGCCTAATATTTCCAATTTTATTTTCTTCGATGATCCTTTTACATAGTAATGCCAGTTTGTTTTAGTAAGTTTTGCCAATATAAAAATTTCGATCGAAGTTATAATGGAACCGAATTCCTGTAATACGTTTTCTATATGAGGTTTGAATTCTTCATCAATATTTATGTAATTAAAATCCTTTATAAAAGTTTTAGCTAATAACAGCGGATGTATCACTTTATATTTATAACTTTTTGCTTTCTTAAAGTGTGCTTTTTCATATATAATCCTATCGGTATACTTTTTGATATCCTCATAATCGAATTCTACCACAGAATGTATTTCAGAATTTTCAAAAACTTCTTTATAGTTTATTCTAGGTGAAACTGGTGCTTCACAGGGCTCCAAGTTTGACGTTTCGTTGTAAAAAATGGTGTATTCCTCAATTTCTTTTTTAATATCACTATTGTATAATTGATTATAGACATTTGAATAAAAGCGTTTGTATTTTTTTATGCAATCTTCTATGTGTACAAAATGATCAAATATTTGTAATTTAATCTGATTTATTGTGGATCCCCTTTTTGTTGAAGGGGGTTTGAATTTTATTCTAAATATATTAATTTTTTTGATATCATCTTTGGTTTTAATATGTTCATTTTCAGATATACAGAGTAAATCTTTTTTGTTTTGCGTTTCCTTAAAAAAGCCAGTACCGATTTCTGAGTATTTTATTCCATCAAACATAACACATTTGCTAAAATTTTGTGTATCATAAATAGCAATATATTTTTCTATATTTCCGTATATTTTGATTTGTAAAGGTTTTATGAATAAATCAAGACTTTCTTCGTGTTTTATGCTAGTAAAATAACGTAATAAAAGTGATTCTAAATTTATTTTTTCATCTGGCGTAGTTTTCTGATATATATGGAGGGTTTGTTTTATAGTCTATTTGTTGAAACCATTTTATTCTGTTTTTTGTTTCCAACACATCTATACATGATTGGAAATCAAAAATACACAATTTAATATCTGAAATACGGATTTCGCCACAATAAATATAATCTAAATCATCACCGTTAATTTCAATCTGCTCTAGTACATAAATTTTAGTATAATTTTTGTAACTATGTAAACACAAAGGATCATTAACATAGTCTATTTCATTGAATAAATTCATGCAAAAAATTCCAAATGATTCTAATTTAACATATAAGTTATTATATATATCGATATATATTCGAGTAAATTGCAGAGTCCATGTAAATTCTTCAGTGTGTTCTATTTTTATTACAGATCTTGTGATATTATTGCTACTATAAGTTTTCATGCATGCTAACAATATTTGACTAAGCATTTTTGTTAGATTAATTTAATTATATAAATTTTGAAGGGATAATTCTAATCGAATTTACTTTATTTATTTATGTTTTACTTCTATTACTTTTTAGGAAGTTCGCTTTATATACAAAGGAACTATTGCTTAACTGCTGCGTCTCTCTGTGGGACTCCTCCAGCACTTCTTGTCACCCGTAATCACCGTGGATTGGGCCCTTTCTCATAGGCGGCAGTCATTATGTGGAGGGAATGAGATTCTGTCTACTGTTCATCGCTACAAGCTACAACCACACTCTACACGGACCTATATCTTTGCTGAACGGTGTGGGATCTTTTTCAATACTGAAGGCACAGTTCAACGGCTTACACAGCAACCTCCTTTTTCTCATGGCTTGTCAGTGCTTTATGGTTTATCTTTTATGGTCCACTGGCCGCCCCCTGAGGTATTTTTCTTTAGATTAAATTCGTTTCGGAAATTAGTGGGGTGGGTGGAAATGGAACCCGCGACCCCTGACCTAGGGGTCAGACTTGTAAACCACTCAACCATACCACCCTTTGAAGGGATAATAATAAATAAATTAAAATGTCTGTAGCGTAAAAATTTTAATCTTTTGTTGATCTTTTTTTGATTTTTGAATGTGTCATGCATGAAATGTAAAACGCATTCAAATTTCTAACAATAATAAATTTAATTTTTGTTAATAAAATCTTTTCTCCAATAAACTTCTTCTTATTTTTTATTTTTACATAGTTTGCAGTGTCTCGATACAGTATGCTCTTTGAAAAACGGTTTTTATGTGCGTTAACTATATTTTTGTCTAAGTAAGCGCTATGTATATGATTTCTAATTTAAAAATGGCACAAAAAAACATAAAGCCAATATTTATGTATTGAAGTATAAAATCTTATATCCAGATACGTGAGATATAAATTTAAAACCCAAGTTAAATATTCATTGGATATGGAAATTATGAAAATCTCCTTACATGATTTACACAATAATTTAATTTTTTTTATATGGCAATATGCTTTTTTCTTTACTATTTTATTGTATTTTTTATATAATTATAAATCGCATTCGGTTAGGATTTAATAGACCGAGTAAACTGATTTTCTGCAATTTGCAACTAGAATGCTGTTTTAAATTCAAGGTTTCGAAATAAAAAAAATTAAATTAACATTCTGTATACATAATTACTTAAATATGGTCAAAAGGAACTGATGTAAATGTAAAATGCATACAACCTAATTAAATTAAAAAATAAAATTCTACCGTGCCAAAATAAAAACAAATGTCAATATTATCGTCTTAATTAGTTCTTTTAAAATCTATACTTTTTTAAATCAGATAAATATAAACTATAATTTGAATTTTCTCTTTCAATTACCATAGATATTTAGAAAGAAATAACAAGTTTTAAAACAAAAATAAAATTAAATATTGCATATATTTATTGACTTAATAACATTGGGATATTCTAAATCTATGAAAAAACAGCACCACTTTCAAGCCAATATATGTAAACTTCAAAAATTATCTTTGCTTTAGTTTAATAAATTAAAAATTCAATTTCTCGATAATCATACGCGTAGCGTGCACTGTTCTTTTTCCGTGAAGAAACTTAAACTGTTAAAACGACGTGGCTAGGAAAGCCTGTCTTTAAAATACAAAAAGACGGAAGAAATATTTTTCGCATGGAAATCAGTGATTTAAATTTACTTGTAATTTTATTAAACATATTTATAGAAAGACGAAAAGGTATAAAATTTTTGAACCACAACAATAACTTTGATAAAAAAGAAAATTAAATAAATACCATTAAATTTTTGAACTGTATATTGATTATTTTATCAGTTGGCAAGCATGTTTATGGCTATAAAAAACAATCCCTTTGATTTTAAAAATATTGATCTTATAATATGTTTCAAAGTTTTAAACACAAGCAGTAATCGGAAGTAGAGAAGTTTAGATGAAAAAATGTAACTTTTTAATTAAAAAATTCCTAGAAGTGCTGTAATATATTTTTAATCCAATAATTCGGACCAAAAAGCCCTGATAAATGCCTGTAATTAGTTTAATTCTATGTACTCGAAAGTATATGTCTAAAACAAGCTAAATAATATCAATAATAGAAAATTAGTATATTTTAAGTATGTAAAAACATCATTAAAGTTAAAACAACTTAAAAAGAATAGTTTTTGTAAATAAGAATTAATGGAATGAGTCTATGAAAAAAAGTATTCTTAGAATGTGATAACATAGTTAACAAAAAAATACAATGTTCACATGTGAATTATTGTAATAATATAATAATTAGAAAGATGTATTATGTATGCATAGTAAAAGTCTAAAGATGCAAATAAAATACGCGCAAAAACATATGTGATCATATTAGATGTAGTCCAATTTTCGATAAAAAAAATTAATAAATATGCATTCAGAAAGAGTTTATAAGAAAATATGGATGATTAAAATGAAAATATAGCTTCCTTGTAAATTTATATACAGCTTAAAATGGCAAGGCATAAAAAGCCTGGCGAAGTTCAGAAAAAATACCGATACTTTTTCTGCAAGAAAGATTTCCCATTCTAAATAAACTATACATTTTTAATCATAAATTTACCCGCATGCAAAATCTAGGTTTATCATTTAAATATTTAATACAACATATTAAATTAAAAATATAATTTTTACATAAAACTAGTTTTCTATAAAAAATAATACAAGATAAATGAATCTAAAAAGCCTGTAACCTATATTTCTGATCTATGAAATTGACCAAAAATTATTCGACTGAATTAATACATTAGAAGTAATAATAGTAGTCCTTCTATCGCAATATTTATCGGACCATTCGTAAAGAACATAGATCTGTTTGCGGTATGTTAGCAAAAACATTTCTATATTACTGTAATATTGCATAAAACAATTCCATGCTTATTGATGTTAATAACGGGTTTCTTTTATATATATCTACCAGGCATCGGTGCGTGAAAACCCCGTCCTTCAGATTTGATATACATATACGAAAAATAAGCAAATTGTAATATTATTTAAAATTTAAAATAAGTGTTTGGTTTCAATAGACTTACCAATTAGTACTACTATACGCCAGTTGTACATTATTTTAAGACAATAATAATAAACCGGAGGTCAAAATTCTGTTTAATATGGTAAACATATAAATATTTGTATTTTATCATCTAAAAACTATATTATAAATGTTAGCGTTTAGTAAATTATGAAATGTTGTATAGTTTTATTCCTATTTTTTTTTGTAAGAAGAAAAATTTAGAAAATAAGATCGTTTGGAGAGCACGTCTTTTATGCACATATTAATAACCTAATATTTTGAGCGATCATAAGAAAGTTAAAAAAAGTAATTAAAAAGCAGATATTAGAAAAAGAAAAAAATATCGGGGTTAGAAAATTGTTTCGCAAATACAGACCATCTAACGAATCATATGAAAATTGTGGCAGAATTTGACCGTGTAAGACATTGCGGAATTAAAGCAGTAACAAATAATATTTCAATATATATTTAATGTGGAATACAAAGATAGAATATTATATATTCTTCAAGGATCAAAGATATGATTTGCAATTTATGCAATTTCTGTTTTTACTAAGTTTTGGTGAAACAATCGACACTGTAAACGAGTGCAATTGACTGTAGATTGGACAGATATAAATTTTAATAGTGTCTTTTGAATAGAAAATACAAGCAATTATCACAGAAAAATATTATGATTTTAAAGGAAAAAATAGAAATTTGCTATAGTATAGAAAAATAATATAATTATATTTTAAAAAAACAAAGAAAGAAAAAAATTCGGAACAAGTTAGGTTTGTATTTAATTATTTTATAAGTAAAAGGTAAATATAGCATATACCAAATGTAAATTCTGTTAAGAACGTATTTAAATACAGTATGCTTTACTTTTGTAAGCGCTAATCGAGCTGTTCCGGACCGATTTAATATATTTTTCATGAGAAAACTCAGCGCAACTTATCAGAACTACATTTTTTATATTGGGTTTGGCAGAATATTGTAGAAGATTCCGCTTAATTGGAGTTACGCTATATGACCAAACTAAAAACAAATCAAAGCATGTTTACATCGCATTCAATTAAAAAAAAATGATAAGTTTTTTTTTAAACTAAAATTTTGGGAACAACAAAAATACTTTCTTTAAATTACCGGATACAGAAGACATATTTTTTCTTTCATCAGATGCCTCGATCAATAGAATTGGTGCTACTTTATCGCAAAGAAATAACGTTACTACTCAATATATATCTTTCTACAGTGCAAAACTATCCCAGACGGAAAAAACCATTCTATAATAGATAGATTGCAGTTAATTAAAAATTGTAATTCATAAACCTCTTCCATTAGGGTTTAATTTACGTTACAAGTGAAGATTTAAAAATATGATGTTTGTTATAAATATTTAATTTAAGTGAAGGATGCATAGATCATCACTTGGATTACAATATTTTAGTATAAGATACAATATTTAGAGGTATATAAAAACATAAGTCTTTGCACTATCAGACTTACTCAGAAAACCATTAAAAAAATACTTTTAGCGTGAAAATGGCAAAAAATATGTGCAAAAATAATTTCATAAATTATTTTGTGATAAAAATTTTATTTAAATTGATCTTATAATAAAAAAAGCGGACACGGCTAATTACCAAAGGCTATGTATCTAATATAAAGGTATGCATGGGATTGTATGCAAAAAGAAAATAAAGATTTATGCAAAAAAATAATATTATTTGCATATTAGAAAATTCTTTAAAAGATATATGTCTTAATAGATCTCTTAAAAATGATGTAGATGGGTTTTACAAAAAGGACACTATCGATCATTTAAAAAGCTTAGAAGAAGAATACTGATGCATACTTGCCATAATAGACAACCTTTTCAAATATAATTGTATGGCAGCTTTGACGAATAATATAGCCAACGAAGTGTAAAAGAAATTTAGATGATGAATTAACATCAAACTAAAAAAAAGAGAAAAATATTTTTTTGGACAATAGAGTAGATTTTAGAGATAAAAAGTATTTGATTTCATAAAATAGAGAAATTTAGAGCTTCATTTTGATTCATAGTATCCCTCAGAGACATAAGACGCGGTAAAAAGATTTAATGGGACAAAAGTACGAAACTCTATGCGAATTTTATGCTTTCTTAAACAATACTGGAAAAATAATATGATTAATTTTCTTGAGTTCCGGAATCTGTTATTCTCTAGGATGATTGAAACAAGTGTTGAGAAAATATCAAAGGCAATTAAAACAAATTTTCTATAAATATAAAAATCTCGGAATAGTATGGCAAATAAGTGACACAAAATTATCTAAGTAATACGCGACAAAGTTAGAAGTAGCTATTATATTAGCATCAAAACATATAATGACTTTAAGTTAAGAGTAAATTCTTGAATTTTTTATGCATCGATCTAGATATTTAGGAAAGTGGAGTACAGGGTTTTGAATTAAGACATATTATTTGAGACTAACGCTTCTGATTACGATTTTAAAAGCACGAAAATTGACAGTTTATTGTAAATATTTTGTTTTTACAAAATTTGGCTGTTTTAGCAAACCAAAGTCAATATAACATGGATTTCAAATGAATATATGATTAGTGATAAATCTGGATATTACAAATGTATACTCGTATAAAAAGGGGGGCTGAAATGAATCCATGCAAGACTGGAAAGAAAAATTTTCTTAACCTTATCTAAAAATACAATTATATGTTTTCAAAAATGCATATTCTGTTTCTTTTACCTTTTTTTTTTGAAAAAATCTAGTTACATGTAAAAACAGTTTTTCAGACGATAAACTTAAATTTACATATGCTAAAAGAAAGTTGTTTATTGGTTAAAAATATATGTGTGAATTGAACAGGTAATTTTTTGTAAATCTTTGTACGGTATTATAGAACAAAACATAAATTTCGTTCGATATTATATTTATATATTTTTTCATATTTAGATAAAAATCATATATTTTTGTATGAATCGTTATCTTGCAATAGAATCTAATATAATGTTTAGGTACAAATAATCAAATAGTTTTAAAAAAATAAATGTCATTGTTGGTAATTCTGCGTCACTTATATCGGTTAGGTATACATGGGTAAAAAAAACGTAGGCGATTTAATTTCATAATAGTCTAATATTCAAAAAAAATAAGTATGATAAAATTCTAGCATTTAATACGTTTTTCTGTGATAAATATATGTAAATAGCTGCCAAGCGTAACAATTTTGTATTTGTTGGTAATTTAAAAATATAAAAATAACACGCCTCATAAAAGTTCTTAATATAGAGGTCAGGTTTATATTGTTTTATTAAAACGTTATGTTTAGCATTGAAACATTTGTAGGCAAAAAGACAACTTTTTTTTGCAAATGAGACTAGATTGATTCTTTTATTTTCTGTTTATGAAAAAACTTGTCAAACCTATACTTTAGAAGTTGGTTAAATTCATTTCAATATATTTAAAAATTGATGCCTGAGAATTTTTTTTTTATTTTAATTTCGAAGGTACTACAATTTAATTTTTTTGTTTTTCATTGGGCATTGGATGTAAATGAACTAATTACTATCTATTTTATCTGTAAATGAAAAAAATACTAATTGGAATTCTTTCTTATCTCTTTTTTGATTCACATTATTAAACAAACATACGAATAAGTTTTCGCATGTTAAAATCATTTGCGTGTATGGATACATAGAATTATGCAATTTTATGATAAAAAGTAATTTTGTATATATGGAAAAGGCATTAGTGATATAAAAAGTAAATTACTTGTTTTGTAAACGTTTTAAATTATAGGTTTTAATATATTACGAATAAAGAACATATGGCTATAAATACCTTTGACTACTCTATTTATTTGTTTATTTTCTAATTACAAAAATCTGGTGTAAATTCGAATTTATTATTATTATTCACTAATCCATATTATAAAATCAAAATATATGAATTGGCTTTTATTACCACATTTTAGGTAGTACCTCAGGAATAATTCATTAAATGTAATTTGTTTCTTTTTCTTTCTTTTATATGTATAAATGTATTCTATCTACATATTTGATGTATTAACATATATCATAAAAAAATTGAACTAAATTTTATGAATTAGAATCAAGTTTACATGATCAAAATAAAATGGGATAAATTTATGCAATAGATAAAATTAAAAATATTTAATTTATATCGATTAATACTGTTGATATATTAAATAAATTATCTGGAATTATTATCATTTAAAATATAAACGCAAATTTTTAGAATCTATTTTTTTATCTTAAACATTTATTTTGTTTTAAATCGTGTCTTGGTAAATTTACTTATTTTTTAGTACAAGTTCTTGAACTATTTTGTTTAAATCATGCTTTTATTTATAATTCTTCATAAATTGATAAATTAAAAAAAAATGTACATGAAATATAAAATATCAATGTGCACAACCTAAATTATATTGCATATTATTATAAATATATTTTCTAATATGAACATAGCGTAAGAGAAACGTAAAAATATTTAAATATACACTTCTGTATTATAGTAATAATAAATGTAAAAAATCCTTGATATAAGATATACTGCATCAAGTTTAAAAAATACAAAATCTTAAAAAATTTTCGCTATTAAAACTATATTTAATCATTTACGATGTGACAATAAAAGCTATCATTTCATGTGATTTTATTCACATAATGTATAAGAAGGTGCAGTAAATTCAAGTTTATAGAACAGACAACTGACATATTTAAAATATCTTATGTTGATTGCCGATCGAATAATATATATTTTAAATCATGTCAACAATTTTAGAATTTTTAAAAATCCATGGGTGATCATTAATTATAAATTTTGAATTAATAAAAATTAATCAACTCCCTTTTATTATTTTTGAAAAATTATTTATTTATGCCTATGCTAAATTTTTTATAAATTCTTTCTATTATGATGTATACGCCCCATTCGGATATTGCACGATCCTTAATATATCTTTTGAGCCTTTCCCCGATTCTTCTTCGTCAATCGCTCTTCTTATGTCTTATAGTATGATTTCAAGTGTCTTGGCAAGTGTGAGAGCTTTTATGTGTTTTCTGCTTCATCTGTGATTTTTAGTTCCTTAAAATATTTTATATAGAATTTCGTAACCACCACATTCCCATGAAATTATAATGTTTTAAAAATGTATATTCAGTATTGTTAATTTGGCAAGATGTCATACTTTTTATATTTCTCTGTCTAAACTACCTTTAAGTCTTAAGGGTATTTCTACCTATTTTAATCAAGTAATGTCATTTACAAATTGATAATAATATAAGAAAATATCAGATATATCTTCTATTTTGTTTGACTTTTTAAACTATGACGTTCACTTTTATCTCTGCTATTATATTTCTCGGGTCTCTTGTGATAATACGTTCTTCTCTTTTTGGTTTTTTTTAATTTTTAGCGGGTTTTTTGAGTAAATATAACGATCTTGGGATTTAATTATGCTTTTGTGCATAATAATGCCCATACGATTTATTACATTTGTTTCCAGACGAATTATTTTTCTATGGCTTCGTTACAATAAGGAAACCGTATCCTTTCAGCGAAGAATACATTTCTTTTCCAGAATAAAACATAATTTACCTTCTTTTCGTGTTTTTTTTCTAATTTTTATTTAATAGCAAAACTGATGATCACTGTGTTGGAAATTGGCAATAAAGGTTTAGTTTGTTTATTAGATTTACTACCATTTACATATACTAACACATTTTTATCTATAAACTCAAAGGTCGTGTTTTTCTCTTTAGTTATATATATGAAGTTTTGTTGAAGTCTTTTGTTGGTGATCTTGTATTACATGAAATGTATTTTTTTGATGGCATTTGAATATAAAATACAAGATAAATGAATAAAAAAATATAAAATGCAAGACTCTTACACATTTATAAGAAGAATAAAAAATTTGCTAACGAATGCATAAATTTAAAGTGATAACTTTTGTTCTTAGATATAATAAAGTATCGTTATCAGCTAAATATATATGACTTGTTTATGATTTAGCTACATTTACAGTTTTGCATATTTTTAAGTTCAAATATAATTTGAACGCAATTTTATTATTTATATCTTAATTATCAATTGACAATCTAATTATAGGTATACTTATTTAGTATTTTAACTGATTTCTTATTTATCATGTAAAACTTTACTTTATGATTTGTAACAGTCAATATTTATTACTTTTCATTGTAAAAACAAACTACCTATCAGTAAAAATACGTTACTTTTACATCTGAAATATGATTTCAATGATCGTTTTTGTATATCTTGCAGGGTAAATTACATATTGAATCAAAAAAAGGATTAATATATTCTATCACATAAAAAAACTGTATAAGACTGCAGCGATATTTAGTATTAAAAACTCATTATGAATTTAAATTCGTATATTTCATACTATTCTGCGTTTATTTGATTTTTCTAATAAATCTTAAAATACCATGTCTAAATATAAGAATTTACAATCTTGCTGTTTATTTAACTATAATTCTAAATTATAATCTTAAAACTCTATATTATATAATTGATAGTATTCTATAAACTTCAAATATTAATTAAATGTAAAATTTTTATTTCAATTTATTACGCTTACAAAGCATAGTTGTTTCTTATTCTATGTGTATATTTTTATAGCTTAACTCGATGTATTGCACCATTTTGTCTTTTTTCTATGAAATTTTCGTTTTTTGTTTGTTTATCTTATTATAAAAAGGTGTTTTTTTATTTCAAAGGGCTATTGCTTTCTATATTTTCCTTTATAAATTAATAATATTTGTTTTAAGCAAGCCATTCTTGTTTTGATTTATGTTCTATGATCAATTTTTAATTCTTATAAGAGAAAAGCTGCTACTTAAGGATTTTTTGAACGTATCATATTTTTAAATAGATGCCAAAGAATATAATCCTTTTTATTGGTTTTTTTCTAATATTGCAATTTTATTTTTTTCTTTAAGAACTACGTGAATGATTATATGAATACTTCATATAAAAAGTCCGGACTTTTAACTATCTGATAATTTTCAGTGTTTCACCGATCTTCAGAAGTATTATTAGTTTAAGGTTTTAGAAACTCTCTTATGGTTAAATATATACCATCATCGTATGTTTTTTGGTTCTTTCTACTAACTTTTATGAAATGGTTTTACCACACATTCATGAAACTTCAAATTGTATTAATATACTAGAACATTGATATTTACTAATAAAAATAGTATCTTTATAAGATGTGTTGTTATGTTATTAGCAGAAATATATTGTTTAGGGAATTTATCGGATTTTCTTTGCGTATGTCTTATTAAAATAGTGTTACTCGTTTGAAAATTATTGGTATATTTTTTTTTTATTTAGTCTTATTTTGATTTGTGTTATTAAATGCTATTTAGGACATGATTTATAAACTTACTTCATATTACCATACATAAATCAACTTAATAATGCTTATTTATGTATCAAATATCTATACACGTCTGTATTAGCTAAGCTAAGTATTTTTTTTATAGTAATTTTTTATCGATTATAAAAGTCGGTATGATGTTCAGAAATAGATGGATCCATACTTTTTGATTTAAAAATTTCACAGAAGCGATTTATCACTTTTTGCAAACAAACTTATGAATTAAGGCTTATAGCAGATAACAAAAATCTCATGTATAAAATAAATGCATGTTCAAATATCATAAGTTACCAATCATTATGTTAAACAGCTAGTTTTTATTGCGAATAGTCTATTCATAAATTTTCTATATTCTTTATTATAGCTAATGTATTTTTATTTGGCTAGAATATGCGTTATTTGTATGGAATCGACTGAATTTTACTACTGAGATGCTAGGTCTATGTAATATAGTGCATTAGAAATTACGCACTGGTTTTATCTAAAAAAATTAAGAGCCTTTTCAATATATCAAAAATGTAATGAAAACATCACGTTTTTTGTTAAATAAACAAATTTAACAAGGTCTATAAAGAAATTTTATACTATAAAGTTCTTTTAGAAACAAATAAAACACCAATATTACTTTTTTTTATTAAAAAAAACAGTGAATGACAAAAATAAACTAGCACTAATAGCCGCAACCTCATTCATCCTATAGTTCATATAATTGTTAATTAATGAAAAAAAATGTTTTCACATCTTATTTATAGCATAATCTACTATATAATCCATTTAAGTATGATATTTTTAACAACATATTAATATAATTATAATTTAATGATATTTATGTCATATTTTATTTCCCATAAGATGTGAAAATTGCGATAAAATTATTTTAATATAAGAACAAATCATTTAAATACCATGAAAGTAAACACTTAAACTCTACCTATAGGCCTAAACTAAAATATTATATAAGAAAATCTACGATGAATATTTTATATCTGTTTCACCATTCTAATATAATAAAACCAGTTTCTGCATCTGAAAAATTCTTTATTCGTAAAATTACCTAAATTTTTGTGATTTATTTATGCTACATTCACCGTGAGAAAAAGTAAAAATGTTTTTCAATAAAGCACGCACAGATTACCCGGCGAATTTATAACAAAAATGCATAATAAATAGTTTTAAATCTATAGAACTAGTTTTAGACAATATTATGCGATACACACATCATAATATTTTTTGGGCTTCAATATCCCATTTTTTTGTTTAATATTATATTTTCCTAAATATAATGTTTTTTTATCAAGAAAATAATTTCAATATTTCTGTATCAATAATTCACACCTATGACTTTTCTACATTTCTTTATGTGAAATTTAGTAAACAAATATTCACTGCTAACTATGGCAAGATAAATCAAAAAACTCTTATAAAATTAAAAAAGAATTATAAAAATATATTAAATTTATTATCTATAATGATACAAAATATTTTAAAGATATAAAAATCGATGTATCTTGTTTATGATCACATCTTATAGCGATATAAAAAAGGAAATAGTTAGTAAACACACTATGCATATATCGTGAAGTTAATCGCGATAGGATGTAAATCATTTTCTAGATATAATACTTAAAATTTTACATCAAATATTCCCCGTAAAGAAAACAAATAAATAGCTTTCAACCGTCTCATATGATTCTAAAATTATGATCAAATAATATATAACTGCTTTATTGGTTTTTTATGTGCTGTATTTCATTCTGTAGCATATTTATATGCTATAATATATATATTATATTATTTAACCAGTAAATACACATTCTATTTTATTTATAATGCCTAATAATGTTACTCGCTTAAAATTATAATTTTTTTGTAAAAATGTTGGATTTTTATGCATGTTGTTTTAAGCCTGAAATTTTTCTTTTTAGACTATCTGCAATAAGCAAAGAATAATGCTAAAAATAACGATGAAAAAAAAGATGTTTTTTTTATTCTTTGAACATTTTCCAGCTATGTAATTTTATTTTTATCTGTATCTAACCGCTAAAAAAGTGTTGTCAACTAACTGCAGTTCATTAAAAAAACACCTAGGGTAGTGTAAATTAATTTTTATATACAAAAAAGTATGCGTTTAAAAAATTATGAATAATATCCGGTAAGATCCAAAATGTGTTAGCTTAGATGAAAAAAGTTAATTAAATATTGTTACTTAGTGCAATAAAAACTAATCCTTATTTATTATTTCTATTACAATTTATTTATAAATTGAAAGGTCCAGTTTTTAGATTTTTTATAAATAAGCTTGTGATACTTGTATAAATATAAGAATTGATTTTACTTTGAACATATATTTTAATTTAATTTAAAAACAAGATGAAAACGGGTGTTTTTTGATTACCAGTATAGTGAAAAAATATAATATTAAAAAAAAATTAAGAATTGTTTCATAGCATTTCATATTTTTTATTTACCAATTCCTTCAAACATAAAAATGGAAGTGTATTTTTATTTCTAGAATCATGCAAGTAATATCCAATAATCTTAAATTGAATATTTTTTATGTTTTTGCAAAAAATTTTGATTACTATATCTTTTTTTTTTGTAAAAAAAGCCAAGTAAATCTCCTTTAAATTAATAATACTATGATCATGCTGCATATCATTTATAATAAATGATTCGAGGTCAAAAAATTCATCAATGTGCGTGATTTTCTTGCATATTTTTATAAAATCAATTTGAATATTTTTTTTGAGACCTTCAATTTTAAATTTATTTGATGGATTATCTTTTAATTCTTTAAGTATGCTTTTTTGGTAAAAGCTACTGAAGAGTCTATCATAAGTATTATTCCAAAAATTCTTTTCGAATGTAAATCCTGAATAATTTAAGACTATATGAAATGACTCATCATAGAAAAACGTCTTTGAGTAAACATCTATTCGCATTTTTATGCTCATGGTGTTCATACTTTTATAGAAATCATATAGTTTATTGCTTGATTTCATAAGACTGTCAAGTTTTTGTTCTTCATAATTGGATTCATAAACTTTGAAGTCTGTATTTTCTATAGAAGTAAATTCAGAAACAATATCAGTATTCAAAACAAAAATATCTGAATCTAATTTGAAATAACTAATATTTTTGGTAAATGCTTTACTGATTCTCAACGTAGTTTTATGTATTTTATCGAGGTTTGTTATTTTATTAATAGCAGAACCGTATATATGGGATTCTTGTATGATGAATATATAATTTTCGTATAATTTTGATATGAATTTTTTTGTTAGGAACACCAAGTAAAAATCCATATTCAACAACGACATAATATTTTTCATAAAGCACGATATATTCTTGCTTTTAAAAATAATTTCTTTCCTTTTATTATTTTTATCGATTAGATCATAAACCACAGGCATGTAAATATTCTCTTTTTTTATATAAATGATGATCCATTCATGCGTAATAACCTCTTTCTTTTTATTATAAAAATCTATGTTGTATTTTAACGAGTATTTGTATTCTTTGTCAGCTATAAAATTCATGTTTGGAATTTTGCACACAGAAAAGTCGTAGAAGGGTGTTTTTATAGTCATTCCTTCACCATTGCTGAAATCTTTATAAAATGGAAGATTTATATGAAAAAGAATTTCACTTTCTTTCTTTATGAAATCATCATGTTCTTTTATTCCATGAAACTCAATGCTTTGCACCAGTTTTCCATTAAAAGCATCATCTTTTATCTTACCCTGTTCAAATAAATTATATGACATAGCACAGATAATTTCTCTGTTTCTAGATTCATATATTTCATGTGAAATTTTATTTTTCAGCCCAGTGTTCAGAATTATCTCTTCAGGGGAGATTAAATCACCTCTTCTACCATTTGTATATTCCCTATAATAATCCACAGCTTTGTCACCATCAAGAATCAGAATTATATAAATAAAATTTCTGTGCTTTTTTTGAAAGTCATATGCTGAAAAATCGACAGATTTTACTTTGTTTATTTTTTCTATAATATTTTGAATTTGTAATAAATTCACTTTAGAAATTTCGCAATTCGAAAAAAGCATAAAATCAGATTGATTTCCATTAGTGGAACGCTCATTAAAAATATGATTTAGCTGATCAGTATTTGAATACACACTAAAATTGAATTTGTTGTTATGATTATCAAACTCATTTAGCAAACTTTTTATCCTTTTATTTTTTGTAACCTCGCTGTTTTTTTTCTCACTGAAAAAAGTTATAGAGCTTTTAAAAAATACATATTCTAGGAAATCTTTACATTCATTTTCGAACTGACGTGAATCTATTTTTCCACAAGTGTGAAATAATTTCATTCTAAGTTTCTGTTTATCTACTTGATCAAATATTACAGTTTTTAAAGCATCCATCGAACCATCATTTATTATTCTTGAACAAAAAATGTGTTGATTCAATAGTGTATTGAATAGATGTTTATTTTTTTTACATACGCTTCGTATTATTTCTTTGTTTTCATTATGGGCTTTTCTTAAGATTTTATCACATATAATAAAGCTAGAAAAAAAATAAAAGTAAGAATTCATAGATTTTATTTTTAAAGCATATAAATACGGAAATAAATACCTTTTCTATGGTTTAATATATTATTTTCCATTTAAAGATGTTTATAAATGAACTTAATTTTAATCTAAAATAGAAAAAAATCTATAAAATGATTCTTCATAATCTAAATATATAGTCAATTGGTATTAACCAAATTGATTAGAATGTAACAATTTCTAATTTAATCTGGTTTAAATTTTGTGAATTCTGTTAAACTACAAAATCGAATGTTTATTACAATCATTGCTCACATGTTTTTATTATTGTGTTATAAGAAAATTTTTTATGCATTCTAATATATCATTTTAAAAGAAAAAACTGATAATATCTATATTTTTTGAAGTTTCTTTTCTGATATGAAAGATGTAAATTCCATTGCTTCAAAAAGACATCCAACACTTTCAAAAATCTATTATGGTTAATTAAGTTTTATTTTTTTGTGTTTTTTGTGTGAATTTACCTGAAAATTAAAAAAGTATGTAATTTTATCAATTATAAATGTCCATATTTATAAAAAACTTAAAAAAATCGGGTTCAAAACTAATTAATGCGAAAATAATAATAAAAAGATTCAAAAATGGTTAACTTTAAATGCATACTCTTCTTTTTATTTAAAAATATCATAAACAATATGACCAATATAAAGGTTATCTAAATGCACATACAAAAAAAATTTAATGTATTCTCTTATGACTTTGAGTTTGCACATTCTACAATTCTAATTATGTAATTCATAGATTACAAATAAGGACAATTTAAGTTTTATAATTTTTTCTATTTATGGGTTGTTTCTTTTATAAATTCATCTATTGTGACATATTCAGCCCATTAGGAACATTTCAAAACTCCTTGGTGCATCTTTTCAGACCTTCCTCTGATCTATCATATCAACTGATCTTCTATCTCAAATGAGATGTGTTCAAGCGTCTTGCGAATCAGTTTTACAAAAATCTTTATTTATTTTGCAAAATAAGTCATGTAAAGTTCATTAAGTAGATTGTAGTTAGAAGTTTTTAATATAGTATGTCGTCTGTATAATTAGTAAATCGTGAACTTTTAAATACTTTTGTGCTTTTACGTATAAACCATAAAATGAACGAATTTGATTGTGTCGACTTTTAATTATAGAATTAATCTCTACTAAAAATTAAGTAAAAACAGATACTAGAATACATTAATGTATTTTTTTATCTTGTATCGATACACGTGTGAAGAATTTATGTGTGGGAATGCACAAATCTATACAAGTTAAATTCTATTTAGTTTATATTAAATATAAGAGTGTTTTAATATTAATATTTATTTATGGGTTGATTTTATTTTTATCTATTTAGATGTGGTCAGCGCATTTGAAATATTGCATAACTTCTTGATGCATCCCCCTGATCTATTTTCATCAACTGCTCTTCTTCTCTCAAATTAGATGTGTACAAGTGTCTTGTGGATGTAACAGCTTTCATGTATGGTTCAGCAACGTTTGGGATTTTTAAAACCCTAAAAATTTTCTTATGGATCTTTGTAACCACTCCATAAGTAGCGTGTTTTAATTGTATATCGTTATATGAAAAATTCGAGATATCAAAAAAAAAATTCTTGGCTGATTTTGATCTTTGAATATTTCAGTTACTTCTGCTTTTTCTATAAAAATTATTGAATTTTAGAAATTTTTATTTTAATATATCAGTTCTTTTAGTGCAATGGTTTTAGAATTTAGAGTTTTAATAAGGCTAAGAAAATTCGAGTTTCTATTTTTATAAATTTCATATTTTTGAATGTTCTATGTGTTATTATTTTTTCACCACATCAAGAACATGGAATTAAGTTTATAACAACATTATTTTTTTAAAGTTAATGCATAAATTTTTTACAGCATTCCCCAAAACTGGAATGTAAAATTGTTTTAAGGCGTCAAAATTTATTATTTTAAAATTTCATATCTGGTTTTCTGGTGCACACTTATTTCTTATTATAATTTAATTATTTGTACTTTAAGCCACAAACGTTGTCGTATTTTCAAAGAAGTATGAAATCCCAAATAAAAAGAAGCAATTACAAAGGAATAGTATTGAGGAAAACAATTGAATAATTATGTCTTGAAATGAGAAACTATACGCGTGAAAATTGTAAAATAGATGTTACTAAAATTAAGTATTAGGCAAAAATGTACCATGGAAAATCTAAAGCTTTGCTTGAAATAATTTAAATATCTAAAAAAAATTTAATGGTAATCCTATATGTTGTAGTAAATATTACAGTAAAGAAAAAAATTAACATTACTAGATAATAATATGTTTGGTAATTTCATAATATTATTGATTGTCTGAAGAGATGAAATTTCATCTAAATAATGAACTTTATGAAATTTACTTTGTGTTTGGTTTTATATTTTTGCAACTTTTTATCCAAACGAAATCCTACGATGGATCTATCTAGCAGCATAAACATATAAATTTAGTTAACTATTAAGAAATTTAAATTTATGCATGTGAAAGTTTTGGTTCATTATCTTTTAGGCTAGAGATGCTTTCGATGGATCAATAAATTGGATTTTATTTTTATTTATGTTTTGCTTTTGATTTTACTTTTATATTTGCAAACACTTTGCGCGAAACAGACAATTTTAGGTTTAAACTTCAACAATACTTTTTACTATCTCTTCCCATGCTAGATACTGATCGATACCCTTCTTCTCTAAAAATTATCTGTTTAAGTGTCTTTCACAACCCTGAAGTTTATAAAATGAATAGCCTAATTACAATTCTATATGTATTGTGTAGTTAATTGAATTTATTTACGGGTTTATTTATCCTATTTCAAACTATAGGATTGAGGAAACCCTTGAAACAATAGGTCTTGAAAAGAGGAGAAGTATCGAAGAAAATGTAAGAGAAGAGGATATTTCTAAGGGTATAGACATGGCGTGTCATTGGAAATAAACACATTATTCTGAGGAGAAAATCATAAACTACAATATCAAAATTAACCAATAGAATTTAAAGATTTATTTACAGCGTATATTTATGGTTATAATTTTGGTTTTAGTTCTCGAGCAAATTTAAATGATTTTCCATGCGCACGTCGTATTTGTATTTTTGGCTATCTTCCTTTCTCCGAAATCTTCTTAACCTATAAAATAAAAGGTTTATTTAAACTACTTAATTTATTTTATCTAACTACCCTTTTAGAACAAGTATTAAAATAGATCGATTTATAAAGCGGGTGATTCTTGAATAACAAATATATGTATTTTAAATGCAAGTTAAAGTTTTTTATGGGTCGGGGCTTTGTATTTTTAATGCTTTTCCTCCCAGCAAAACCTAAATGACCTAAGAGTGTGGTATATTAGCGTTAATTCAAATTTATTTATTTATTTATTTTTCTTGTTTGTAATTGAATAAGCTGCTTCAACTAGATCTGCATGTTTCTCCATTTCATCTCTAATTGGCTTGATAATTTCATCAATCATTAACGACACACTATTTTTTAAATCAGCTGGATGTATATTTTTAGCAACAAAATCAGACTCTAATTCTAAGTAATCACCAAATACAATATCATCACGATCTTTACAAAAAATAACAACCTGTTTTTCTTTTATTGCATATATAGGGAAAATAATGAATTTGAGCAAAGAAAGCAAACCTGTTTCTTTGTTTCCTTCTTCACAAAAACATTTTCTAATCTTTTTCTGTATATCTTTAGTCGAATCACAAAGATCAATTTTGCTATACACATCAGAAGAACTCATTTTTTCACTATTAAGTCCCGGAATCATAAAATTCATTAAATGTATTCTCTTCTTATAACTTAGTAAGGGGAGATACTTCATCGCATACGTAAAAATTTTTCTTTGATCTACACCGCCAAATTGAGCATCAACATCTAAATATTCTTCATCAAGAGCTTGCATTGACGGGTAAATTAACGATGATAAAAGTGGATTATCAACTTGTTTTACTACTTGTGCACCAGCTTTTTTTGCATCCCGTTCTGATGTTAAAGTAGATATTCTAAAAAGATCCATAGTGTATTTACTAGATGTTTGAAAATCACTTCCTTTAACGAATTCAAGCCGTCCATTTGTTTTCTTAGAATTAATATTGAGATCTTCTAGCTTTGTATTTAAATTCAAGTCTTTAACTTCAATCTCAATATTAAGGCTTTTGAGCATAGCTTTAATTATTATTTCATAATAAATTGTTCGATTTTCAATTTGCTCGAAAGGGGCTTTTAAATTATCTAGAAATGCATGAATATCAGCTAGCAAAATCTTTACATGACTATTTGCCATTAAAAAGTCTCTTATTTTAAGTATTGGAAGAAAATATGCGATGTGAGGTTTACCTGTTGTTGCTGTTCCCCAGTAAATCTTTATATCTCTTTCTTTTATGATATCCTTGAGTTCGGAATCACCAATAACTTCTTGAAGGTTACGTGTGATTAAATCGTATTTCGTTTTGTGGTCCATTTCAAGGGATATTTAATTTGCTAATATTAAATTGAAATAGATAAATATCAAATGTATTTATTTATAGGGTAATTTGATGTTTAGACCTCAAATATCGTTCAAGAAAAACATTAAATTGCTCCATAGAACATATTTTTCTAATACTTATTTCAAAATGAGCATCTATCATGAATTTATTTATTTGTGACAAAATAAGAAATAAATATATTTAATATGTTCACAGAAGCTATATTTGTTTTCATAATATGCTTATTTTAGATCGGTACCTCATTATTTTTTATTTATGGGTTAAGTTTATTTTTATGAATTCCATCTATTGAGACTTAGTCTGCCTATTTGGAAATTTCATAACATCTTAATGTATCTTTTGACACCTTTCTTGATT
Source organism: Rhyacophila brunnea (assembly GCF_057557595.1). Lineage (NCBI taxonomy): Eukaryota > Metazoa > Arthropoda > Insecta > Trichoptera > Rhyacophilidae > Rhyacophila > Rhyacophila brunnea. The sequence continues at coordinate 1,031,546 of NW_028233346.1, read as the reverse complement.
CGTCTTCATCAAATGCTCTTCTTCTCTCAAATGAAATGAGTTCAAGTGTCTTTTGGAATGTGATAGCTTGCGGTATGATTCTACTTCTCTCTGGATTTTTAACACCTTAACATATTTTTTATTATATTTTGTTACCACCCCATCCCAAGTTATCTCATATGGTATTATTCTTGTTTTACATTTGTATATTAGACCAATTTCATTGTGCCTTCGCGTGTAATCATGCCCTAACTCTTTCTTGAATCTCTTTGGAAGATGGTCGAATATTTTCATGGCTTCGTTACAATATGGGCATTTTATTTACTCCCCGAAAAAATACATTTTCGTTTTGAATATAATAGAATTTACCTTCTTCACTTGGTTTAATGTTGCCGTATTTTATCCATCTTGATGATCCAACAATATCAACCATAACATGATTCTTGACTATAGATGTTTTTGGTGTAATAGAGATCTTTTATTTTACAAATAGACTTCCTTGCTGCTTTTTCTCACATATTTTCGAAATGGATGATATTGATTGGTATCTCATATACTAATTTTATGTATGGGTTAACTTGATTTTAGTTATTATAATTTATTAAAGTCAAGGTATATATTATTCTATAAATAGTCTTACATGGAACTTATTTTGAAATGGATATATATCTATGATTTCGCTCTTTTGGGTTTTATAGTATCTGCATTTTTTTCTATCATTTTGTAATTTATTCTTGATTATATCATCTTTTTCTAAATATATGCAGTACCGAATAAAAAAATACTAGATTAAAATATTAACCTATAATTAAATTGAGACGGCGTGGTGTCAAAATATAATATATACGATAATAAGGAACACAAAATCACAAACATGATCGAGGAATATACAAACCTCTAGATTGACGAATATCTTTCAATTACAAAGTCTCGAAAAGAGTTTGGGATTTAAGAAGACAGCGAAAAGTAACGATACTTCGTGCGCAAAGTTATTATATTGGTGTTCCTGTTTACAAAATGTTACATGCTAACTATATATTTAGCCCATAAAATAAGATTCTTTTTTATTCGTAGTGATTTACGTTATGCGATTACAAAATTTATAAAAAATATTACTGCCTTTTTTTAATGCCAAATAAGTTAAGAAAATACCCTCTCACAATTTGAAAAATACTTATGCTCATATAATATAAGATGTTTTGAATTTTCTTAAATATAGATCACTTTACGGAAACATATGATGCTCGAGCAGCTTTAAAATGTTCATAAGAACTGACACATATCATTAAGTAATTCGATTTAATTAAAAAGGTCTATTAATAAAATTTAATCACCAAATTGAAATTAATCAACAAAGTAACACACAAAACTTCAACAAATTAAACGTAATGGAATAGTGTGCTCACGAGAAAACACAACCTGTGTTCTATGGTTTTGAGGATGCATGTTAAAAAAATCGCGAATTTAACACACTTTTATCATTAAATGATGAAATAAAAGTTGATAGTAGTGGCTTTTCGGAAGAAAAAATCGAGCAAAGTGCAACTTTGAACTGTTCTTTATGATAACAAAAAGTCACAATTAGTAAGTTCAAAAGATATAAACGTCATTGAAAATATGTAAGTTATATAATTCAGATGAATTTACATTTTCATAGGTTTATATTCTGTCATTCTGGATTTTATTAATTTTAGTCGCCATATTAAATAATCATGTTACATAATCTTAGTTTAATATCTCTTAAAAAAATCAGATAACAATTTTATTATATATAATCGTTTCCAATTAAGAATTATAAAAGAGCAAAGTAGAAAAAGGCGGGAAACATTTTTTAGTCCGCACATACAATTTATATTGAAAATTTATAGTTTTTAAAAATAAAATATTTAATTGTAACTTAGGTGCCATGATTCCTCTTTATGGAAATATCTGTAAAGTATGCAAAAATAGAGCAAAAAAAATAAATCAAGAAAATTTATCTATACATAGGTGAATATATACATATGAAAACATAAACAGATACTTTTTTATATCAAAATCAATCACAACTCTTTATTTTGGATTTATCATACTAAAATCATCTCGTGTTTCTGTATGTGTTTCAAAATCCAGGTTTTTATATTTTTACAAATATTGTATGTATTCTTTATATCTCTTTAATTTAAAGAAAAAAAAAGAACTAAAAATAAATATTTCATGCCTAATATTGTTTTATGTAATTTTTCTTAAAAATAAAAGGAAAACGTCTATAAGTTCCGCATTATTATAATTAAAGCAAATTTTTTTCAGTCCAAAATAATTATATTCCAACAAAAACTATGTTAAATTTTTTTTTTACTTTTATTAACATTCTTGGGGGGCTTTTAAAAAAAAGTAAAGTTTATATTTTAATTTTATTTGCTTAAAAATTCAAATCATATACATTACTAGTAATGAAATTGATTAGATGCCTTAAAAATATATATATCAAAAATAAATCTGAATTTATATAGTATACAACTAGGCATATATATTCCAAAACAAAAAGTATATTTTTAAGAATTAAAAAAAGATCGTTTGTTTTAAATTGTATTTATATTAAAAAATAGGAAAATATATTTTTGGCACTCTCGAGGTACAATCTTTATACCTGCATTAATTTAAAGCCAGATTGACAGAATAAAAAGATTATATATTCTTTATAAAACGGTTTATTATAAAATTTGTATTTTTGATTTTTTATATCTGTTTTATAAACTCTTAATTATACTTAGAGTATTTATATTCAAAGTATAACATAATAAATGTGAAATATTTATATGATAAACTTTCCTAATATACGGGGTAAATGATCATAAAATAGTTTTAAGGTTAATTTTTTTGGCAAATGTAGATTTTAATGCTAAATATCAGTTTTGTACTCTTTCAAAGCCACAAATTCAAACATACCTTTCTCCACTGAATTATACACTATTATTTAAATTTCTATTAAATAAATTTATGTTTTAAATATAGAATGCAAATGTATCAGTTGATATTTATCTATTACTATTTAAAAATATAACCGAAAACTTTATTATGGTTGAAAAAATAGTTAAGTCATTTGAACTGCGAGATAATGATAGATAAAACAACGACATTAAAAAAAACTTAGTATTAATGCTTAGAAAATCTCATAATACACGTTTTTTAATAGTATATGTGATTTTGGAATAACCCCTCGCATAAAATTAGGATCCATCTATATTTTGTCATAAAATAAAAGATGATCAAAAAACACTGTGTAGTATATTGAGAGAGAAGCTTAAAAATAAAAAGAAGCACACACAAAAAAAATGCGGTAAACACTTGATCATTTATTACTTAAAAAGGTGACGTATATAGTAAGGTTGAAAAAAATTATGCAACAAAATAATATGACAAATTTGTTATATGCTGCTAAATGCAGTTTAAATCGTACAAATATATGTATGTATAAATATTAATAAACAATAAAAGCAAGACACTTGAACAAATCCTATTTGAGAGAAGAAGAGCAGTTGATGTGAATAGATCAGGGGATGCTGTCAAAAAATATATCAAGGAGTTTTGAAATATTTGCAATGGACTGACCATGTTTCAATAGATGGAATTGATAAAATGAAACTTAACCCATAAAAGACAAATATATTTGGGAAAATAAAAGAGCTATTTGTCTATATGCAATGACTTATTAAGGCATTTAAAATGATTTCATCATAAATATGTTCCTATTTTTGATTCGCTATATGTATTAGAGTACACATACAAGCCCTTACACTTCGAAATAAATTATAATCATGTAATTGCGTTTGTAATGATCTTTAAGCATAAGAATTCGGTAAATATCTCCATATGTATACTGTATTTTTTAATATTCCAAATGAGCCAATATCTCCTATTAAGGTGAATAATAAATTAGATAAACTCAACCTCAATACATATTTAAATTATGTTCATGAAATTCTTTCTAAATTTTGTAATATAATCACGTTCTAAACTTCCAACCGAAAATTTATCATATACATTATTTCTTTTACCAAAAAATTGGAATTCAAAGCAAAAAAAAATATTAAATTATTTATAGTTTGTTTATGTATTTCATTATGTTGTAGATAGCAAATAAAGTGTATTAAATGATTTTTTACATGAAAGAGAATAATATTAAATACAATCCGAGCCAATATAATTACAAACGGACTTAATATAAATAAAATATTAATAGAATTAAAGATTTAAATAAATTTAGAATGATAAAACGCAAGGTATTTAATTTAAAATCTTTTTAGAATAAAAAACAAATCTTGATGCTTTAAATTTATTAACATGATCTAAATAATCGTAAAAGCAAATAAATATAAAATTATAGCTAGAATTATATGTTCTTAAACTTTAAAAAGTAGAAAATAGAAAGGTATAATTTTAAATATTATTGTTCGATAAAATTAAATTGTACTTCGGCCGTGTAGATTATAACAGAAATCGTTTATATTTGATTTAATTCTTTGTGCAGAAAATATTTATGAATGTTTTTCTATAGTATAGAAATGATTTTGTTTATTTTTTTTGGATCGAACATGATATTCAGAAGTAAAATCTTACCAGATTTCAAATTAACATATAAACAACGTTAACATCATGATTTGTTTTATAGAACTATAAAAATGACATGGAATCACAATTTTGACATTAAATAAACTAGATTTAATCAATTCGAACAAAATACTCTTATTTGTAAATTAAAAACACAATTTCCAAATTCAAATGGTTCATACATATAGCATATTCTTTTTTCTACCATTAAAACCCTTTATAGAACTATTATAATATTATTTATTGCTTAGTTATCACATTTTTGCATTATTTATACGTAATCAAAGAGTTCTATATGTGAAGACATGTTCATATGGGATATAATGATCAATATATCTAGTTTTATTACCGTAATATTTATATTTGTATTATTCTTTTTATTTTGTTTTTATCCATTTTAGTCAAGTTAATTTTAGTTTTAATAAACTTATTAATCCGATTTATGTCATCCTTTATCATTTTTTATTACACAATTCTATTATTACATGTAGCCACTTATAGAAATAGAATCTTACAATACATCTCTAGATTTAAAACGCATCAAATTGGCCTAATAAGGTTCAAGGATTGTAATCTACAAACTCAAAATTTGTATTTTTATTTTTATTAAGATAAGTCTTTTTTTATTGCTCTAATATTTTTCAAGCGTTCCCTAAAATTTTCTAAAAATATAAAATAAGTAAGTATAAATTATCCAAACATATTCTCCTTACATTTAAGTTTATATTTTCAATTTACATTTCATGCCAGTGGCAGTTCTAGTTATTAAGAATTCGAGCCTTATTTCAAAAAATAAAATAATTTTGATTATTTTAAAATTAAAAACTTGATTTCTTGCATTAAACTTTGTTTATCGAATAATATAGGTATCATTTATTTTTATTTTTTGATGTTTGATAACCTTTATAACGGTATTATAAGGATATACATTAGATCGCAATCTACAAACATCAATATCAATTGGTTTAAACCGGCATAGAAAATTCTATATGATAACTGGTTAAAATATTATAGGTTATTATATTCTTAGAAAACTATTAAACTTAACTAAAATATATTTTATTTAATGGATTTTATATTTTCTTGTTTATAATATCCTAAAGATGTTTCAAATGACGATAAAATTATGTTTGAAGGTGGAAAGATAAAACGAAAAAACATGGGGTTTTTATGTACTAATAAAAAAATTATCTGATGCAATTCAATCATAAAAAATTCAAAATTTTAAATAGGAATGCTTAATATAGCCCAGAAAATAAGATTTTAAAGATCCAAGGCCTTTTCATTATATTCAAATTATAATATGTTTCACCAAATAAAATTCTATCAAATAATTTTGCGAAATTATGAGTTGCTTAAATATGCAAAAAAACTGGTTCTTTTTATATAATTGCATTTGGTTGTGTATATTTGTAAAAGAATTTGTAAATAGATATATATTTTGATAAAAAAATATAAATTCGCTGTTGTAAAAACAATTATTTTTCTGATCATAATATAAATGAATGTCTGAAAAGATATTTAATAATAATTTACTACTCCAAATTAGGTTTTATTAGTGCAAAAATATGTTGCAAGCAATCCTTAAATCAAATTTCCGTCACATTTTATAATTTAAACCTATATATTTATGAAGGTTTTATGATTTTTAGATTTGTTAGGTTTTAGACAGAAAACAACATGTTAAACACTTATCTTAAATTTTATTTTTTCTATTTAGTATCAATTCTTCAAAAAACTATTGATATACCAAATAAATAAATTTTTTATTTTATTAAATTAAAACCTATCAATTAAATGCTGCTTATGCATATTACTGTCTTGTAATTACATTTAACATTAGATAATGCATATATATTTTTTCTGTAGCATTTTACTCAAGGCTTGCAAATATTGATATTTATGATGCATTAAATATAATATTTAAAATTTATCGCACAATCATCACTCCTTTTTATAGTTTTTATGCTATTTATATTATGATTAAATGCTGCTCAATATTTTTATATATTTACATCCGTATAAATCATTTAAATTTATCATTATCTTTATTTTCATAATTACGAAATTTTCTCGTATTTTCGAGTTTACATCGGCTTTAATTTTTTATATAATCATGTATTATACCAGAATTGTTAGAGCACTGTATATATATTGGATATTTGTATGGCACTGTTTTTGCATTTAAAATAACGAATATAGTTTTGATCACTCAATGGTCTTTTTCTCTGCATGCTTTGTCAATCATACCATATTATCTATAAATTTCGAGTTTTTTTCTATTAAATATAGTTTATTATTATAAAAAATTAAATCTTGTGTTTCTACTAAGGTTTCAAATATCTAAATACTGAAACAGAAATTATTATAAACATATTTTTTTATGACAACATATACATAATAAAAAATCATAATATAAATTTATGCGATTACTTTAGAATCTTATTAGCAATATTTCATCTTTTTTTTTATTTTTGATCATAAATTATTTATACGGACCAAAATATTCACAAATTTCTACAATTTTACACCAAATTGTTTTTTATTGCATCAAATATAAAAAGAATCCTTTTTTATTCACGAACTTTATTTACTACAAAATCACCATCCACCAATATATTTTTGCATTATTATTTCGTACAATTTTCCATATTTTTTTAATCTATTTTTGGACTCACACGTTGATAAATAATAAACATTTTTTTATAACAATATCTGAAATATTAGATAATAATCGTAGTTTGACGTTGTAAACAGAATTTTAATTTTTATGACTTAAATAAACTCTAAAATTTTGTGCTTCATTGTGCTATAGAGTTTTGTATTGTATTATAAAAATTTCACATGATTTTAACTTAATAAAACGGCTGATACTAACCATTCTAAAAAAATTAATATAAAATAGTAGTTCAGCGCATTTTTTTTGTTTTAAAATTTAAAAATCGAAAAAATTTACAGATCATATTTTTTAATGTTTATTTTAAGTTTTACATTTCATAATATGAATAATTTTTTCTATGGATATATATACACAATAAAAAGGCAAATTTTTTTGTATGAATTATATAAGCAGAACTTAGACATTTACTATAAAATACGAAAAAAGGAATACAGAAATTGAAATTACACGAAATAAATTCATTTCTTATTCAATATAATTTCTAAAAAATATGGACATAATAATATATAGATCTATACCAAGCCTTTTTTCATTCGTTCGGTTCAATTCTATGAAAGACTTACTGATACTAAAACATTAAGTTTAATTTCAAGAAAACGAGGATTCAACAGAAGTTGTTACCAACTATATTAAATGATCAGATAGAACGGATCATAATAATGCAACTGGTGATCTGTAAAAAAAGCACAAATTATAGCACTAGAAATCGAATTTCAAGCATAATCGTACTGCCATTATTCGGAAATGTAGAAGAACTGTTAAATAAATGTTTAGTCTCAAGCTTTTCAGCTTTTATTTTATATTATGGTCTAAAAGATTAGATATGCACACATTAGATTAATTTAAAAACTAAACCATGGAACAAATTTTTAAATTTGTATTATAATTAGCTTGAAATTGTGGATTCATCATCTTTAATTTTTATAATGATAAAAAAGGATCTTTAAGCAATTCAATCGCAGTGGGTCTTTCGTTGCGCTCAATTTTCATACATCGAACAACAAAGTCTTTTAGTTTTTTTGAAATTCTCTTATCAAAATAAAATACTTGATTTCCACTAAGAAAATCTTCATACCAAGTATAGTCTCGTTCATTATCTGTGTAAAATATTTTTCTATTTGTTGCAAGATGGTAAATGATAGATCCAAGTGACCATATATCTGCCTTCTGTGAGTATACGCCATCAAAATATATTTCCGGTGGTGCAAAAGGAAATGTGCCGTAGTATTTATTGACTAAAACAACATCTTCATCAGCATTTATTTCCCTTGCGAACCCGAAATCTAATATTTTATATATCGTATCAGTTAAAATCCCATTTGGATCTTTTACTTTCTTGCCCATTATATTACCCATTTTTAAATCTAAATGTGCAATTCCATTTTTATGTAGATATACCAATCCGCTGCAAACATCCCTACATATTTTTTTTATAAGCTTTTCATTCTTATTTATTTTTTTATAGCTAACACTAGTGTCCAGGTATTCAGAAATAATCCAATGAACTTCATCTTTAAGATTTCTATTTCTATTAACATTTTTTTGTATAAACGTACAATATGTTTGTATTATATTATTATGATCTAAAATCATACATATTTTATCTTCCTTTCTCTGTGTTTTCTGCTTCTTAACATATCTTTTTATTGCATGTTTCTTTCCATCTATTTTAAGTCCGAACACCGCGGAACTTTGTGTTAGACGTATTTGAATTAATTCTGGTGGACACTCGATCTTTGCAAATCTTTTGTTCTGATCTTCTCTTTCTTTAAATTTGAGACACTTATTGGTTTCCTTATTTATAAATTCTATAATAGGAATAATACTCTCTTCATGGAAGGAAAATGATTCGGAGCTAAAATAATCACTATTTTTTGTGCATAGGCTTTCAATTTTTGATACAGCCTTTGATTCTACACATAGTATTAAATTTGAAACGAAAAATAGCATCCTCATCATAAAGTTATTATTATGCATAAAATGCAGCTTGAAAATATGTTCGGGATTCGAAAATATAAATTTATCAAAAAACGGAATATATTTGAATACTAATTTACTTAACCACGTAAAAGAGAAACAAGATCATAAAATGAAATTTATACACACAAAGTTGTAATTAAAATTAAATTAAAAAGAATCTTGAATCCTATAATTTAATTTATGCACATAAAATATACATAAATTATCCGTATTAATATTAACACGTCACTTATAGATAATATCAAGCCTTCCATATAAACAAGAAATATGTACACATGTTTTGCTTGAATTTTATTACCAAAATAAATTTGAATCTTTTTATCACACATTCCACATTATTTCTCTTACAAAATCATGTATAAAACTAATATACAAGATTAAAACGGGGTTTTTTGTCAAGGCATTGAAAAATTATTTTTAATTGTAGTTTATATGAAATGTGTCAAGTGTAACACGTATTAAAAATAGATTTTGCATTTTTTTTACATATAATCATAAAATATACCTGTTTTCAAAAAATTAAAATAAGTATCGCTATTTTTATACTAATAAAGAATATTTTTTAAAAATTGCTATAGAATCTATAATAAATTTTACGATAATGTCTTGCCCTGTATATAAGACGAAACTCTATATATTTTAACTCCAGGGGAAAAGATAATTATTCACTTCAAGGTGATAATATAACGACATATAATTTTAAACCAAGTAGAAATTATAGTGGTTATGCTTTTTTTTTATCAGTAGAACAATCTAGTAAATAATATCTCATATAAATTTAGCAATTCGTGCGTCAAAATATTTTTCCTATAGAAGCTAGAGTAGAACTAATATATAAATATATATAATAGTCTGTTTTAATTTTAAGTAATTGTTTATTGTCGTACCAACTACAAGTTATTTTGGGCATCAAACCCATTATATTGATCTATGCTAAAACTAAAAAATTAATTGTCGTGCCAAAACCCATAAATTATAATAAACTGCAAAAATCTAAAGATTGTCTGCAATATCAACTTTAAAAATATACAAACAAACTTATTTCATCAATAAATCATTCAAATAGAATTCTACAACTAAGAATCGATGATACAATAAAAAATATTTATAAAGAAAGATATATCACAATACATAATGTATATATAAATAACGCTTATATTATGATTATTTTTTAAAGCAGACGAATTTAAATATGATGGCTTGTATTTAATATTTTCCTGTGGCACACAATCATTGCACAAACTAAACTTAATGTATTTAACTTGAAAAAAAAACGCTAATAACAAAAGCCTAGAATTTTAAAATAAAGCACATAAGGAGCCGAAGATATTCAATATGACATTAATTCAATGGTTTTGTGAATCAAAAAAGACTGTGTTTTATACAATAATACAAAAATCACAAACGTATTCGATATATAAGCTTCAAAAAAATATTTATAATTATATTATTAAAATCTGATAATAATGGTCCTTTGTAAAATTTGGAATGTTAAAAAGGCATTGAGTATGGTTCTGAGATGTCTAAATATTGGATTTAAAAATTTAATAAATACCTTTAAATTTCTAAAAAAGAAAAAATCGATATAAAAAAAAATTCTTATCCCAAATTATTATTTCTTTATGGGGAAAAACAAAGTTTAAAAACCTATAACATATATTTGACTTTTGATAATTTTTACCATAAATATAGCGTTTACCATTATTTTTTTGTGGTTAAACTTCTAAGCAATTGTGCAATGATTTATTTTTATGCAAGATATGCTAAGCTTTATGTTCTTTATGGTTGAAAAGTTTCGATAAATTGAATTTCTGAAACAATTACATATACCAAAAAAATAAAAATACACCGATCATAGATTTATTTTAATTAAATCCCAAGATATTTTAAATATTTATTTCGAGTATTTAACTGTAAAACAGTATTTACTTAATATATTTTAGTTCAATTCAAATTAATTGACTAAAAATTTCAAACAGAGCACATAATGACGTTCTATTCACTTTTATTATTTGCTTATAATGTAATTTTTTGTAAATTTTAGTTGATAATAAAATTCTTCACTATAATTAGAACTTATCTTATATATGGGTACATTTGATTTTTAGATTTTTGTAGTTGTTCAAGCAAAATTATAGATTGCTTAATACACAGATTTGGTGATACTTATTTTAACCTAATTATATTTGTTATATTCCTCGACGCATCTTCCTTTCTAAATTTTTATTACAAAAATTTCGTACTCAATTTTATTGTTTGTGCGTATTTTTACGCTTCAGTTGGATTCCCTAACTCCTTAATATGCGACTTGGGGAAATGAAACCACCCTATTCAATATAATTATGGTTAAAATTTAATTAAAATAAAATCTATGTCATAAATCAACAAACATTTGGTGCTCAATTCCATGATTAATATTTTATATTTATTCCAAGTTCTTTTATAATATGCCAAGTAACAACCTAAAATCGCGATCATATTTTTTTATGATATTCTAAACTAGAAAGTGTAGCCATTTATAAATGTTTATAAATCAACATCAGGAATCATTTGGAAAATATAAAAAATAAAATAAAAATCAAGCGAAAAGTATAAATATATAGGTTCGTATTATTATAATACAAGATTTTCAGTCATGAAAAGTAAATTTTCAATTAAAAACGCAAATTATTGTAGCTGCTCTATTTCTAATCATAAATGGTTGTGCTTTATGTAAAATAATCTATTAAATTATACAGAGTCTTAATATCATATAAACAAACCAAATTTTTTTGCTTATGAATATCAAGCTAGGCTATATTGTCCTATCGAGAAACAGAATTTTACTTAACGCTAAAAAGACAATCAACTATAACTGTGTAGCATAATTTCGAGATGGAATCTTTAATTTAAAATATTGATTATATAAATTTGTCAAATAAAATGTGTACTGGTTAAGTACAAAACTAGTAATTTATGTTGCCTAGATGCAAGAGATACATAAAAACTGATGGATTTATCCACGATAAAATTTGTATTCATCTATAGGTATTAACTTGATTGGGATGCTGATGCGACTTTATATAATTCCAAAATAAAAATGCAAATGATCCAGATACTATTGCCATGATAAGGATGTTTACCAGAAGCAATGTCACGAATGACACGGTCAATTTTAAAAATCATATATATATCTTCTAGACCACTTTGGCATACTTTTTTTTACAAAAAAACAATAAAAATTTATCTTTTTTATATCTGGATAAATTTTATTTTAGTTTTTTAATCTAGTTGAAGCAACTTTAAATAGTCTTTACAATGAATTTAGTTAATATCGCCTTGCAGATGGTCAACTAATAAATCTTCTTGATTGCTAACCCTTTTTTTCAAACTTATTAGTTTATGTTTTTACTTAAATTATATCATTTGTAAGTATGCTTCTGCTTCTTCTGGAATTATATACTCCTAAATTTACTCCTTATAGAAAATATTGAGTGAAATAATATAAATAGTTAGCATGTTTAATCTAAATTTAATTCCATAATCAATGATTTTACGATTCGAAAATTAATTTTTGCATGCAAATTTTCATTTTATTGGATTATTGACTGCAGTTTAATATTTAGGATATAAAACCTTTAATATTTATGGGTTGAGTTTCTTCTTTTTAGAAATTTTATATATTGAGATATAAAAAGCGCACTGGGAATATTGCAAATCTTCTTAGTGCATCTTTTGACACTTTCTTCCGATCTGTATTCATCAACTGCTCTTCTTCTTTCAAATGATTTGGGTCTAAGTGTCTTTTAACATAAAAATCCTTTTTTATGAATAATAAACGTCAAAAATAAACAAAAGCGGGTATCTAAATTATTTAATAATTGTTAAGTTTCAGTTTTGTAATTGTCTTTTTCTCTTCAAGGTTTACGTGATTTGTTTCTCTTTTTACATCATAGTTATACTCTTGTATATATGCTCTTTTAAGACCTTTATTTCATTGTTTTCCTAATTTCTATTTTTTGATTACAATCTTGATTTTGTCTTTGACTTAATGCCTTTCATGTAGCACGTATGATACTTGGTGTCAAGCTATCTCATTTTACGGAATGTGGTATAATCTTTTTCTTACACTTATGGACTTAAATTTTATGTTGGAATAATATAAATGTAAATTATTTAAAAAATTACGATAAACACAAAAAACAATCCTTTAATTATGAAATAAAACTTATTTTTAGCAAAGCATCAATTTTCAAGAATTAATATTTCAAAAAACAAGAATATGTTTCAAAGACTATGGTGCGAATTTAAATGCAATTTTATTTAGATCGCTTACTTTTATTTAATGTGTGGTTTTTTGTAAAACAAAATGGAGGAACACGATTATTTTCAACTTCAGAATTGATAATTGTATGTCCCTATATGTGCATTTTATATGTTTATAGGTATTTCGTTATTTGATCTAACAGAACGCATTCATTTATTATATTAGTTTTAATGTGATTTTTTTTGTTGATTTTAATGTAGAAAAGCAACTTTTGGTTTTATTATACATATAATACAGGCCGTCATTCTTTATACATGGTTTTTAAGCACAAATATTATTCTATGTGAATCCGAAGTATGCTTTTTTTATTTCTTGATAAATGATACGTATTAATAAAATTCAATATTTAACGTTATATGTATAGAAAAAATAATAACATACTATTATTGTGGTTTAAATCTCTATTTATATACAAAAAAGAGTATTCTTAAAATATTATTATGATTTTTAATGTAAAGTGTATATATGGATATATCATGAATTATTTCTTTCTACAAATAATAACAATCTCAGAAAGGTTTTGAAGGTATATCTAAACAATGTTTTGTAGACAGAAGCCGTAAATGAGAAATATATCCGGATTTTAATCGCTCATTTATACTTTTTTTTGTTCTTTTAGTCTTTTAAATGTTATCCTTGGCAATAAAAAAAATTTCCCGTACTTACATCATCTGAATTACATAAAGACCTCATATCATTATATTTCTCTCAATAGAATTAATTTTCACGGATTTCTTCATGTAAATGTGATTTATTCGTTCAGTAAGAAACCTTACAAAAACCTTTATTGTATTTATATCATATTTTATATCCCTAAATCTTTGTTTTGTTTCAAAAACCATCAAACGGCAACAAATAATTAATAGTCAGTTAATAAAAACCCATTTAATTTTTCATTCCATTTTATAATCGATTAAAATGTTTTAAAAAAAATTTTGAATGTAAATAATAAAAAATTTATGTATTTGATTTAGTTCTGTTCATATTTTTTTGATTTTATATTATAATCCTTTTCGTAATAAGAAACAGTAATCAATCGAAATTTTCACGCTATTTAAAAATTAAGATGATTGAGTAGTGTAAACTTTAGACCTGACTATTTTTAAATATATGATTCTGACTTATAATTCTTCTCGCGAAAAACATTTTTAAATAAATGTACAGAATATTATTTCCATCTAGCGCAAGATAAAAAGCAAGCGCTGAAAGACCAATATACAGTAAATAACCTTTCTCTTAAAACAAAGTAATCATTTAATTGGATCAACAATTTTTCTTGATTTCTGAATGCAATTCAAAGTAATTAAATCTAATATTGGTATGATAGAAATGTTACCCTGTATATATGCCCTGATTTACGGTGTCAAATTATAACTATAATTCTTTATTTCTTTTTTGAGTATAGAAGCGTTGATGTCTTATAATATACATGGATTATAAGTGTGCTATTAGTCTTTTCTCTATATTTTACGCCACAAAATAACTCTGAATATTTTTGAACCCTAAAAAAATAATGATAATACATTGTTTTAATGTCACTAAAAAAATAAAATATTTAAAAGAGAAAGAATTTAACGTAATCTAACAATATCATGAAATTTTTGATAGAAAAGCATTCAGAAAATAACAATAAGTATGGATTCGTACTTAAATTGCTTAGAAAAATTCACTTGGGTTTACCTATATTAAGATAGCTTCCTATATGAATTTTTCACATATGAAAATATGTATTTTAATCGTCTTGAAAATAAAAAAAATATGCCTATGAGATATTAAAACGATAAAATCAACATTTATGATGTCTTATAGCGAAAATTTCAGATAATCGCAAGAAAAAAAAAAGAATTTTTTTTTGGTTTTTCTTTTTTGTTTTTAATCTGGATTGCAGTGACTTCCTAGAGAATTTGTCTTATTTATTATTTTAAATTGTAAAAATTTGTTATTAAGACAGCACAATGAATATAATAAAACAATGTTTGAACTTGCTTATTTATTCCTTGGCGAATTTATGAACAATTATTTGTATATAAATACGAACTTAAAATTAAAGGATGTCATGTTGTGTGTTTAAAAATAGTATAAATTCGCCTTTTATTCCAAAAAAAACATACAATCACAACTTATCTTAGTTGCTCTATATCATGAAAGATGAAGATTATGAACAAAAGGGTTCAAAAATACAATTAATATGTTATTTTAAGAAGATTGCTGTTTTTCACATTTCATTTCAGGTTATTACAAAAAAAAATGCATAAAAACGAATGAATTGTTTTTGTTGATAATTAATGCAATAAATAATTATATTTTTAGCCTTGTACTACCTAAATGTAACATAAGGTAAAATATCTCTAGAAATATCATATATAATCAGTAGTTTGTATTATTATTTTACCCCGTAGGAAGTCTTAAATATATTTAATTTTGCCTTTATCATTATTTTTAATAAGAGTAGTATTTATTGCCAAATTTATCTATATACAATAATCAAAGTATCTAAAATCTGTGTTTTATACCTGAAATTTATAAATAACATGTTAAAAATAGATTTGTAATTATTAAACCTTAATTATTCAACTATTTTCTATAGAATAAGGTATAAAATCACGTTTTATCCTGTTCATTTTATGTTTATAAAATAAAAATTTAATATTATTTAAACTTTTTTTTTAAATAAAAAGAACTGAAATTGGCTTAAAACTCTTTTTTGGATATACATCACAAAATTAGCAAACAAGTTTTTAAATGTCTTCTTTATCCTATACAAGAATGCTAATAAAAAATAAGTTTACAAAGAATTCTATTTTTTATATAAATTGTTTATTTTATGACAGATAATTTTTTTACAATGCATTTATATGCCATCCATCAAGTATCCATTCAAACAGTATTTATATTCATTTTTTTAAAAATGCAATGGTTTTGAAACTTATGCGAAAGTCGGAAAATATTTTACATAACGAAGGATTTTCATCTCTGTAAATTTAAACGTTCAAAGCTTACGAATTTTGTTAAATAGTCTTTTATAATGTTATAAATCGCTAATTTATGCAATAGAATATATCCATAAAACTTGATAAGATAAATAAATAATAAATTAAATCAATGTTTTTTTACGTAATACCACCATTAATTTTACATTACAATATTAATATAATGTTTTCATCGTATTACTCAGTCTAATTTGATGTATTAGAAGTTACTCGAATTGAAAAAAAAATTGAGGTGTATTTATTTTTTTTTATTTTTTTATAAGACGAGTAATAAATAATTTTTTACATATTTTACAATAAAAGCTATTTATAGAGCACGGAGAGTTGATTTCCTCTATTTTTTGGAATCAAATGTATCTAATTTGCCCGTAGTAAACACAAAAACGATTTTTATAACAATAAGCGTATTTATATCTTATAAGTGCATATATTTTATTTGTAAAAGTAATTCACGGTTTTTTAGTTTGGTTACTGTGTTACTTTTTTTACAAAATAGCTGTCCCTTCATATTCAATTAGTGAATTTTACAAAAAAAATGTATGCTTACAGATCTTTTAACAAATGTATAAAAAAATAACTAAAAATATAAAAAAATGATCGTAGGAAGGAGTGATTTGGTAATATATTACAGACAGTAGAAACAATGAATTTTTTGCCATAAATATCGAATTAGAGACCATTGTTGTGGTATAAATTCTCAAATATCATTCGAGAAAAATTTTATGACAGAATTTTATGAACTAGAGCTTCATTATTAAAAAAAATTGTTAGAAAACATGTTAATTAACGTTTAAATATAATGACACAGTTGAGTATTATATAAAATTCTACAAGGCATTTTTTTTAAAACCTATGTTACATCTTACAAAGAAAAAGATACAAAATTAGGATCACCTTTTTAAATATATTCAAAAAAAAATACGGCTATATTATTAATATCACAATGAAAAATTTTATGTATAGCATTTTAAAATACCTTTCATTTTTATTATAGTAATTGTGGGATATGTTTTCATAGATGTCATTGATTGAATAGAATCACAAATTAATAAATATAAAAACATATTTAGATCAACTATAATGTCATTAAATTAAATTTTTTATATTTATTTAGTTAAAATAAATCGTTTACAAGCTTTAGTCATAACCTAAAGTACTTATTATGCTAAAAATAAACACGGTAATGCATCACAGAAGTTCGAGAAAAAAATATGCTAATTTTATAAATAAATCAGAAATAAATACTCTTTATTTAAATTTTATATGATATTACACATGTAAATATTTCTTATCAATTATTTTTTTCCTCCCTGCTCAAATACAACTAATGCTTTGGTTCGTTACTTCGATCAATGACCCCGTATATAGCTCATATTTGGCTCTAAATATTTATGTTTTTCTCTGGTGCAAAAACACGATTTCAAAGATATAATTATATCATCGTATTCTAATATAAGATTTTTTCGATCATTTTCTAAAAATCTGACATGAGGCTAATACATTTCTAAATTTAGCACATGTCTGTCTATTAATCCCAAATATATGAAATTGTTTTTGTATGGAAATTAATTCTATACAAGCATTGATTTTTCAATCAATAATACTTTCATTAGCTAGATTTTTAATTCGTATTCTGATGACACTAGATAATTGAAAAATATTTTTCTAAACTATTATACACTAAGATTGCGAAGAAAATCTTCCTTTGATTTTTCTTAACCGCAAAAATTCGTTATTTCTCTTAAGCACTATAAAGTAAAATGATATTTCTTATTTTTGTTTCTACCGTTATAAGTATAGAATAACACTGATCACAAGAAAAAAAGGGTAAAGAAATTTGTATTTTTAATTTAAAGACATATACAACAACGAATGTACATTAAAAATAGGTTTTATTCGTAATTTATATAGTTATTATGAAATTTGTACATTTTTGAATAACAAGTAAATTTAAGATTTATGAACAAGTATGTCGGTTAATGTGTACAAAAAAAATAAAATATGGATCAAAAGTTAAAAATTATTATATTATTTATAAACAAAAGAATATAAAATTAATTTTTATCTCGGAAATTTGATTCAGAAAATTTCTACGAATTTTTAATATTTCATATAATCGTAAATTATAATAATTTATCATATTTGTATTCTATATTTGGTCTATTTGCAAATAAAAAGACTACTATAAAGTAGCAAAAAGGCATTTTTATATGATAAAAATGTTCATCTTGCATAGATATCTTCTCCTTATAGAAAAAACATAGAATTAATGCTTACGAAAATGTGTTGATTGGGTTTTTTATATTGTACCTAAAATAATTTCTTTGAAAGGAGTATTGTAACAGGTTTTTAGAATTTTTTATGTCTTATGATATTTTGAAATAATATAAAGGTAATTGAAACCAAATATTAAAATAAAATAATGGCTATACGCAAAAATAAAATAATATATTTGCACGAACAACTGTTTGATTTATAAAATGTATTTTTGTAATAAGGTATATCTTTATTTAAAAAAAAATTTTTTTTAAAATATTCATATACTTTGAATTGTAGATTTATCTAGTCTGTTGTATGTAGACTCTTTTTTAGAAATAAACTTTGTTATTATCCTAGAGAAATCGTAAATTATGAATGATAAAAATAGAAGAAAATCTATTCATATCTTTTAGGATTTCTTTTAATTTTGGGTTTTGTCAAGTTAAAAATATATTCTCTTTTTTATCCGAAGGAAGCTTTAACTTTTTTAAAAGTGCAACTTTAGAATTAATTATTTGGAAAAATTTTCAGTGCCTGAATAATGCATAAATCATACAAATTAACAACTTATACAGAAAAAAACATGTTTTGTAGGAATATGGGTTATATGCATTGCATTTTCTAGATACAGATGCATGTTTAGCATGTTAAGATCGTGGTAAAGAAATATATAATCTTAAAAAATTGGCAACGCAAAAAAAAGTACCGAAGTGTACACATAATCATATATCTCAATATAAATATTCGGTAAATTTTATATAAAACCTGTCAGCTTATAAAAAAACACTTTTATAATTTATAGATAAGGCATCAAAATATGAATTCATTTACTTGCAATTTTTTTGTAATATGGGACCTTAATTGTGAAATTTTTACGTTTAATGTCATAATATAGGTGCCTTTTAATTTTAACATGCATATAAAAAATGAAAATACAAGGTTATACTTTACTGATGCCATTTTAAAAATATTTTAATAATATCTATAAAATTGTATATGGGAGTTAGATACAAGAATCTTCAAGTTTTGTGAGCAATCTTTACCGTAAACATAAAGAGTGGATTATAATTCTTTCTATTTTAATGTTTTTGGGTTTTTTTATATTATAAATAGTGCTTCTGGCATAATATTGCATATAAAAAGAAGAGAATAGGAAAGGATAGCTTGAAAGGAGTGAATTATATTTTATATGTAGTTAAATAAAGAATCAAAAATCTAATTATCAAAACCTTTGTTTTTTTATATTAACAGGATTATTAAAATTTTTTTGTACCAAAATTAAAAACGTTTACATTTAATACACAGTACATTATGTTGAACTTAATGCTCGAAACGTGTAATAGGCGCAGGGTTTTATAAAAATACTAAATTATATAAATTTATTTTTGAGTGCAAACAAATTTTAATCAACCAACAGTTTTATTTATGAAAATCATATTGAAAATTGAAAAAGTAAAAAAAAATGTAATTTAATGTCGTTTTAGATAATTTAAAGTATTTTAATTGCACGTTAGGTGGGTTATGCAACATCTGGATAAAAACACTTTTATTTTTCTACCAAATAATAGTATTTTCTTAGAACAACATTTTGTAATAATAATTTAATGTAAAAACTTGATATTTTTGGTAATTGTAGTTTTCTCATATTCTATTTTATATTATTTAAAATAATTTGATTTACATTTTGTTGTTTTAGTAGTGTTAAAAAGTACCAATATATTAAATATGTTTTTTGTCAATAAAAACTATATTTTCTGTTAACATTTCGATCATAAGTTAATTCTAGAAATTGCATTTTTTTATTGCCGAGCCGATAGAAGCTTACCTCGGATTCAATTTTTTATGATACCTATAGACTCAAACTATTACTGCCTAAAAAATTTTACACTTTAATAAATCTTAAATTCGTATTTACATGTATCTATATTATCTTATCAACAAGAAAATCTTTATTTGACATAAAAAAAATTGCATATGCAGGTTTACAACCAAAATAAAGGTGTTTGTCTATATGCCACAACAAAAATTTTGTAATTAAATTTTAAAGTGAGATCTTTTTTTATTTTCGATCTTATTTTTTTTTATTCGTTTTATAACCAAAGAAGTAACTTTATAATTTTCATATACACAGAGCGAAATATATTTGAAAAAGACCATAAAAAAAAATTATAAAAGATTAAAAAGTATAATGATGGAAAAAAGTGATACTGCGCACTGATATTTCACATATAGTTTGTTTTAGAAAATTTTTCAAAGCGAGGATACATGTGATTTATATAATAGCTCAAGATAAAAAGGCTTTCTTTCTATCTACCTAAGCCAAATTGCTTGATTTTTTTATTATCTTAAGTTCTACTCCAAAATATAAACTAATCTTTAAGTAATGTTGATAATAGAGAGATAATGCGGATCCTATTTTCTTAAATTACAATTACATAAATTGTATTACCATATCTTAAAAAACACAAAAAACTTTTTTTTAACAATGAATTTTACAATCTGGTAATTGATAAGGGATAAAATCGTTTAGACAGAGTAAATATTGCGTCATAATAGTTAATTTAAATTTATAGTTCTGACTTTAGGGTGATTTTATCACTAATAGACGCCGTTATAGCAAATCAATCCCACGTTTAAATTAATATTAAATTATATATTAATATAATTTTTGAAACAGATCAAAATATATATAGATTGAATTGATCAAAATAAGTGTTATTAACATGCGATATTCTAGCTATCAATATTATTTATATTTTAAAAATATGGTTTTAAATATTTTAGAAAAAGTTCATAGAATTTTCTTATTACCACTATGTTTTAGATACATTAGATCTGTGATTTTTTGCTTTTTTTAATTTAAATGGACAATTTAACTAAATCCTAGCTGAAACATACAATAAATAGAATAATTCATTCATGAAGCAGACTTTGTGCATTATAATTCCAAGAAAAATCAATGTTAACGTATTTATTTGTATATGTTGTTATATAAAAAGAATAGATAAATATACGCGATAAATAGTAATCAAAAATTTATAAATTATTAATTGACTAGTTCAATATATTTAAATAGAAATTCATATTTATTTTTGTCAAAAAATACATGCTTTTTAGGCTAAAGTACAATATAATCAAATTAATCGAATTTATATACGATTAATCTAAAAATTTAGAAAATAACTCTTTTATTTAACCGTAGTTTTATCAAATTGTATGTTTTTTTGATACATAAAATCACGATTACAAATCTAACCTCCAATTTTTTTTTTAATGCCCTATTAACAATCGTCTGATCAAAAAATACATATCTTAAAATACCAAATTTTGCAAAAACAACAAATCATAATAAATCAAATAAAAAACGGTGCGATATGATGCCTCAATAGTTTTAGAAACATCAAGTATTTTGAAAATATCTTCTGCTTTTTTCCCACTATATATTCCTCTATAACTCGCATCCTTTCTCATTGTATCAAAATTTTCTTGTATTAGTATTAGGCTCCTTTTGATATCTACAATATTTTTTTCTATATTACTGTGTAAAACAGGACAAAAATTTTTTGTAATACACTCTTCGAAATAAATTTTTAACATCATAAGTAAGTATACACATGACTTGCATGTTCTCCCAATGCTTTGTATAAAGCTATTGGTTGATTTAGTGCACGCTAGTCGTTTTAATAACGTTAAAACATCTGTATTATCATGTGTAGCGGCATTTTTGCCTACTTTTTTTCGGTCATCATATTTATTTTGCTCTTCTATCACATATTTATCTTTCTTTTTGCAGAAAAAAAATCGGATAAACAACAAAGATTTATATGATAACGAATTTTCAAATTTTTTTTTCATAATAACATAATGTATTTGTTTTTTGGCAATTCTTACTGTACTTAAGTCTTTTAATGCAAGATTTTGATATGTTACTGCCATCAAAGGATCCCACAACCAACACAAGGAATCACATGTAAAAATTCTCATGTTATATTGGTTAGTATAGAAATGCATAAAATCTTTATGATTTTCAATGGAAATTGTGCATCTAAAATTCTTTTTACTTACACTTTCAATGATTTTTTTCCAATATTCAAATCGAACCAAGATATGAAAAGGCATGGAAATAAGAGTGTTTTTCTCTACAAAATATTCATCGTGCAGACTATCACTATCAAAAAGGAGAAACTCTGGCAATATTCTTAAAAGTATGTCACTATGTTTAATGCTGTCTATTTTTTTAAACGTATCTTGCCGTAGGTTACCTGTAAAAACGATATCTAAATTATATAAGTCGTCTGGATTGTTTTTCTTGTTCCTCTCTATAATTTGATACAAAATTTCGATTAAGCTGAAGATTTGTTGTATACAATTTATTGGTTCATTTAAATAATATTTTAAAAATGATGTTTGTATTTCTGATCCTAAGTCATTAAGTTTTGAATTCAAAAGTAACTTGATATCAGTATTAATGTTCGAAAACAATATCAAATGGTTTATATTCTCAATTACTTGCATATTTAAATCCCTAATATTTGGAAATTCATTAAGCTGTATTTCATTTTCTTCACCAATTCCATAATTTATAGATGGTGCGTCTACTATGTTTATTTTTTCAACCGATTGTTTTTGATTTCCATCAATAAAATTTACTATAGAATTCGCGTAAACTTCATCTTGATCTTGTGTGAAATCATTATCTGGTAGTTTTTCAGCATTGTATTCTGAAAATGTATCAATAGTATTTTGATCGCTAATATTACCAATTGTTCCCCCTTTTTGAATGTTAAAATATTCTAAAACAGCTTCTGATGCATCGTCTATGTTAAAATCATCATAATTTGCCACAAAATCCTCTTCCCTAGTTATACCCAGAGTACTTAATGTAACATCATTAAATACAGACGATTCCCAAAATTGTTTTTTTGATCCTCCACTAAGAATTCTTTTTTCGGTATCATTCGTTTTACTAATAGTATTGATATCATATAAAACATCCCCGACAACGATATCTTCTATGTATGATTCTTTTGTATGTAAACTATAATTTGGTTCATTTATCTCTGATGATGCACAGAAATTGTCTTTTAAGGCTGTTACTTTTTTTTTCTTCTGTTCTATGAACTTATGTGATTTCTTTTGTTCTAATCTAGATTTCAAATTAACGGATTTCGAATTAGCAGTATTTAAATTGAGTATTTCATTTGATCGTTGTCTAAATAGGCGTTTTCTATACGAATCAACGTCGTTTTTGTCGACATCGGAATTTGGATATTTCAAATGATGCATTGTGTTCGTAGTTTGGGTTCCTTGGAAATCACTTTTCTCATTTATTTCTTTCTTATTTATTTTGATGCAAGATTTTTCGGAAATTGAGTGAGACAAAGTTTCGGGATCTAAATCTGCCATACACAAGCATTCGGAGCTATTTCCATGGTTTTCTGGGTGTATCATTTCGCAAAAGCGATGTTCATGGTCATTTGATGTACAAAAATCGATCAATTCATCTGGAAAATCTATATCTTCTATATCAAATTCAACTTCATTTTTAGTTGTGTTTGAATCCTGAAAGTTAATTGGTGTATTTTCGGTTTTCAATTTTTTGGTAAAAGAATTATCTTCTGTCACCAAATTTTCTGGTGTTTCGTGGGTTATATTTTGTGAATCCTTGGATGTGTTCGAAGTCGGCATAATATTTTCAAAATTAAAATCAAGAAAGTTGAATTCGTTGACCCCGGATTTGATGCACAGAAACAAGCACGAGAACGAAATCAAACCCATATAACGGTATAACGAAATTTATTTTATAAAGGAACGAATAAAATTAGTTAATCTGTTATATTTTTTTTGGATAATTAAGCCCAAGATTAACATATTTATTACAGCGTCTAATGTAGATACTAAATCACAGTTTTTGCGATCCTTTAGTATACAAATAATATATTGTAAATCATTGTATTTTTATGTCTGCAACTAATAACTAAAATTCAAATGTTATATATTACATAAAAAATTCAAGTGTAATTATCCAAAAAGGTAGATTTCAATTAACCATTTTTAATAGGTCATTGATAATTTATTTGATTTTTAAAAACAAATTGAGCATATTGAAACATAATCTCAAAAGTTTAATTAAAACTCTATATTTCAAAAAAACTACTTTTGAAAAAATAAATTTAATGTTTTAAATCGGGTCGAACACATAAATTTATTACGATTTTTTTTGCATTCTATGTTAATGAAAATAGTATTTGATAAATTTATTAAGTCTTTAATGCCACGACTTCTAATTACGAGAAGGACATTTTCGGTGTAATCTCACAAATGAATCCAGTGTGTTTTTAAAAAATACAGCGTATAATACATACTCTCAACTAAAATAATTATATATTTATTTTATTTACATCTCATGATAATATTTCTTTGCTTTTTAAATTATTTTCTTAATATTTTTTGCCCTGATCTATATTTCCATTTGCCCATATCTCCATTTATTTCTGTACAGATATTAACATCCATATTATTTCTGCCCACATTAAATGTCCACTTAAAACTATTTTAATTCCTGTGAGCATTCTGTTCTGGTAAATTAATTCACCTCTCCTTTTTGTTATAATTAACGAAAGAATCATCATTTAATATAAAATTATTTTAGAATATTTACTAGTGCATTATAATACAGTATATTTTTATTTATCGGCTATTTTGGTTTATAATTTTATATTTTGTCTTCAAACATAGTGCGATTGGTTTCCCGTATGCACATTATACCTATATTCTTCGCTAAGTCTTTTATCTTACAACTTATTTGATGACTTTGCTTACTTAAGACCACTTATTTCCAAGGTTTTTCTCAATCCTATAGTTAGATTATTTTCTTCGATTCGGTTTGTGGCTTCGAGTTCTTTCTGGTACCTTTTATTATTAGATTGAATTACAACGATTAAAATAAATTATCTTAAAGACTAAATATTGCCTTAGAATAAATTATATAAAAATGGTTTAATAATTTTGAAAAAGAAGGCTTCTAATGGTTAGATTTAATTTCATTCTTTTTTTATCTTTGAACGCATAAACTTTGGATTTCAGCACAATATATTAAGATATGGCTTCTTTAATACCATCTCTATACGATATTTTTCTATTTTTGTCTTTTATAATTTTTTTTGTCCATATATGTCTTCCTTGTACATATTCCTTATGCTTTTGCTAGATATACCTATTTATCATATTTCCAATATTTTAAGATTAATTAATTATAATGGTTTTAGTATCTATAAAATTTATTTCCAGGCTTGTTTTAAATTATAAATTAGTTCACATGTTAAAATATTAATTTTATATGTAGCTCATGTTTTTTTATTTATGGGTAAATTTTCTTTTTGTCAATTTTATCTATTTAGACGTAGTTAGCCCATAGGGAATATTGCACAACTCCTTGATGCATCTTTTGACACCTTCCCCTGATCTATATTCATCAACTACTCTTCTTCTCTCAAATAAGATGAGTTCAAGTGTCTTGCGGAGTGTGAGAGCTTGCATGTATGCTTCTACTTCGTCCGGTATTTTTAACTCCTTAACATATTTTTTATGATATTTTGTGACCACCCCATTGAAAGTCATTACATATGGTATTATCTTTGTTTTACAATTGTAAATTAAACCAAGTTCATTTGCCAAGATGTCATACTTCCTATATTTTTCATTCTCAACTTCAGTCAAGTTATCAAGGCTCGTTATACCTATTTCGATTGCAGTAACCATATTTTCTTTTTTATCGTATAAAAAAATATCAGGTCTATTTTGTTTGATTAAAATATCTGTTCTAATTCGGGTATCAACTTTTATTTCTACATTTTCGTTTTCGCTGATCTCTTGTACTGAGTGAGTTCTGATATTTTTTGTTTTCTTAAAGTTGTATCGTCTTGATAGAGGAAATGAAGAAATTATACAATTTCATTGTGCATTCGCGTGTAATCCTGCTCCAACATTTTCTTGCATCTCGTTTCAATATGGTTAAATTTTTTCATGGTTTCTTTACAATGTGTGCATTTTTTCCTCTTACCAAAAAAGTTAAATTCTGTCTTAAATAAAACAGAATTTTCCCATTTCACTTGGTTTAATGTTACCATTTTTTATCAATCTTGATGATCCAAAAATATATGCCATATCGTTATTCTTGGCTTCATAAGGTTTTTGGTGTAATTTTTTTTCTTCTATTTTTCACAATAGACTTTCTTGCTGATTTTTAACCAAGTGTCTCGGAATTAGTGATATTGGCATAATATTTATTTTTAAGATATTCTTGCATTAGTGAGATATGTGTCTTGTTATCATTTTCTATTTTTAATTTTGTAGCCCTCTTTTGTGAATAGTTTTTAATGTTTTCAAGCAAATTTTTTAGCTGGTTGATCATCTTCTCAGCTTTAAATTCGATATTACATAGCCCACGTCCTAGTTCATTTCTCTTTGTATATAATCTTTGTTTATTACTAGGCTGGAGGTGAATGGAAAATTCGTTTAAAATATCTCTTATCTTATCATCAAGTTTGATGTATTCTTCTGGTTCTAATTTTAATACGCCTATGTGGTAATTTACGAGTGATGTCGAATGTTCATTAATGGCTTTAAATAAATTCCCGGCATTAAGTTTGGTCTTACATAAATTTCTTATTCGATTTAATATTTGTTCTGCAATTATACTATGTTTTCTTGCTTTAGCTCTGATTTGCTATTCTCAATTACCATAAGATATTTACAGGCTGCCGGGCCTTCTATAAATGTTGCTACATCTGCGCATATTTCATTGTTAGTGGCAGACTTGTTTTCGTTTATTTCAAGTCCTACTGCATTAAAGAAATGTTAAGTTTCGTCTGTCATGATTTTTAGTGTTTCTAAAGTTTTTGATAGCAATTTTAGGTCATCTATGAAGATTAGGTGATTTGTTGTATATGAGTTTTCATCGTTCAGTACACTTACCCCTAAAAAGCGTTCATTTAATTTTCTGCTTAAGGGATCAATACATAGAACGAATAAAAAAGGTGACAGACTGTCTCCCTGTAGTATTCCTTTATTTATTTTTTTATACATGATTTCTACTCCATTTAACTTTAACGATATACTCCATTTACTTATAATCTTTCTTATAAAAGATGTTATCCATGCTGGTAGATTCAAATTTTTAATACATGCATCTAGGTAGTTATTTTCTATTGAGTCAAATGCCTTTTTTACATCAATCCACGCTGTAAGTATATTATTTCCATCCTCTTTATTCATCGCAATATAAATAAGAGCTTGTTCTTTTGCTCCTCGAAGGCGTCTTATTGTTCCTAACTGATTTTCTGCGATTAATTCTCTTGTCTCCACTTCATACTGGATGATTTTTGAAACCGCTTTTGTCTTTAATTTATATAAATTAGACATACATGTTATTGGTCTAAATTCATTTACTAATTTGACATCTTCTTTTGGTATAAGATATGTAGTGCCTGAAAAAAACCATTCTTCCTGGTTTATATTTTCTAAACATTTATCTGATATGATCTGATATATATATTTATGAAGACTCGTCATTTTTTTAATGAAGAAATTAAAGATTATATCTGGTCAAGCAGCTTTCCAGTTTGGCAGTGATTTTATTATATTATCAAATTCAGTCTCTGTTATGAAGCAAAATTTTTCCTGTTTTTCTACAGGAAGAAATGGGCATAGGTAATCGTTATAATTATTTTTGTTGTTATTTTCCGTGCCTTTTTCCCACATTTTCATCCAAAAATTTTTGATTTGTTCATCTGAAGCTTCGATTGCATATTTTTTGTTTTGTGTCAATCCTCTGTAAAAAAAAAGTCTTCTATTAAGCTCAAAGCAGTTATTTTCTCTGGTGAAGTCACTTCTTGTTTGTACTGCTCTATTTTTTTCTGCAATATTCTAATATTTTCTGTATAGATATTTAACACAGTTTTAAGATGATCATCCATGTCTAGTATCATGTTTCTTGACCGCATTATTTTTCTTAATTTTTTTACTTCTTCCTCTTTTACTTCACTGCGTTTATTTTTATATAATTCTAGTCCATCTCTTATTCTTTCTAAATGCTCAATTTTTTCTAAAATAGATTTGTTGTCTTTTTTCGGTCGTGTTGTGAGGCGTTTGTAAGAATCAAAATTCTTATTTATTAATTTTATATAATCATCATAGCATATTTTTATGAACATAAAAAGTATTTTTTATATTAAACATAGCAAATTGGCATGGCTGCTCTTTTCTAAGCATGAATAGTTGTGCTTTAATGTAAAATAATCTATTAACTTGTACAGAGCCAAAAAATCATATAAACTAACCAAATATTTTGCTTATGAATATCGATGCTAGGCTAGATTTTTTTATTAAGAAAAAAATTTAACTGCACACTTTAAAGAAAATCAACTATAACTGTGTAGCATAATTTCGAGCTGGAATCCTCAATTTAAAATATTGATTATATAAATTTAGCAAATATAATGAGCGTTGGTAAAGTACATAACTAGTAATTAATGTTGCCTAGATGCAGGGATGCATTAGCACTGGGAGACATATCTACGATAAAATATGTGTTCATTATAAATATTTACTTGATTCTGAGGCTGAAGCACTTTATATAATTCTGAAATGAAAATGCAAGTGGTCAAGGATATTATTGACAGGATAAGGATATTTACTAGCAGCACAGTCACGACTGACGAGGTCAATTTTAAAAATCTGATGTATATCTTCTAAACCTCTTTGGAACAGTATTTTACGAAAATAAACAATTTATATTTTTTATTTCTAAATAAATTTTATTTAAGTTGTATCATATAATTGAAGCAACTTTAAAATGTTCTTTACAACGAATTTGTTTAATATTCTTCTGCAGATGGTCTTCTATTAAATCTTTTTTGTGAGCCCTTCTTTCCAAACTTATTGATTTTAGTTTTTACTTCAATTATATCATTTATAAGTATTCTTATGCTTTTTCTGGCATTCCCAACTTTTAAATTTACTACACATAGAAAATATTGGAGGAAACAATATAAATAGATAGCATGTTTAATCCAAATTTAATTTCTTAAATAATATATTTTATGATTCGAAAATTTATTTTTTATCGCAAATTTTCATTTTATTTTTTTGGTTGCGTTTAGCTGTATTATTTTAGGATATAAAACCTTTAATATTTATGGGTTGAGTTTCTTCTTTTTAGAAATTTTATATATTGAGATATTAGCAGTGTGCTGGGAATATTGCACATCTCCTTACTGCATATTTTTAAACTTACCCACGATCTTTATTCATCAACTTCTCTATTTCTTTCAAATGATGTGTGTTCATGTGTATTTTATGGATAAATATCCATTTTTTATAAAGAATAAACGTTAAAAAATAAACAAAAGCGGGTATCCAAATTTTTTAACAATGGTTTAGTTTCGGTATTGTAATTATATATTTTCTCTTTAAGCTAAGCGTGATTGTTTCCTCTGGATACATCGTAGTTATAATGCTGTATATATGCTATTTTGGGACCTCTTAGTATAATGGATTTTCTAATTTCTATGTTTTGATTACAATCTTGATTTGTCTTTGACTTCATGCCTTTCGTGTAGCACGTATGATACATGGTTTCAACCTATCTCATGTTACTAAATGTGGTATAGTCTTGTTCTTATACTTATTATTATAATTTTATGATGAAATAATATAAATATAAATTATTATAAAAATTACGATAAACACAAAAAACAACTTCGTAATTGTATAATAAAACTTACTTTTTACAATGCATCTATATTCAAGAATTAATATTTTAAAAAATAATTATATGTTTCAAAATACCCTGGACCGAATTTAAATGTATATTTTTATTTAAAACGCTTGCTTTAAT
Source organism: Rhyacophila brunnea (assembly GCF_057557595.1). Lineage (NCBI taxonomy): Eukaryota > Metazoa > Arthropoda > Insecta > Trichoptera > Rhyacophilidae > Rhyacophila > Rhyacophila brunnea. The sequence goes on along the minus strand of NW_028233346.1, from coordinate 1,000,863 downwards.
TTAATGTGTGGTTTTTTGTAAAACAAGATTAAGCAAAACGATTATTTTCAAATTCAGAATTTATCTTTCTATTACCCTAGTAGTAAATTTTATATGTTTATGGTAATTTATTTATTTGAATTCACAGAACGCATTCATTTATTATATTGGTTTCAATGTGTTTTTTTTTGTTGATTTTAATGTTGAAAAGCAGGTGTTGGTTTTTTATTCATAGAATGCAGACTAGAATTCTCTATACATAAATTTTCACGTATAAATATAATTTTATATGAATCAGAAGTATTCTTTTTTCATTTCACGAAAAATTATGGGCATTAATAAAATTCAATACCTAGCATTATGTGTTTAGAGAAAATAATAATATACCTTTATATAAGTTTAATCTCTAATAAAATATCAAATAAATAAGTATTTTTAAAATTTTATTATCATTTTTGATGTGGATTCTATAAACAGAAGCGGTATGAATCATTTCTTTCTTCAGATCATGACCATCTCAAAAATGTTCTGAATGTAAATTAAAATAATATTATATAAACACAAATTTTTGATCATAATTTTTTTCCCCGTGTTTACATCATTTGAATTACATAATGAAGATATACCATTATAAATCTATCAATAGAGTTGATTTTCACCAATTTTTTCACAATATAAATGCTATATCTTTAAAGAATAAGAAACTTACAAAATATTTTATTGTATTTATATCGTAATTTTTCTATCCCTTGATCTTAAATACGTTTTAAAAGCCATACAACGGCTTAAAATATGAAATTTTCAGTTAACAAAAAGCCACTTAATTTTAATTTTTTTATTCTTTTTATAATTAATTCAAATGATTTAAACATCATTTTTCAGCAGAATAATAGTAAAGTTTGCATTCGAATTAGTTCTGTCCGTATTTTTTTTAATTAAATATTATAATACTTTTTCGTGTAAGAAATAGACATTAATCGAACCTTTTCTGCTATTTTATAGTTGGAATAATTGAGTAGTGTAAACGTTAGATATATTATATTCAATATATCAGATTCTGTCGTATAATTATTCTAACGTAAATCCTTGTTACATTAGTATACAGGATATTATTGCCACCTAGCTGCAAGGAATAAAACAAGCGCTGATAGATCACTATACGTCAAAAAGCTTTCTTTTAAAATATAGTATTTATTAAAATGCATCAAAAATTCTTCTTAATTCCCGAATAAAAGTCAAAGTAATCAAAGCGTAACTTAATATGATAGAAACTTAACCTGTGTATATACCCCAATTTACGAGTCAAAGTTCAGCTATAGTTTTTTTATTTGTTTTTAAGTATATAAGTGTTGATTATGTATACTATACATGTATTATAAGTGTGCTATTAGTCTTTTCAGTATATTTTATGCTATAAAATAACTCTTAAGATATTTTCATTTTTAAAAAAATTCAATGATAATACATTATTTTCATATCATTAAATAAATAAAAAACTAAAGAGAAAGACTTTAACGTAAATAAAACAATATAATTTAATTTTTAATGGAATATTATGCCGAAAATAACAATGTTTATAAATTGTACGCAAATTTTTAAAAAAATTTCACCAGGATGTGCCTATATGTAAATAGCTTCTAAAAAATTATTATTGATATGAAAATATGCATTATAATTGTCTTGAAATTATAGATATTTCATCTAAGATATAAAAACAAATATTAAATCATAATTAAAGAATATTTATAGCCAAAATTGCAAAATAAACCAAAAAAAAAAATTTTTTTCTTTTTTGTTTATAGCCTGGATTTTTTTGATTTTTTAAAGTACTTATCTAATTTCATATTTTGTATTGTAAAAATATGTCTTTAAGACAGCACAATGTATAAAATTAAAAAATGTTTAAGTGTGTATTTTTTTTCCTCGATGAATGTACGAACGAAATTTTGTTTCAAAATACAAACTAAAATTGATGAAACTGTTGTTGTGTGTTTAAAATAATAAAAATTCGCTTTTTATTCCAAAAAAAACATGGCAATCTCAGCTTATCATAATTACTATATATCATGCAAGATGAAGATTGGAAAATTATGGATTTAAAAATACAAAATTAAAATGTTTTTCTAATATCCTACTTATTTTAAAATTTCATTTCAGGAACTCACAAAAAAAATAATGCATAAAATCTAATGAATTATTTATGTTCTTAAAAAACAAAATAAATATTTTTTATTTTTTAGTCTTGTACAAACTAAGATGAATAGCAAGCATAATATTATATAGATATAAGATATAATCTGATTTTGTAGTTTAATATACTTCGTAGATGATTTTAAAAAAACATAATTTCGCCTTATTTTAAATTTTTAATGATAGTAATAGCTAATTTTCAAATTTATTTGGACACTTTAATCAAAGTATATAAAATTTATTTTTTATGGTAGAAAAGCAAAAAAAACATACTATAAATAGATTGGTAATTTTTAAACTTATGTTAATTAAAGCAAAGTTATAAAATACGGTATAAAAGTATTTTCATAATATAAAATATTTTGTTTGTAACTATAAAATATATATTCATATGTATCATAACTTTTTTTAGAATAAAAGAACCAAAATAGGTGTAAAACTCAATTTGTAAGACATATCACAAAAGATGCTATTAAAATATTTATCCTTTTTATATAAAAAGAACCATCTAAAGTTGTACAACGTTCTTTTAATACATATCACAAAAGATGCAAATACGTTTTTGCGCTTCTTTGTGCTATAAAAAAATATAAATAAAAAATAAGGTTACAAATAATTCATTTTTTCGCATACATCGTTTATTTTATAATTGCCCATGTTATAACAATCCATAACTACGCCATTTAACATGTATCTATTCAAACAGCGTATAAATTTTAATTTTAAATATAATGCAAATATATCAAAATTACTAAAATTCGGAATTTATGTTTTAAACAGGGGATTTATATAGCTATCAAATGAATGTGTACAACGCGTAAAAATCATGTTATATAGTATACAAAATTGTTTTAAATAGCTAATTTATGTAAAAGAGCATCTCTAAAAACTTTGTTAGATAAAGTTATAATTATAGATACCAAAATTAAGAATTTTATGTGAGTAAACCTTTTATATTTTCATAATGATCCCAATATATTATTTTAATCGTATTGATCAATAAGATTTGATGTATTATAAGTTACTCGAATCGAAAAAAAATGGTGTATTTGGCTTTCCAGTTGTTGTTAGAAGATGTGTGGTAATTCTATTTTAAAATATATCACAAAATTATGCAGATTCTAGAGCACAGAGAGATGATTTTTGCTAATTTTTAAGGTTCAAATGTATCTAATTTGCCCGTATAATATTTAAAAGCTGTTTTTTATAACAATTGAGGTATTTTTATCTTATAATTACTTATTAGATGTAATGTAAATCAATCTTTTATAGGATTGTTGCTGTGTTATTTTATTTTCCAAAATAGCTTCCCCTTATATTAAAATGGTAATTTATCGTTAAAATGTATGCTTACGGATCTTCTAAAGATGTATAAAAACAAAAATACCACTCAGAGATTCAAATTAACCGTAGTAAAGGGTGATTTGGTTATATATTACGGACAAAAAACAATGGTCTGTTTGCCGAACTTCTTAAATCGGAGTAAATTTTGTACTTGAAATTTCTTTAATATCATTCGAGAGAAATTTTATAACCGAATTTAATAACTGCAGCTTCACAACGAAAAAAATATAAGAAAACAGCGTATATTCGGTATTTATTTATGCAGACTCTGTTGAGTTATACAGAAGGATGTTGAGGGAATTTTTTTCTAAAGCCTACGCGACATCTTACAAAGAAAAAATACAAAATCAGAATCACCTTTATGAATTTATTTATAATGAAAATATAGCTATTTTATTAAAATCAACAAGTAAAACTATATATGTAGCATGTAAAAATATATTAAGTACATTTTATTCTTTGCTCATGGTAAGCATGTGATATTTTATCATAGATGTCATTGATATTAATAGAAGCACAAATTAATAATGATCTCAGCATATCTGGTTTAACTATTTCGTCATGAAATGGAATTTTTTGAATTCATATTAATACAATTATACTTTTTTGATGCTTTAGATATCACTTAAAGCACTTCTTAACTGTAAATAAATACGGTTAAGGAATTACAGAAGTGAAAGTATAAATTTTGCCGATTTTATATATATATCATCGAGCAAATACTTTTCTTGTAAATTCAATATGATATAGCTCTTTTAAATATGGCATGCTACTTATTCTATAAAATTTTACATAAATACGATTCATACAGTTGTATATAACTTTGATCTATGACCTCGTATAAAGCTGATAGTGGCTATAATGACTTGGCTTTTTTAATGTTATGAGCAAAATTTCAAACTAAAAATCATATCATTGTATTCGTCTATAAGATTTTTTATATGTTTTATCAGAGGCCTGATTAGAGGCCAATATATATAAATTTAGCACTTTACTTTTTTTTTCCTAAAAATATCAATATTTTTATGATGAACATTAGTTCAATTATTCCAAAAGGTTCCCAAGTAACAATACTATTATTGGCTTTGTTTTCGATTCGAAATCACATCCCACTAGATAATTCCAAAATGTTTTTGTAAACTATTATACACTATGAATGCGAAACAAATATCGCGCTGATTTTTTAGCTGCGAAAATATATAGATTCTCAAAACCAATATAAAGCAAACTAATATTTATTATATTTTTTATACCATTAGAGGTAGGAAACACTGATTACATGGAAAAAGGGGTAAGAAATTTGTATTTTTGTTTAAAGACATAAAAAACAATAAATATACATTTTAAAAAGGTTTTATGTGTGATTTATATCGATTTTATAAAATTTGTACATTTTTTTAACATCAAGTAAATTTATTGATATAATAAAAAATGGTATTTCGCGTATTGTGTAAAAAAAATACGTACCAAATTAGAAATTTAATTATATTATTTAAAAACTCTGGCATTTAAAGTTAATTTTTTTCACGGAACTTTGAAAAAGTAAAATTTCCACGTATATTCAATATTTCATATAATTGTAAATTATAATAATAGAAATTTGTAATATTTGTATGATATTATTGGTCTATTTACCATAAAAGATAACTATAAAGTTGCAAAAATGCATTTTCGCATGTAAAAAATGTTTATCCTCTATAGATATCTTCGTCTTAATGAAAAAACCTTTTATGAAGGATTACAATAATAAATTGATAAGAATTTTCTATATTGTACCTAAAATAATTTCTTTGCAGAATATTTTAGCTCGTTTTGTCAATTTTTTGAATACTTGGAAATTCTGAAGAGATATAATGGTATATTCAAACCAAAAACAAAAAAATATATTTATGTTCTTTTAATCGTAGATTTATCGTGTGAATTCCTATGTAGACTACTTTATAATTAAAAAACCTTGATTTACTCTAAATAAAATGAAATAAATAATAATAGCAAAAAAAAATTATAATTCTTTTAGAATTTAAAATAAATTAAAATATGGTTTTGTCAAGGGTGAAATATATCCTCTTTTTGTCACCAAAAAAAGCTAAATCTTTCATTAATTTACACATCATGATATAATAATTTCTACAAAATTACACATTGATATTTAATCTTTTTTAAAAGTACAGAGTGTGATTTAATTATTTGGACAAATATTTTGAGCCAAAAAATGTATAAATCATTTTAATTTTTGACTGTCACACAAATAAAGAAAATGAATTTGCTAAAAAAAGGTTATATTTATTGCATTTTCAATGAAAAGATGATCGTTGGAAGTTAAGAATGGGATAAATAAAATATATAATCTAAAAAAATTGGAAACGTAAAAAATCCCCCGAAGTGTATATATAAGAATGATTATATCTTAAAAATATTGTTTTAAAATACCGTAAATTGCATATAAAATCTGGTCAACTTGAAGAAAATAATACAAGAAACAAAAAAGGTTGATGGATAATAAAGGTAAAATTTATATGTTTTATAGATAATAAGTCGAAATATGATTGAATTTACATGCTGATTTTTCTATAAAAAGAAAACAGTGTTCAATAATTTGTACAATTAATTTTCTAAATAAAGGAGCTTGTACATTTAAACACTCATAAAAAAATGTAAATGCAAGACTATATTTTACCCGATACTATTTTGGGTATATTTCAAAAAAAAATATATTTCTGCACAGGAATTTATTACAATAAGCTCCTAGTTCAATGTGACTTTCACCGTGTGTTTAGTAGTTTAAAAATTCTTTTTATTTTAATATTTTATGGTGTTTATATAAAAAAATAGTGATTTTAGGATAATAAGGAATAAAAAAGATGTAAAATAGTATAGCATAGAAAAGAATAATATTTTCAATATAGATTGATAGAGAATTATATATCCTGAAATAAAAATAGTTTTTATTTTTAATTCAAAAAGTTCTCAAGATTTTTGTTGTAAGGAAATCAAACACGAGTTAATATTATGCGTACAATATTTTCTTTTAACAGTTCTATTAAAATTGTGTAGTAGACAGGCGAATTCTATAAAGAAAATAGGCTTTTTTGATTGATTTGTGAGAGCACCACCTTTAATCAACCAAAAACCCTGTAAAGAGCCAAACTTTAACATTGTGAAAAATAAATATATGTAATTTTATAATGTTTCTAATATTTATAAATTATTGAAATTGCACAATTTAGGTTGGTTATGGCAAAATTAGAAAAAAAACGTTTGTGTTTATGCTAATTATATTCATTTTTGAAAGCACAGCATTTTCTTGGCTATAATTTTATTTAAAATGTGATATTATGGTGCAAAATTTATTTTTATCATCTTTTATTGCATTATTAGAAATAATTTGAGTCAAATTTTACATTTTAATGTTAGACGTGTTTAAAAATGCCTTTATATGCAATACGATATTTTTGCTACATAAAAAAACTACATTATCTTTCAATCTAAAAGTTAAAACTTGAAATTGCATTTTTTGTGTTGCTGAGCCGATAGAAGCTTACCTCGGATTATATTTTTTTAAAATAATTTATGACAGAAACTATTACGCCTTATTAAATTTTAAATTAATCTATCTTAAATTCATTTTTACTTTATCTTTTATATCTTATCAGCAAAAACTTCTGAATTTGTATTAAAAACTTGACAATTTTAAGTTTGCAACTGAAAGAAATCTTATGATTGACGCATAAATAGCCTGAAATAAAAATTAAAGATCATCTTGTTTTATTTTGGATATTTTCTTTAGTTCCTGTTATAACTTAAGAATTAAATTTAATAATTTTTCTATGCACAGTGCATTAATCCATTTGATAAAGGCAATTAAAACAATATAATAAATAAATAAAGATGAATTGATGTAAAAAATACTTTAAAAAAATAAATATGAATTAATGTAAAAAACATTATTTTATGCCTTGATATTATATGAATCGTTTGTATTATAAAATTAAAAGCGAGTATACATGTGTTGTGTTTAACCCTCACTATATACATTTTCTGCGTATCTACTTGAGCCAAATTGCTAGAAATCTTTTTATTAGCTTAAGTTCTACTCTAAAATATAAACTAATGTTGAAGTAATGTTGATAATAGAGAAATAATGCGGATCCTATTTTCTTAAATTTTAATTTTATAAATTATACTACAATATCTTATAAAACACTACTAACTTTTTTTTAATTATTTATTTTCTAATCTGGTAATTTATAAGGGATAAACATGTTTAAACTGTGTAAACATTGCGTCAAAATAGTTAAGTTTAATTTTTCAGCTTAATATTGGCTGATTTTATCATTAAACGGCGCCTTTATAGCGCATAAATCCTACGTTGAAATCAATTTTAAATTATATATAATTACAATTTTTAGTCATAAATCAAAGTATATATAGATTTAATGCATCAAAATAAGTGTTATTAACATGCAATATTCTAGCTATGAATTTATTTATCTAGCAAAAACATAGTAATTTATGTTTTTAGAAATTTTATGAAATTTTCTTATTACCACTGTGTTTTAGGTACAATAGATCAGTATTTTTTTTCTTTTTTAATTTAATAGACAAATTAATCAAATCTTAGCTGAAACGTACAATACATAGAATATTTAATTTATTAAGCAGACTTATGAACTATAATTCACAAAAAAAAATAATGTATAAGTAAAAATGTGTATATTTTGTTATTAAAAAGAATAGATAAATGTGGGTAAGAAATATCAATCATAAATATATAATATAATAATTTACTAGTTCGATGGATTTGAATGAAATGGCATATTTATTTTTGTCAGAAAAATGCATGCTCTTTTAGAAAAAAGTATAATTATAATCTAATTAAACAGGCAATGTAAGATTAATTCAAAAATATAGAAAAAGAATCTTCTATTTAAACGTAGTTCTATCTAAGTATTTTTTTTTAATTCATAAAATCTAGATACAAATCTAACTCCTAAAAATTTTTTAATGCCCTATTAATAATCCCCTGATTAAAAAATAGATATCTTAAAATACCAAATTTTGCAAAAACAACAAATCATAATGAATCACATAAAAAACGGTGCGATACGACATCTCAATAGTCTTAGAAACATCAAGTATTTTGAAAATATCTTTTGCTTTTTCCCCACTAGACATTCCTCTATACCTCGCATCCTTTCTCATTGTATCAAAATTTTCTTGTATTAGTATTAGGCTCCTGTTGATATCTACAATATTATTTTCTAACTTACTGTGTAAAACAGGAAAAAAATTTTTTGTAATGCATTCTTCGAAATATGTTTTAAACATCAAAAGTAAGGTTACATATGACTTGCATGTTCTTCCAATGCTTTGTAGAAAGCTACTGGTATTTTTAGTACACGCTAGTCGTTTTAATAAGGTTAAAAAATCAGAATTATCTTGTACAGCGATATTTTTGCCTGCATTTTTTTTGTCTTCATATTTATTTTGCTTTTCTATCACATTTTCTTCTTTCTTTTTGCAGAAAAAAAATCTGATAAACAACAAAGATTTATATAATAACGTATTTTCAAAATTTCTTTTTATAATAAAATAATATATTTGATTTTTTGCACTTTTGACTATTCTAAAGTCTCTTAATACTAGATTTTGATATGTTACTGCCATCAAAGGATCCCACAACCAACACAAGGAATCCCATGTAAAAATTCTCATGTTATATTGGTTGGTATGGAAATGCATGAGATCTTCATGATTTTCAATGGGAATTGTGCATATAAATTCCTTTTTACTTACAATTCGAATAATTTTTTTCCAATATTCAAATAGAACGAAGATATGAAAATGCATGGAAATAAGTGCGTTTTTCTTTACAAAATATTGATCATCCAGACTAGCACTATCAAAAAGGAGAAATTCTGGTAATATTCTTAATAGTATGTCATTATGTTTAATGCTGTCTATTTTTTTAAACGTATCTTGCCGTATGTTACCTGTAAAAACGATATCTAAATTATATAAGTCGTCAGGATTATTTGTCTTGCGCCTCTCTGTAATTTGATACAAAATTTCGATTAAGCTGAAGATTTTTTGTATACAATTTATTGGTTTATTTGAATAATATTTTGAAAATGATGTTTGTATTTCTGATCCTAAGTCATTAATTTTTGAATTCAAAATTAACTTAATATCAGTATGAATGTTCGAAAACAATATCAAATGGTTTATTTTCTCAATTACTTGCATATTTAAATCCCTAATATTTGGAAATTCATTAAGCTGTATTTCATTTTCTTCACCAATTCCATAATTTATAGATGGTGCGTCTACTATGTTTATTTTTTCAACCGATTGTTTTTGATTTCCATCAATAAAATTTACTATAGAATTCGCGCAAACTTCATCGTGATCTTGTGTGAAATCATTATCTGTTAGTTTTTCAGCATTGTATTCTGAAAATGTATCGATAGTATTTTGATCGCTAATATTACCAATTGTTCCCCCTTTTTGAATGTTAAAATATTCTAAAACAGCTTTCGATGCATCGTCTATGTTAAAATCATCATAATTTGCCATAAAATCCTCTTCCCTAGTTATACCCAGAGTACTTAATGTAACATCATTAAATACAGACGATTCCAAAAATCGTTTTTTTGATCCTCCACTAAGATTTCTTTTTTCGGTATCATTCGTTTTACTAACTGTATTAATATCATATAAAACATCCCCGACAACGATATCTTCTATGTATGATTCTTTTGTATGTAAACTATAATTTGGTTCATTTATCTCTGATGATGCACAGAAGTTGTCTTTAGATGCTATGGTATTTTTTTTGTTCTTTTCTGCATTCTTATGTGATTTTTTCTGTTTGTTTTTAGATTTCACAACACCTGATTTCGAATTAGCTGTATTTAAATTGAGTATTTCATTTGATCGTTGTCTAAATGTGCGTTTTCTATGCGAAGCAGTGTCTTTTTTGTCGATATCGGAATTTGGATATTTCAAATGATGCATTGTGTTCGTAGTTTGGGTTCCTTGGAAATCACTTTTCTCATTTATTTCTTTCTTATTTATTTTGATGCAAGATTTTTCGGAAATTGAGTGAGACAAAGTTTCTGAATCTAAATCTACCATACACAAGCATTCGGAGCTATTTCCATGGTTTTCTGGGTGTATCATTTCGCAAAAGCGATGTTCATGGTCATTTGATGTACAAAAATCGATCAATTCATCTGGAAAATCTATATCTTCTATATCAAATTCAACTTCATTTTTAGTTGTGTTTGAATCCTGAAAGTTAATTGGTGTATTTTCGGCTTTCAATTTTTTGGTAAAAGAATTATCTTCTGTCACCAAATTTTCTGGTGTTTCGTGGGTTATATTTTGTGAATCCTCGAATATGTTTGAAGTTGGCAAAATATTTTCAAAATTAAAATCAAGAAAGTTGAATTCGTTGACCCCAGATTTGATGCACAGAAACAAGCACGAGAAGGATATTAAACCCATATAACGGTATAACGAAATTTATTTTTTATAGAAACGAATAAATATAGTTAATCAGCTTTATTTTTTTTGGATAATTGAGCCCAAGATTAATGTATTTATTACAGTATCTAATGTAGATATCAAATCACAGTTTTTGCAATCGATTAGTATCCAAAGAATAAATATTGTAGTATATTATATTTTTATGTCTGTAAGTAAAACTAAAATAAAATATAATATATTACATAAAAAATTCAAGTGCAATTATCCACAAAAGAGAGATATAAATTAACCATTTTTAATAGGTTATTTATTTTATTTTTTAAACAAATTGAGTATATTGAAATATAATATCAAAATTTTAATTAAAAGTCTATATTTCATTAAAACTACTTTTGAAAAAATAAAATAAATGTTTTAAATCGGGTCGAACACATAATTTTATTACGATTTTATGCATTCTATGTTACTGAAAATAGTATTTGATAAATTTATTAAGTCTTTAATGCCACGATTTATAATTACAAGAAGGTTATTATTGGTAAAATCTCACAAATGAATCCAGTGTGTTTTAAAAAAATACAGCGTATAATACATACTCACAACTAAAATAATTATATATATATTTTATTTACGACCTTGGGATTGAGAAAAACCCTTGAATTAATAGGCCTCGAAAGAAGGTGGTGTATTGAAGAAGACTATGGAGAGGAGAAGATAGCCGAAAGTATAAAATCGTTGTTTGTACAGAGAATCAAGCAAGCTGTGCCTGAGAACGAAAACTAAAATTACGACTATAAATATAGCCCTTAAATAAAAAATAATAAATATTTTATTTACATCTCATGATAATATTTCTTTTCTTCTCTTATTTTGAATTATTTTCCTAATATTATATGCCCTGATCTATATTTCTATTTGCCCATATTCCATTTATTTCTGTGCACATATTAACATCCATATTATTTCTGCCCACATTATATGACCACTTAAAACTATTTTCATTCCTGTGAGCATTCTGTTCTGGTAAATTAATTCACCTCTCCAATTTGTTATAATTAACGAAAACATCATCATTTAATATAAAATTATTTTAGAATATTTACTAGTGCATTATAATGCAGTATATTTTTATTTATCGGCTATTTTGTATTATTATTTTACATTTTAATTTCAAACATGGTGCGATTGGTTTCCCGTATGCACATTATACCGATACTCTTTGCTAAGTCTTTTATCTTACAACTTATTTGATGACTTTGCTTACTTAAGACCACTTATTTCTAAGGTTTTTTTCAATCCTATGGTTAGATTATTTTCTTCGATTCGGTTTGTGGCTTCGAGTTCTTTCTGGTACCTTTTATTATTAGATTGAATTACAACGATTAAAATAAATTATCTTAAAAATCAAATATTGCCTTAGAATAAATTATATATAAATGGTTTTATATTTTGAAAAAAAAGGCTTCTAATGGTTGAATTTAATTTCATTCTTTTTTTATCTTTGAACACAGAAACTTTTGATTTCAGCACAATATATTATAACATAGCTTCTTCAATAATGTCTCTCTACGATATTTTTCTATTTTTGTCTTTTATAATTACGTATGCCGTATATGTCTTCCTTGTTCACATTTCTTCTGCTTTGGCTAGAATAAATATATATTTAAAATATTTCCAATATTTTAAGATCAAATAATTAGAAATGATTTTAGTATACAAGACAAAAATTATCCCATAGGTTATAACATGGGACGGTGTGGTGACACGATATACTAAAAGGTACCAGAAGGAACTAGATGTTACGAACCAGGTCAAAGCACATACAAACCTTGGGATTGAGAGTAAACCCTTTAATTAATAGTTCTCGAAAGAAGAAGGGGTATTTAAGAAGACTTTGGAGAGGATAAGATAGGCGAAATTATAAATACGCTATACGTACAAAAAATCAAGCAAGCTGTGGCTGTGAAAAAAAAACTAAAATTACAAATATAAATTTAGCCCATAAATAAAAAATGTATAATATTAGCTTCTACAATTTTTTGATCTGTTTTTTGTTTTTTTAACTTTATCATTAAAGTTTAAAAAACTCTGCCTGAAAAAAAAGATAGATCATAAATTACAACAACAAAAAAAAATTTCTAATTCAAAGGCTTTTAATGTCATAATTTTGCAGACAAGGGTGAATTTTAGATATTTTATTCCATAAACTAGCCAAGAAATTTATTTTATTTTCGTTGTGTTGCTTTGGTCGATATTGTTTCTAAACGTTATTTATAGCAATATGATTCGGTTATAAATCTATAAAATAAAAACAAAAAAATTTTAACAATTTACATTAAATTTGTAAGATAATTAAAAAAAATTAACGGAGTTCGCATATAAATTATTAAAAAAAAATTCAAATTCAAAAAGAAATAACGGTATTTGCTAAAATATCGAAATCCGTGTTTTTAAATCAATTAAAAAATCTTTTTAAAATCGATTCAAATTTTACCGACACGATATACAATCTTGAAGTGTAGCATATAATTTGTAGTCATATAAGTTGAAAATACTTTTAAAAATATTAGATTTACATTATATAATTTCATTGTTAAACAAATTCAAGTCATGGGAGTTTTATTTACATATATAAATATTAGTCTTTTTTTTAAAATTTATAGCCCAAAGTATATATGTATTTTAGTCACACAATCTCTTTTTAAACTTAATTGTATATGATAGAAAGTTTAGATGTATAGTGATAAATTTTCGATATAATAAGTTTTTTTAAAATCAAGTATTCAATGTTTAGTTAGTAAAATTTGAATTATTATTACTATTCGTATATTTTTGATTTTAAAGTCATTTAAACCTAATTTTCAAGCAAAAATAAATTATTTATAAAGTTTTTGGATTATTCCATGCTAAAGATATTGAGTATGATATTATCAAATGCAAAGGTCAAGTATTTATTTAAGTATATTTTTTTATTTTGGGGATAAAATTTAAACAATAATTTTTATATGAAATTGATCGAAGAATATTTTAAGATCTAAAAATAAAATCTAATATAACGAGACTATATATATGGATTGTGAACAGTTTTCGGAGTGGACAACCACAATATTCATGTAGATTTCATAGAAATACAAATAATCTGTGGTTTTTTTCCATATTTACACTATTAATTAAATATTCTCTGTAATCTTTTTATTTCTGACTCATTGTTTTGTCTCTGTTGCTAATATTATCGTCAATAAAGAAATGCATAAAATTGTTTTCATACCCATGACAAATTTATTTCAATGGGCAGTTTATATTTTTAAACATTTAATTATATACAAATCGTAATTTATGTATATATTTCTTTTATTTTTTAACAAACCGATGCATAAAAACAATAAATTTCCAGCCAAAGTTTTTTAAGATGGCAATAATTACGTGGTATTACTTTGATTACGTCTGATATAATTTTTTTGCGAAAATTCAATTTAATATGATAAATATTTTCTCTTGAATCCTTAATCAGAACTACATTCTTGTGTGCATCCATTTTACCATAAAACATTCTGACTGCTAAAATGTTTATAATTATGCTATATAATTTTTTTTGTAAAAATTTATGCAATTTAATATGATTTATTTACACTCTTTATTTGACTAGAACCATATGTGCACAAAATTAAATATAACCTATCTATTAATATGCAAATAACATTCAATATAATCATGTAAAAAAGGAAAAAATGTCATATAAGTGGCTTAAACACAACAATAATAACTGATGTTACTTCATGGGCACCCAATATTGTTTTAATATATTGTGTATCATAGGATAAAAGAATCATGCATTCAACTTGTTATAAAAGAAATCTAATACGCACAATGCATGATTTGTTTTTAAAATGGCTAAAGACCTATATAAACATATTATTTAACGATAAAGCATATCGGAAAACAAGGCTGGAACTGAATATCTTCTTAAAAAAGCGACACCTAAATTATTTTTATAATTAGCTCTAACTATTAAAATAATAGATAAAAATTCAAAACAGATTGTAAATAGCGTACTTGTGTATTGAAGATATCTTTTAAAATATAATAAATGCGATGAAATATGTAAAAGTAGAAAAAAAAGAAATAAAAATATTTTATGAACAAGCAAAATCTAAAGATACTTCCGAAAAACTATTTTGCCTCTAATTTCTTAAATAAGTTGGGTTTGGTATTTGTCCCAACAAAACTATACATAAGTACATATATATGCACTAACTGTATATTTATGCCAGGAAGTGGTTATTTTATTTCATTGAAAGCCCTGTAAATAGCAGTTTAAAACCGTAAGAAAACACAAACCTAGCCACATCTTTCTTTTGTTGCTATTTATCTATACATTAGTATTGTAGGCCTAAGCTTACAAAAATCCATACTTCATCATGTAAATTGATGGAACAAAAAAATATAATTACTGATGCATAATCAAAAGTGAACGAGGTTCTATGGGTAAATGATCACAAAAATGTTTATAAAGTATCAAATAGATAATTACATAAAAATCATATTCAAAAAAAGGAACAAATCAGAAAGAACAATATAGTTTATAACACCCTAAATTTAGATCAAATTAATGAAAAAATAAAACCTTTATTTTATTACGAAGATTTATAGAGGGAACTAAACATAAACAAAGTTTATTGATTATCTATGTGATCTTTTTGTAAAGAAAAACTCATTTTGCGATCTACCATTAATTTGTTCACTGTGCAAGTTCTTACTACTAATTCTTTATTTACAAAATATATGACCGCCATGAGTAAATTTTTTATACAGAGATTCACTGATTATTTCTGATATTTAAATATGCTGTAAAACTAATATTTAGTTATATCTGCTCATTTTGTGATTGTTTTATTAGTCCATGGATGATTCGATCTATTTTATTCATTAAGGATGTTAACATGCATCATAAAAAAATTCAAAAATATTGCAAAAATATCATTGATTATAAATAATATTTTTTTAATTTTTATCACATGCAAAAAAATGCTGGTTATCATATGTAAAATAATAATCGCATAAGAATACAATGAAAACAGAAAATATATAAATGGAAAGTTACAAACATTAAATGAGTCAAATATTGTTATTAAAAAAAATTTCGTTAAAAAAATACATAGATATCTTGAAGATACAAGCATTAATTTTGATACTTAATATCTATTTAAAAAAACGATTTATATGCTCTAGCTAGTAGTAGATAAAATATTAATGCGATACAATTATTCTAATATCATAATGTATAGAATAGTCATTAACCAGATAAATCCGATTATTTCTTGGTTTTTGACCGCGATTACCAATCCAATTTTATATTCTATAATTTCTTTGATAAATAATCGCACTTGAACTCATTTTCAAAATAAATAGCATATTACATATTCTTACACTTCTTTTATTTATAAAAACACAAGAATCTTACAATGTAACCTATAAATGTATATTAAAGCTAAAAATCTTATTTAAATTAGCATAAAATTTACTATATAAGGCATGTGTAAACTTCTTCTTGGAATTCATAACAATTATGCCTAGGTGCAAAGATATAAGCGTCTCTAGGAAGTTTTGTAAAACATTTCATTAGAATTAACTTATAATTTCTTATGAATCATAAATTCAGGCATAAAAAATTTAAGGTCATAATTCATTTTATTTAATAAATTTTATGCTATTTTATAATGTAGCTTGTATTTAATGTTTGAAATGTCCATATAAAATAACAAAGAAGAAGAAATTATCACATGATGCTCGGTGAGTATACGATATAATAAAATTTATTGTTTGAACTATAAGTCACGAACCAAAACGGCTATAAAAAAAACATTGGAATTGAGAAAGACCCTTGAATTATTGGGTCACAAAAATAGGAGAAGATAACTGAAAGCAATAAAACACATGCGAACGGTAAATCAAGAATTGAAACCGAGAACAAAAACTAAAATTTAGACCATAAATAAGGCCCTATAATAAACTGCATTCCTATAATCAAATATAATCTTGATTAAAATAATACTATTACACAACCTAATAAGATAAATTGTATATTTAGTCCGACTATTATAGAGTTTTATCATAAATGGTTATTTTATATTATTAAAGTGTGAATGTGATAAATAAAGGTCAGTAAACATCTTCTGAAAGATATGAAAAACACTTAAATTACAAGATAAATTAAAAAAGATTCTATTTATACAAAAAATTTTATTAAACAGCTCCTATAAATACATTGAATATATATTTTTATTCAAAAAATAATTTTAAAAATGAACATATTATTTATGCAGAAAATCGGGAATTTAAATACTTGCCATGTTTACATTGTTTTATAATATTTTAACTCGAAAAAAAACACATTCGGGCTATTATCACAACAAAAAGAAAATTTCTACTAATATCTTCTTACGGTTGTAATATTCATCGCTAAATTTGCTATTTAAGAAGAAATGTACACTGAAATTATACTAAAAAAACCATACTCGGTAATTAATCCATGTAAAGCATTATGAAGTGTATTTGGGTATCATTTTTTTCAAAATAAGATCAAAGTTAAACAAAAATATATTAATTTATTTTTAAGCATGCATTATATCGTTATTAAGGGGTAAGATATTATAAAAAACAGATCCAAACTTTTTTTTATGTATAAAATTGCTTAAATCGGTTTAATGCCAGTGAACACACAATTTAAATCAAAAACGAAAATAATAACACGACATAGTAAAAAAAATTCACGCATAAAACCATGATCCACATGTAATGTACTTTGAAAATCTACATTATGAAACAATAATTAGACAATATCTTATGTTTTATTAATATACGTAAATTAAGGAAAAGTAAAGCCAATGGAAGCCGTTACGTGCTAAACCAAAAGATTAAATAACAAATTTTTCTGAAATGTCATTATTAAAGGATACAAATACAAGAGAGTTTAAAAAATATGTGTTTTACGATGTATTTACTGCCCTGTTCTATTTTGTTTTTTGTGTTCAGATATGTCAAAATAGTAATATCTTTGTAAAAATTAACAAGAATATTATCTTTACTGTAAATGTGTCTACGTTGATGCTTAAAGAAAAGAAAATAAATTAAATCATACAGAAAAGATTAGACCTACAATAATAAATTTAATGTTTTATTTAGATAAGACAAAATATGGAAATAAAATATTATATATAATTTTATAATTGGATAATATCTTCAAACACATTCTTAGGTGAAAACTAGCGTAAATTATTTTTTTATAATATGATTAGACCCTTTAAATATTACGAAAAATTTCTTTACACCTTGGGTGTATAACAAAGTATAGTTATAAGAAATAAAAAAAATTCTTAAGACAACAGATTCACAGTTAACTTTTTCTTAGAGAGAAACTTAAGAAATTTAATTCGAGTGGAATAGGGCTGTTTGTTAATTTTGTCAGAATTATATTATAAAAAGATGTCCAATTTAGAATATAATAAAAATTATTTTCAATTTTTTGTCATATGTACATAGAAGATAGTAATAAAGATAAAGGGTGTTATAAAAATAAAATACTGCACTATTCCAACAATAAATATGATGGGCAGAAAATATCTAACCCTGTTTAAATTTAGGTGGATGAGCTAACCTATTTTAGGTATTATTTAAATTTCTGATAGTACAAGGCAAACAATTTTTATTAAGAGCTCACCCATAACGAAGGTACGCATCTAGAAATAATTATTTAAAGAGAGGGAACGAAAAGCCAGAACAAATTTCTTAAGCAAACAAGAATCTAGAAATATTGCTGCTTTCAATCCACTTCTCTGTTGTAAAAAAACAGTAAAAAAATATAAACCGTAAATTGAATGTAGTCGAAGATATAAATCTTGTAGCTAAAGAATTCAAAAAAAAATTGCATTTAACGCAATTAATAGAATATACGAGTTTTAGGATGCCAAAGATCAGTTTTAACATTTACAAGACAGTTTAGCTTCTATAAAATTAAAATAAAGGCAAGTTAATACTTAAAAATTTGGATTAAATAAATTTAAAACATTTAATTGTGAACCCACCTCTTCGGTCTATTTAAAAATAAAGTATTTATGTGCTTTTGTTCGTTCTACAAAATTCGAAAAATAATCCGATATCTGCCAAACTATAACATTAATAGGACATGTGAAACATTAATTTCTTGTTTTAAAAAAGTTCTCTTACGATATTTGTATATTAAAATTGTTTTGTTATGTGCTTTGGTGAAATAAATGGAATACAGGTTTTACGATGGTATTATATACCTTATTCCAGAATTAGACATTTTATATATGTATGTTCTCTAGTTTATGATTCATATACATAATGATCATATATTTAGTGGCAAAGTGATGCCAGAAATGCCGCAATTAGAAGTAAAATACAAAAACTCGTTATAATAAATCGACCCTAAACTAGAACCTCGGTACAAAGAACAAGATAAAAGGCTGTATAAAACACCACACAAAATAATTTAAGACGCTTAGAACTTGATTCAGAATGAATATATTAAGATATGATTATTAAAAAATAAGTCTTGAATATCTAATGGCGCTCGTAAAGATACAATCATTTGGTTTACACATCTAATTTCATAGAAATTTTAACCCGTACATTTACAATTGTATTGAGTTTTAGCAGGTAGAAATTCATAAAAAATAAAAGAAACAATTAGAATAATAATTTATTGATTATTCTTTTGATTTGTGAATAGATGCATTCATCAGAGATCTAATTAGAAATTTTTCGTGGTAAACAAACCTCTAAATTAATCTCTTGATAGAACGGATCTTATATAAAATTAATGATCTATGAATCTATGCTAAGATTTACAGAACTTAAAATTATGTCCGAAAAAATTTTAAAATTCTATCATTCCATAGAAGTAAAAATTCTAAAATTTGAAACAAATATTGTTAGAGATTGCTTATACACCACTTTTATAGAAGTAAAAGATGGGCATAAATTCTTTGGAATCGTAGAACATAGTAATCTGGGATAAAAACAGACCATTCGAAAAAAATTGCGATAAGATTATTAAAAGATTGGTAATCTAGTTAAAGCAAATGTTAACAGCGTAAATCTTTTCAAACTTAAACAAACATGCAATCACGCTTGTAACTTACTATTTGGTGCTTTTAAACTATGCAGAAGAGGCTTTCTAAAATATATATTGTATATGAAAATAAAAGGTAGAGGAATGTAAAAATTTACTTCTGCAAATAATTATTAATTTTATTTCAAGGGGTTAGATTTAGAAGAGAACTTACTAATTTGAATTTCTATTGAAAATGACATCTTTGCAGATAATAAAATAATAAAAAGATAAAGTAAAGTCAAAAAAAAAGTAGTAATAACTTATACGGAAAGGAAAACAAAACAAAGGTTGTCAAATAAAAGATGCCTAATGGCTAAGCACATATTGAACAATTTATCCATTAAATCGGTGAAGCCAAAACAAAAAATAAAGGTTTAATGTGCAAAATATAAAATCAAAAATACATCAAAAAGGTTTCGAGCAATATAAACAACAAAAAATCATGAAATTGATCGTAAATAACATAAAAGAAAAAAATTAAAGGAAGGAGGAATATTCTGTTTTATTTTGATATAAATATATTTTTGGCGAAATATTTAAATATAACTATAAAACCATGGAGAGGCCTACGAAACATAGATAACATAGTAAATGGATGTAAAAAATCTTGAAGTATGTCCACACATTCAAATGCAAGGATTGATAGATGGGTATATTTTGGATAATAAAATTCAAATTTAAAAGATCAAGGATCATCAGAATCAATCAAGACAGTTAAAAAAATAATAGAAAGATAACGAGGAAAACAAACTAGATTTAAAATTATCCCATGCCGACCAGATTTTTTTGTGCATGAAAAGATAAAAAGCTTGATCTCATTTATGGTTATAGATAACGGGAATAGATGTGCATACTTATTTTGAATATGAAAAACCATGAAATCTGATCTATTGGCTGTTGAATAGAAATTCGGAAATTCTGATCACCAATAGTAGTATATTTATATAGCATGGTTTGTGAAGTCATATAATACTATACGTTGTATATTAGAGAGCTGCGAAGCCAACTGAAGCAGAATCATCCGCAAAAAACCAGGATTGAGGTCAATATTTGAATCGGTAAGTCATTATAGCATAAGATTAATTGAAAAATATTGAAAAATGACATACTGAGAGAAGTATTAAGCAAACCCTTCTATAACGCAATCCGTAACTTTGCTTGAACAAATTTCTTTTGGTCAAATAAAATTAGTACGATGTAAATTATATGATAAGTTATCAGTGTATAATGTTAAAAAAAAATTGTTTTAATTTAGATGTGAATCATTTATTTTGATAAATCATGATATTGAGCTATTTCTTAATAACTTGTGCATTATTATTTTATTAATAATTGAAAGTATGAAATAATTAAGATCGTTAAATCATTATTGAAATATTTTATTTAATTTCCATCATATCCATATCGAGAGGTATATATTTTGGAAGGTGCTTCCACCATTTCTTTAAACCGAACCATACAACAAACAGGACTGTTGCATATGGAGCTGTCAAGAATAACTTCCCGAATAAGTCATATATTATAGAATTGAAATAGAAACACCCAACAACGTAGCATAGAACAAGAAAGAGGATATATTTCTTAAACATCCCTCTAATTGTAGGATAGGTTCCCAAAACCTCCAGAACGAAGCAACAATAAATGATAGAAATCTTAAACCTTGGCTCTATTTGTGTATATAAAACGACAAATGCCAATAGTCTTAAGAAACTAGATCTTACTATTGAAGCAGCGCTTTCTCCATTTCTAAATATGCTTTCTCTAATCCTTTGCTTTACGTATTCTTTGAAGGTGCTAAATAATTCAAAAAATAATATAAGAGGACCAAGTACAAGGTATGATCTTAGAATCTGGAAAGGTACAGAAAATGTACCAATGATCACTAAAAGTGTCATTATTATGGCTTGTGAGGCAAATAGCGCAGAAACTAAAAGTTCTACAAAGTATTCTTTTTCAGCTTTTAGAAAATATACACTGGTTCGCAGTGTTGCAATGCTTACTATTATCATTGCCATTATTAGAATTAATCCACAAAGAAATAATAAGGCGCCTGTGCCAAAAGCTACTTTTAGATAAATGGCGAATGGAAGCAAAAATATTACACATGTCAATAATATTATCGACACGGCCAAGTTTGCCAAATTCATCTCGGAGAGACACCGAGAGAGAATAAAGAGTTCCCGGTGATCAGTCACCAAGGAAAAGCCTTCATCTCCAAAGTTATCTAAAAAATCTTTGTTGCATTTGCTTTCAAAGAATCTATACGTCTCATTCAAATCGGCAAAGATCATCGCATTCTTTATCGATTTGAGAGGAAATAGCTTCTCCTTTTTATACTCATAGATGTAATCAATCATCTGCTTGTCAGTTCCAATCTGACATCCCAATTCAGTGTATGGATTTTTCATTATATTCATGCAAGAAATAATCTCTATTTATTTGTTTGTTTGCATAAATTCCTATTATCTTTCGTCTTAGAACTCAATTTTTTGCATGTAGAATACATCTCAGGGACTGTAAAAAATACTAAAAATATATAAATAATCTTTTTTTATTAAAGCTATGCGTTTGTTGTATATAATAGTCAGGCAAATTTTTAAAATAAATATATTATTTGCAGTAAAGGATGTTATTTTAAAAATATGACTAATTTCCCATAAATAGAAAGATTAAATACAAACAAACAGTAATGATTAAAATCAGAGGAGAAAACCTTACCAAATACCAAGTATTCTTCACAAGCAATACTTATACATTTATGGTATATATAATTAAAATATTAAAAGATAAAAATATAGAATATAATAATGTGAAAATTTTATTTTTTTCTGCCAAGTAATTCTTTTGAACTTAGATTTATTACTAAGTGGAATTGTTTATTGGGAATATTTTTAGATTTTGAAATTTTTTTAATTCGTAAACCACAAGTATATAAGAATGGTTTTGCATATTGATAAGGTAAAAAATCCTATTTAATCATATAGAATATGTTGTCTATTTGTTTGTCAGGCTAAATATTTTTTAGTAATAAGTTTTTGTTCTCGCGCACAACTTGCTTGATTTTTAGTCGGCGCAGTGTATTTTTTATAGTTCCGGCTGCATTCTTCGATACCTCCCCTCATTTAGAGACGTATTAATTCAAAGATTTTTCCACTGTCCTAAGATTTTTTAATATACCTCGATCTTGTTCATGACTTTGATTTCCTTTTGTTACCTTCGTTTATACTTGTTTTTACCCCATACCAATTTACAAGGTAGGGATAGTTCTTGTCTTTCCCTTTAAAATTAATGAAATCTCAGATAATCATGCCACAAAATATAAAAATATAAGATTTCAAAGTTATAAATATTAAAGATTGTGCATTTGTATTATTTTCGATATAAATTTACGATAATAAAATACCGTTCTTAAATTTATCTGATTGTCGATCTAAGTTTCCTAGAATTGGAATAATTTTCCTTATATAATTAAGGAATTAAAACTGATATATTATAACCTCATATCCAGTGAAAAAAAAATTCTACAAATAAAAAAATTTATGTGCCGAAAACAAGTAATGTATGATTTAAACGAAATTTGTATCTGCATTGTTTTTTTACTAGGTAGTCTAGTTTTATATAGCATGATTCATTCGTATTTTTAGTATTTCTTTAAAGTCTAGTTATATTAGCTCAAGTGTATAGTTAAGGCATGTGACAACGTTTTGCAAACAAAATATATCTAATATGTGAAATTTTATGTTAATTCATATAATTTATTTTGTCGGATGCGGTTAGTTCGCGGGCTGCAAAAGGTATATAAGAGAACCGTCGTGTTGTTAGTTTAAATAAATTGTCGAAAAAGCATTCTATTGGTTTTTTAATATTTTTAATTATATATCGGGGAAAACAATCTAAGTTAAAATATAGAGAATAAAAAAAAAGCAGATTAAGATATTTCATATTTCCAAAATTTGCAAATCCTAGATAAACAATTTATTCTCTAGAATAAAACCCATAAACGTGTAATAATCTCATATATAATTTCTTGATTAATATTAATGAGCTTAAAAACCAATAATAAATAAAAAATTCTGTGAAATGCTCAAATAAAAGAAATACCAAACCAATTGATACATAACTGCGAATAGTAATATTTGAATCAGTTCTTAGAGTATATATTTATGCAAGGGTTAATTTTATTTTTATTAATTTTATCTATTTAGACGTAGTCGGCCAATTGGGAATATTACACAACTCTTTAGTGCATCTTTTGACACCATATTATATTTTATCTTTATCAATCCTTCTTCCTCTCCTAAATAAGATGTGTTCAAATGTCTTGCGGTGGGGAGAGCTTGCATGTATACTTCTACTCCATCCGGTGTTTTTAACTCCAGAGCATATTTTTTATGTAATTTTGTAACCACAACATCCCAAGTCATTACATATTCTATTATTCTTGTGCAAAAAAATTGTAAATAAAACCAAGTTCACTCTCCGAGATGTCATACTTTCTATATTTTTCATTCTCAACTTAAGTTAAATTGTCAAGGGTAATTATACCTATTTCAATCTACGTAATAATATTTTCTTTTTTATCTTATATAGTGATATTATGTCTATTTTGTTTGATTTATATATCTGTTACTATCCTGGTATCAATCTTTATATCTGAATTATCGTTTTCGCAGATATTTGTACGGATGAAATTATGATCTTTTTGGTTTTATTAAAGTTGTACTGTCTTGATAGGAAGAAAACTTACTATTTCATTGTGCCTTCGCGTGTAATACTATCATTTTCTTGCGTCTCTTTGTAAGGTGATCAATTGTTTTCATGGCTTCGTTACATTGTGGAGATTTTATCATCTCACCGAAAAACACATTTCTGTCTTTTATAAAACAGAATTTTCCTTTTTTACTTGGTTTAATGTTGCCTTCTTTATTATATCTTTATTTTGCAACAATATCAACCATATCATTGTTTCTTGACTATAAAAAGTTTTTGTTGTAATGGTTTTTCATTTATTTACACAATAGAATTTCTTGCTGGTTTTCTCCAGTGTCTCGGAGTTGGTGATATTGGCATGATGTTTTTTTTAAGATATTCTTCGATTGGTGAGAGATGTGTCTTGTTATCTATTCTACTTATAAAATTGCAGCCCTCCTCGGTGAACTATTGTTACTGTTTTCAAGCAAATTTTTTAGCTGGTAGATCATCTTCTCGGCCAAAAAATCGGTATTAAATGGCTTACTTCTTAGTCCATTTTTCTTTAAATCAGTTCTTTTATTATATAATTTATAAAAGTTAGAAACTAAATTTACTCAAAAAATGGATCTCCTATAGAAGCATGCTGAAACATTATTAATGTAATAGATATGCCATTACAACTTATTAGAAAATATTTCATATCTAAAATTCTTAAATAATATATAAACACGCGTAAATTGTCGAAATTCATAATTTTATGAATAGTCTTTAACAAAATTAAACTAATTTTATACAAATTTGTCTTAATATGAATTTGACTACATTAAATTGGAAAGAAAGGTTTTTATATATAAAAATAGACTGTTAATTTCGGCTCATCTGCCATATTGATAATGTATTTTAAAAAAAGAATAAGCATACCTTTAAGCAAGTTTATAAATATTATTATTTGATCTGATCTTTTCAAAAAAAAAACAGGGCTGCATTATAAACCACAAAAAATAGGATGAAAAAAAACAAAAGAGTCGATGCGTTGTATTAAGTACAATAATTTTTTGTTTACAAACTTTTTTGAATTTTGATATAATAAATAAAAATGTTGAGCCATTTACTATAAAATAACATTTATACAGTGTAATTTTAAATCTAAATTTGATAAACTTTCGGGGTCTCTTACCACATGTAACCTGTTTGTAATGTAAATTATTAAAAATTAACGCAATAAATCAAATTTTGTTCTTTTTATGCAAATTAATGACATATAGCAAATAATTTTGCCATAATATTGTTGTAAAATTTTATTTATCGGGTTGTTTTACATTACATGGCAATTTTTAATATAGTTATAACATAATTCTATAGCAAATTTATAACAAAAGATACATGGATTTTTTAAGTTGATAAAAATTTTATGAAATCATCAGAATTAACGAATGTTATTAAAATTTGCAGATATTATTGTTGCTGACTCTATTCAATAAAAAATTCATTAATTGTAATTTATCGAATTTAACTATATTGATATGGTTTTTTTAGGTTTTAAGTATTTTATTTTAGTTTTGTGTATGAAATAAACATATTATAGTGCTATTTTCTTGGTTAAAAATATATTAAAAAATCTCACAGTAATATTATCGGATGTTAAAGCAGTAATTTTGGTGTTAATAGCATGATGAAAATAAGTTGTGTAATGGATTAAAATTTTCGTCACATATGCATTAGTTGTCTCGTATCAATTGAATATCTATGCGATATTTAGCTACCAATAAATCTGTTATTTTATTAAAATCTAGAGACTTTCTATGATAATCATTTTTCCAAGTGTTGTATAAATCAATGGAAAAAGCAATTACGTATCAGAAACACAACTAATATTGAGGAATTGGACATTTATAATTGTGATTGGTATTCAATATGCATATAAATAAACGGATATGAGACTTATAAGATAATTAGTGAAATAAAAATAATAAATTTTATTGGATGTTCTTGTATCCTTCATTAATTACATTTTAAAAATATAATTTTTCAAAAACGCCTTTATAAAATATTTCTGTAGAGAGATGAAAATCCAATGGAATTATATTAAAAAAAAATTCATTTTTTCCAAAGTTAGATAGAAGAAAATACATTTTTTATGAAAGTTACACTTTTAAAACATTTTAAAAACTGTATCTTCGTTTGGATACATTTCAATTTATATTACAAACTGTGCATTTTCCGCTCAAATAAATCTTAATGTAGAATGATTATAATTGTTCTAAGTGAAGTTTCATGAAAAATAGAAGTTATGAGAACTTGAAATGCTAATATTTCTCTCGATTATTTTTACTAAAATCTAATAAACATAGATAAAAATACCCTTAATGATATTTTCAACCATATATATCCAAAATATAATAATTTAAAATATAATTTTGTTTAAAAAATACGATTAATTTTAAACAATCTTTGAATTTTATTTTATTTCTGCGCTCAATATATATAAAACAATTTGAACATAGTTTTAATCTTATACGAAGTTTTTAGATTGATTAATGATACTTTTTGAATTTAGGGCTACTTTTTACATATGTTATCTTTAAGCCCCTATTTACACCCTAAGCGTGATTTTTGTTTACAGTTACATATAATACACATTTTGTGTCTCTATTTAATTTCGATTTTCTACATAGCTTTTATCATAATTCCTTCAAACTTAATAAATATTAATAACAAGGAATTTTGTGATCGCGTATTTTGGTAAGTTTTAGTATCTATTATTACAGTTTCTATTTCCTGCTTCTTATTTTATAAAAGAGCCAATTGATATCATTTTATTAAATCTATAAAGGTGAAAATATTTTTAGTTTTAGATTTATCTATCATCACTATAAGTATTTTCTTGCGTGTTTTTTGCTATATATTAAAAAAAGAACTTTAAACTAATATGCTTATGTTTAATTTTCCGAATAGGTTCGTATTATAACTTTAGTGGACAGTTTTTCCTAAAATATTTCCGAAAAAACCCATGATTTCTTTTAAATCTTTTTTATAACAGAAAAAACAAATATAAATCATTCAAATCTTTTAGAGGTAAAAGCAATTAAGTTGAAATAGTGTTAGCTATTTGAGATTCCAGAATGTATTTTAAAAGTATTTTTTGTTGTATTTTAGCATCTCTTAATCTTCAATAAAATTGATAACTTTAATATGATAGCTTAGAAATTTTTTATTCTTAGGAATACTATATATACATAATGTTTTTGTTTATAAAATTTTTAATACGATTATTTTCAATTTGTAAAAATACGATAAACTATAAAAAAAACTATTGAAATTTAGTATACCATTGTATTTCACTGCATAACACATGACATCTGGCTTTTAATCTTCCTGTGAAATAAATGCATAAACTTTATCCAGATATATGATAATAATTTCATCAAAGTCTAATATTGTATTTTTAGCATATGAAAAGAATATAAAGCAGTAAAAACATTTATAATTAAAATTATTTACACATAAGATATTTTTCTATCATAAATTACCTTCTTTCGTGGTAAAATGACGGGTCAATAATTTTTAATATATCAAAAAAATAAAATTACACTAAGATAAAACAGTAATGTTTTCATCTTTTTAATTTATTAAAAGGACTTTATTTACATATTCACCTTCTATTATTTGTTTGTAGAAAAAATATTTTACATGATAAATATATTTAAAAAGTTCAATGGCAAGTCTTATCTATATTTTTTTTATAACTGGATAATTTACACTATTCATAATTTTTACGGATCATTTTTTCTACTTTACAATAGATCCTTTGAAAGAAAGGGCAAAAAATAGAAGAAACATATTTGTGCACAGTTAAAGGTAAAAAGAGTTCCTAAAAAAATTTCCCGGAAACTCGATGTTGAACAAGTACATCGTCGAGGTTGTAAAAAAAGAGAAGATAAATCAAATAAAGGAGAAAATTCTGTCATATTCGATAAGAATTAGTTTCATTAGATAGAATGTAGATTTCTAGACTTCAATATAGACACAGTATTAATATAGAACACAATACGTGTAGATATTTTTATTTTTTGACTATTGCTATGCGCAAACATTATAAAATAGTGATATGTATAAACATTTTGCTTTAAATTATATTAAACAAAAAGTTATTTAAAAAAAACAGAAAATAATCAAGTTCTAAATGAATCTAGAATCATATTTTTTGTGTGTTATGAGTGTTTCCTTAGTGTTCATAGATATAAAACATGAATGGTATTATATATCTTGCCATATATATGTGTTTTTACAAAATTATTAGTCTAATATTAAGGAGTTTGGAATGCCGAAGAAAGTAAGGTCGGAAACAAAGGAAGCATGAAAATGCCTGAATAGATAGGCATTTAAGTTATAATATACTTTGTAATAGATTTATAAATTATGCGACTTTTAAAGTGTTAAGAAAATACGGTCTATGAACCCATCCAACGTTTTTATCGAACAAATTGTAATGGCTAAAAATCAAAATAACACATATATAAATACATCGTTTTACAAAATATCATAGATTATCTGTATTTTTCTTTTATTGTTTATAGATTATATCTATATAAGAATGTGTTTAACACGTAATTGCAATACACATTGGTGGGCTTCTTCTCGATAATTTAAAGCATGAAGCAATATTTGAATACCCCTATATACCAAAAAATCATGTAATTCTCTGTGATCACTGACATATTCATATTTATATTTATTATAGGCTTTCATTTAAAAATATGTTATCAAACCACTAAAACACCTCAAGGTTTACGGGGAAATCAAAAATTTATAATTTTAAAACTAAAATAACTACTTAACTCCCCTTAAATTCTAAATAAAAAAATATATATTCGTTTTAAAAGGGTCTATAAAAACTCGTATTTCCAGGAATTTATCACACAATGTGCAAATCGCTTTTATTTAATGTCTTTCACGTGATGTAATATTCTTCTTAATTCCTGACCTAGTTCCCTTTGATTAAGTTGGTGGTTAGTTAGATAATGGAAAATTTTAGAGTGTTTGCTTTTTGATGTTTCGAAATTCTATTTTAATATCGCTATAATCTTCAAATAAATTAAATGAGAATATACAAATGTCAGAATTGACTTTTAATTTAGCTTTAGTTGAGGCGTCAACAGCATCTTCCCCATCCAATTTTTTCAATATACCCAAGATACTACTCATAAGTTATGTCCTCTATAAATATTTTGACTTTCTTAATTTACTCACATCTTCATCTATTTGTTCGGATGCTGAACAAATAACTTCCGATTACTAATGATAGGTTGGGATTGAAATCTGTGATATTTTCTGCATAAGTCATCATACAATCTTTCTATCTACCTTGCAAACATATCATATTAATATAAAAGGTGATTTTTGCATGAATAACCCTAATATAAGAACAAGCTTCACTTTTTATAGTCGGACTTCGAAGATAGGTTGTTTGACGATACTAAATGTTCAAGACCATATAAGGTTCGCAAGATTGGATTTTTACTATTGCACTAATTATTATTATTATTGCAAATATTTTGTACATTAGTACCCTTTCTATCACATAAATCATTAATATTCTATTCAAATTCACTTGTCTTTTGTTTTTTATTGTGGATTTTAAAAGGGAAGAAAATATTATTTTTGCCGTAGCCAAAAACGGCTGCGATGCCCTATGCTCTAATCACAATTCCAATGACTTTTAATCGAAACAATGTGTGTTTGGTTTAAAATTTAATTTTCCATTTTTTTATTCACTTATAAAATGACTAAGCGGTATCACCATATTCGGAATTACAAAATATGACATATTATAACTTAAAATTGATAGTATCATAAGTGTGGGAACCCCTGTGTATATAATTACGCCTTTTGTTGTTTATAAACTTACGTAAAATTTTTAAAATCAAAACCGTTCGATTATATAGATATTTATTTTACGTTGACACAATTTTTCGTTATTTAAAGCTTACTTTATTATTTTTATTTATTGTTAATTTCGATATAGTAATTTTAGAATAACTCTTCACACATAGCGTGATCTATTAACCATATGTATATCATATCAATAGTTTTGGCCATGTCTTCTTACCTTTCATCTTCTTCGATACCTCACCTCTTTCAAGACCTATTAGTCCCTGGGTTTCCTCAATCCTATAGTTTATAAAAAAAAGTTAATTAATAATCTAAATTATTAAAAAAAAATTTAGCTAAACAACGATTCTAAATTATTTAAGAGAGTATTTTAATCTGGAGCATTCATTCGTTTTAACATATATTTTTTCTTCAACTTATTAAAAGAAAATTGTTTATTTTTTTTGAATCCTTGCATTTAATAAAAATTTAATTCTTCGATTTTCACATTTCTTCTTGTCTTATATTGCATTTAGTCTATTAATTTCACATTTATTATCGATTACTTATTGTACCATATTTATTTACGACCATAAAGTGACAAGCCGTTTTCGTCTCTATTATGCTATTAAATCTATTTTATTGCATATTTCCAACTTTATTTTTACTGATATTAGCCTGAAAATAATGATTTAGCTATATACTGTGTGAGACAGTTGATATTTATGCATATGAATCTGGTGGGAAGCCAAGCCACAATTAATTAATATAGGTTGATTAGTCTGAGATGAAATTATTTATATAGGCAGACTAATTAAGATAAGCTTTTTGATCAATAATGAATATTATGAATCAATTATGTACCTTGATGATGTAATTGATGGGATGGGATTTTTAAGTTTAAGCTCTTTAAATAAAATAGATTGTAACTCCTAGGTGTATTTATAAAGTTTTTATGATAATAACAAATGCGATGGGAAGTTTGATGCATCCGAAAGACTCTTTTCCAAGGAGAAAAATATGAAGGTGTAAGTTCAATTAAACTATGAAACAACTATGATTAATAAAATCGTATTTTTTCTGGTAAAGGCAACATTAAAACAAGATTACTGAAATGAAATGAAATAAAATCTAAATATATATTACTATCAATAAGAACATGATAGATACACATTCAACCTAATAGAAGCAATGTTATTAAAATTTTATTTACATATACGACAAAGATATATATGGGATTTAATTATTTATAGAGACATTTTATGTAACAATAAATAGTTTCAAAACAAAAAAAGAAAATTTAAAGATCAGAAATTAAAATAATCATATGCAAAAATTTTCATATGCTGTGTATTTCCGGAGTTTTCGAATTCCAGCGATCGAACCTTCGCAACTAATATCGCGCTAATGTGTTAAACGAATGGTGAACATTTAAAAAATTGAAATATTTACATAATAATATAGCATTATAGGATGTAATCCATTGATTCTTAGTATTTATAAAGTGCTTAATTGATCTTTTTTTGTTTTACTCATTATTTATAGCTTACTCGATAAATTTTTAGCAAGAATATGATTTAATTGCTTGAAATTTTCATCATGCCAAACTTAAACGTTAAATGGAATCATGATATTGAATATGAAAACACAACCAAATTTATATTACTAATTGTGAATAATAAAACCTAAATGGGTATAGAGCTAGATTTAAAAGCTTTTTTTGAAAATTTTCGTTTTTGCCTATAAACAGAATTAATATTACTCTTTGATCTTAAATCAACATAGAAAAATCTTTTGTTAGTGATTTGAATAATTGGCGTATTTTGGGTTATTCTTATTTACAATCTTTTGCATTTTTTCATATTTAAAAATATCAATCTGCATTTTTTTAATCACATCCAATATTATTCGATTTTAGATGCATGGCAAATATTTTAAATGTGCGAAAAGGAAATTATTTAGAAAATGCTTATTCAATTGATTCTTAAAATTATTATGATTGAATTTTTAGAAAATTATTTTTAAAGCCTTAATTTTTTACAAAATTTTGCTGTAAATACATCATAATTGGAAAATTACTGTAGTAAAAGTAAATTATGAAAATAATTAACCCAATCTAAACTGCATTACGATAGAAACGGATTACAATGAAAATAAAAATAATGAATTTGATGTACATGCATTTTGCAAGCGAATAAGTTTTGCTATTATTCAAAAATATAAAGAGTATGATTTAATGATGCAAAAAATCTTAAATGGTCCTGAATAGAAAGAATTTAATATCTAAACATGGGTGAAATATAAATTTCTGATGGTTTAACATTTTTTGGGTTTTATTGATTTCTTTCTACAAAAATTTTGTTCAAGTATGGTCTAACATTACTCAATAGAACTATTTTTCATAATACAAATTTCGGTCTTCAAACCTTTATAATCAAAATATACCCATCATCTTTTTTTCAACAATTTTTTATTCAAGTGCTTTTCTTGATTCTATTTTTTGTATGCATGCGTCAGTTGTCATTTCTAACTTTTTAATATGTTATATATAAATTGTGACCCATTATCCTAATTTATGTCTTATTTTACTGTGGATTTTATT
Organism: Rhyacophila brunnea; assembly: GCF_057557595.1. Taxonomy (NCBI): domain Eukaryota; kingdom Metazoa; phylum Arthropoda; class Insecta; order Trichoptera; family Rhyacophilidae; genus Rhyacophila; species Rhyacophila brunnea. The sequence continues at coordinate 967,558 of NW_028233346.1, read as the reverse complement.
AATTAAAGCAGAACATAAATGAAAGAATAAACTAGGTGTTCTTATTTTAAAAAATAGGTATAAAAGAAACTATTGTGATAAATAATGAATCTGTCAGTACATTATTCTAAAAAACAATGTAAAAGTCTAAGCATATTTCTTTTTATAAAAATATGTAAAATCTACACATATTGATTTTCGTAAAAATAATGTAAAAATCCAAGCATATTTATTTCTATAAAAATATGTAAAATCTAAGCATATTTCTTTGTATAAAAATAATGTAGAAATCCAAGAATATTTATTTTCTATAATAATATGTAAAATCTATGTAGGTTTGGTCTAAAAATTCTTAAAAATTGATAAACTGCATTTAACTAAGTAATATTAATATTATCATGCAATAAACTGAAACAGTTGAATGTAAACCAAAAGATTATTTTAGAAACATGCCACCTATTTATAATCAGTAAAAAAATAATAATTTTCTTTAGAAATAAAAATACAGAATATGTAGAAATGTTAATAAAGAATAAAAATTAATGAACTAAAAATATAAAAACAAGTGTATTATATGATGTAATTTGTTTTTTAAAACAAAATTACATATTTTTAAAAGACAAGGTGTAAATTTTTATTATTAATAAATATTCTTTCTTTTATAAAAATATTAATATTATCATGAGATAGATAAATTGTTTTCTCTGCATCTTTGCTTTAAAAATTTTTGAAAAAGATTTGATGAAATATTCGAAGTTTAATCAGCATCTGAATTCCTCAATATAAATTATATTTCTATAAAAAATTTGCTAAAATACAAGTAAAACGATTGTATTTTTAACATTTAAAATTTCATAAACCAATTATTATCGATTATGAAATAAATCTTAAAAAATGGCTAACAAATCCTCTGATTTGAATAATATTTAAAATTATCTTTTTTGTTGGGTACTTTATCATCCAAAAATTGTCAGCAAGATTGACTTTAACATCGATATATAACTTTATATTTATAAATTTTTTATTTAATTATACCTATACGCATAAGATTTCTTTGTGCCTTTAGCTGGTCGCATATAGCCTAATTTATATATATAAAATATTTTTATCATAATTGGTTTATTTATTACATGTAAATATTTATGTTCTAATCTATTATATGAAAATATTCGGTGGTATTAAGGATATTAATACCATGGAATTAGAAGAAAAAAGTTTGAATATGGTTTATTGGTTGTTAAGTACTAAGATAAATAGTGCTGAATATGCTTCATAAATATATTTTGAATTTTTTTGTATTTCTATCATTCTTCTCTAAGATATGCTTCTTGAGAAAGCAATTTCAGTAATAATAATTAATCTCAAAATCTATATATCGCTTGCTGATAAAAGATCTAACATATAATAAAAATACCTATAACATAATTCATTTACGTATTGGTATTTTTTTCGTTTTTGGGTGGTCATGTTGATATAATGAATTGGACATATAATTTGTTGGCCACTTTATGCCGAGTTGTAATATAGAGTAAAAAAACACAAGCTGCCCTTATAATTACAGGAGAAAAAGTAAGTTTCCAAGTGTTTCTATATTTATTGTTTTAATATACAACCATATCTTTCGATTCGATCAAAAATACGTGTCGAGGTTTCTTAGAAAAATGTGAACTTTGTCTTAAATATAAAAGCTATGATTGTGGTTAACTTTTCTAGATTAAAAACATAATTTTCAAAAATAATAGAAAATTTACACAAAATACATTCAAGTAATATCGAGAATTTCTCTATATTTCGTTATTTTCAGCAGCTCATTTTTATTATGTTCATAATAAAGACTATTCTTATTGCGTCATATGTTGTATTAAACACATAAAGATCCTATTTGTGAATTAATAAAGAGACATTTTGTCATAATTTTTATTTGCATGCTTTAAATATATAGTATCTTTCTCTTAAAATGATAAGAAATTAAATTATTTATTAAGGTGAATTGATTTCCACCAAAACGATATTTTGAGGTATTCATACATTTTCTTTAAGAAAACATAGTTATTTTTTATTTATGCGCCATATTTATAGTCGTAATTTTATCTTTTGTTCTCAGGCACAGCTTGCTTTATTCCCTGTTCGCACAGCGTATTTATACTTTCGGCTATCTTATCCTCTTCAAAATCTTCTTCAATACCCCACCTTCTTTTGAGACCTATTAATTCAAGGGTTTTTCATTATCCCAAGGTTTGAATATATACCTCAGCCTGGTGCGTGACATCTAGTTCTTTCAGGTACCTTCTATGATATCATGTCACCCCACCGTCTCATGTTATAACATATGGGATAATTTTTGTCTTGCATTTGTATATTAATGATAGTTCAGATTCTAGCAGGTAAGAAAACATATATAACTAATTATAAATATATATCTTCCCTCGGCGTGTAAGTTTATTTATCGACTTTAAAACATTTTCTAAGAGTCTATATTTAACACGTAATCTGCATTAGACTTTTACTATAATTAAGGGATGATACGATTGTGGCATACCTTGCAGTATACTCTAGATAATTTTAAGTATTTTTATTTATTTATATTATTCATATTTTCGAACAATATATATTGTAGGAGCTAAAACTGCATATAAGCATATATAGTACAAATTTTATGATACACATTCGAATATGAGCAGCTGATTAAAATTTAAAACTAATAGATACAAGTAACTGATGCTATTTAAACTTCCTGATGGTTAGAAATAAGAGGTTTATTTTCAGCATGCACTTAATTGACCAGCTTTATATTTTTGATTTATTAAGCATGATAAAAAAATAAGAGTTTTATTTTATAGCGTGAAATTAATTAGTCAGCTTAATTTTGTTATTATATTGAGTTTGAGAAAAAAAATATAAATGAATATTGAAGTGAAATCAAGTATTCAAAGTAGCTCATTTTTGTATATTTTGTTGGGATATTGCATATATATGTCGATTTACAACTTAGAAATATGCGACTTATATTAATGATTCTATTTCAATTTAGAAAATACAAATGTAAGAATTTTGCAGTATGTAATAATGAACCATGACTTTTTAAAGGAATTTTGAATTGAAAGGAGATAAATTGTGAGGAAAAAGGGAATCATAATCAGCATCAATTTATCAAGCAACAATTAAGTTTACAACCGAAAAAGCACGCTTTCTCATAATTTGCATAATATTGTGTTTTATTTCGTAATCCAAATATAAAAAAAGTATTAGCTTTTGGGTTCCAAATATAAGCTTATACGTTGTACCTGAAACTTGAACCATGGGGAGGTGATGCAAATGCAACAGATTCGAGTAAATGCAAAAATTTCATATTATATATACCCATGTGACTATAAGTAAAAGTCCCATCAACCACGATTTATATAACTGTTATACTAAAGATTCTTACTTTAATTTATTATAAATTTAAAAAAACACTGGAATATGAAGGTCTAATACGATTAAATATTATTATATCAATGTAATGGTGAATAATATCGAAATATAGATACCCAATTATATATGAATAGATAAACTTGAATATTTTAAGCTTCACAAAGGATTATCTAGGATCTATTATAAAATTGTTTTTTTAATGAATTTTCCGGCAAAATAAATATTTTTAGTACAATTAAACAAATAATGATGGAAAAGAATTATGGATACAATAAAATGATTTAAAAAGGAATTTTCATATTTAGAGATAAAAAATTTACCTATTGTTAATCGAAAAGTTGAATTTATGTTCTAATTACAAGATAAATATTGCATTATCTTATTGCTGGTGACCTGTTTCTTATAAATCCCATGAATAAGCCAGGATATAATTGAATAAAGTTTTGCTGTACAAAATTTATGTATAATTTTTAGGTAATCATACTACAGGTAAACTTTGCATTGTTATATCGTAGTTTTTTGATCGAATTAAAATATCATAATGGTACATATGATTTTAGGATATCAATATGCATAAAAATAATTATTTTATTCGAATTTTGCAATATTGATATACTTAGATTAAGTTGTGCTATGGTTGAGGGGTTTACAATCTGGAACACTGTGAGGGGTCGCGGGTTCCACTTCCACCCGCCCCACGGATTTCCAAACAGATTTACCATATAGAAAATACCCAAGGGGGCGGCCAGTGAAAAATAAAAGATAAACCACACAGTATTGACAAGCCATGAGAAATGGGAGGCTGTTGTGTAAGCCGTTTACTGTGCCTGGAGTATGTAAAAAGTTTTCTCTCCGTTCGGCAAAGATATAGATAATTGTAAAGTGCTGATTTAGTTTGTTCATAATAGCGTTTAAAAGATGTCAGATTCTCATTTCCCCACATAATGACTTATGTCTATTAGAAAGTCCCAATCCACGGTGATTGCGGGTGACAAGAAGTGCTGGGGGGGGGGTTCCACAGAGAGATGCAGCAGTTAAGCAATGGTTCCTATTAATATAAAGCAAACTTCCTAAAAGTAATAGAAGTAAAACATAAATAAATAAAATAAATTCTATTAGAATTTTTTTTAATTCGTCGTATATAGTATATAATATTAGTAACCCCAGGGAATGATGGATTTATCTGCTAAACAGTACTTAAACGAGATAATCAATCTCAAATATGTATTTTATTCTTCGACATGTGAATTTAATTATCTGTTTAAAAAAATTTTCTAAAGGCCTATATTATTTAGCACGATATTCGCCTTAGAAGTGTACGATAATTAACGAGCTAATCCAATTGTGGGATGCTCTGTATTGTATTATAGATAATTTTAAGAATGTTATTTATTTTTTTCTAAAATACATATTTATGAACAATTTTATATTAATAAGGCTGAAACTGTGTGTAAGCACATAAAAATACACATTTTATGATGAACATATGAATATAAACATTTGATGATTAAAAATTCAAACCACCAGAAAAATTTTTTCGTATATATAATGTAACCGATGTTATTCAATCATCATTACGGTTAGAAATAAGTGGTTTGTTTTTCAGAATGCACTTAATTGACCAGCTTTATATTTTTGATTTATTAAGTATGATAAAAAAATAAGAGTTTTATTTTATAGCGTGAAATTAATTAGTCAGCTTAATTTTGTTATTATATTGAGTTTTAGCGAAAAAAGCATAAATGAATATTGAAGTAAAATCAAGTATTCAAAGTAGCTTCTTTATTGTATATTTTGTTTGGATATTGCATATATATGTTGATTTACAACTTAGAAATATGCGACTTATATTAATGATTCTATTTCAATTTAGAAAATACAAATGTAAGAATTTTGCAGTATGAAAATAAAACTATGACTTTCAAAAAGGAATTTTGAATTAAAAGGAGATAAATTGTGAGGAAAAAGGGAATCATAATCAGCATCAATTTAACAAGCAATAATTAAGTATAGAACCGAAAAAGCACGCTTTCTCATAATTTGCAAAATATTGTGTTTTATTTCGTAATCCAAATATAAAAAAATATAAGCTTTTGGTTCCCCAATGTAATTTTAACTTTAACTACTCAGACTTGAACCATGGGGAGGTGATGCAAATGCAACAGATTCGAGTAAATGCAAAAATTTCATATTATATATACCCATGTGACTATAAGTAAAAGTCCCATCAACCACGATTTATATAACTGTTATACCAAAGATTCTTACTTTAATTTAGTATAAATTTAAAAAAACACAAAGTACAGGAATATGAAGGCCTAATAAAATTAAATATAATTTAATCAATGTAATGGTGAATAATATTGAAATATAGATACCCAATTATATATGAATAGATAAACTTGAATCATTTTAAGCTTCACAAAGGATTATCTAGGATCCATTATAAAATTATTTTTTTAATGAATTTCCGGCAAAATTAAGCAAATACAGTTGGAATTTAATTATGTCATATAATATAATGATCTAAATAATGATTTCCATATTTTAAGATATAAAATTTACCATTTTTTAATCAAAAAGTTGAATTTATGTTCTAATTACGAGATAAATATTGCATTATATTTTTGGTGGTGGCCTGTTCCTTATAAATCCCATGAATAAGCCAGGATATAATACAGCATATTTTGCAATAAAAAATTATTAATATAATTTTTGGTAGAATCTACTAGTGGTCAACTTATATTGTTATATTGCCGTTTTTTATCAAATTATAAAATCATGATGGTACATAAGATTTAAGGGAAATAAATATGCATAAAAGCAATTCTTTTATTCAAATCATATTTGAATTATGCATAATTATTGATATGTCTTATTAAAAATATTTTTTAAATCATAACTTGGAAGATACCAGAACTAATAAGTCGTTGAAGAAAAGGATGCTTGAAGAAGATTTTAAAGCTGACGAGGTGGAAAAAAGCATCAGTCAAATCTTTTCGAAAAAACATTCCGAGTTTTTTGCAGAATAAGATTTAATAGTAGAAAATCAAGGCAACCTATAAATAAAATTAAAATCACAATATTAATTTGCTGACAATACAACAATTTTAAATAGTCATATATTGCTTGTAACTTAATTTGCAAATGTGAACAAAATAATAAAATATGTAATGACCTAAAATGGGTTGGTCAGATAATTCCACAAATACTATGTTAAAGAATTAAAAATCCCAGATGAAAAAGCATGCATGCAAGCTCGCTAATATCGCAAGGCGCTTGGACCCATATCATTCGACAGAATAATATTAGGTTAAGGTGTCAAAAGATGCATAAATGAGTTGAACGATATTCTTAATGGTCTGTCTACATCTCAGAAGATGAAATTCATAAAAATATAAATTTGACCCATAAATAAAAAAATAGTGTCTATTTCACGTTTTTTTTATTTATTATTTGCAATATTTAATCTTTATAGCTAAGATTTAATAAAAAAAATTTAACTGTATAATTATTTTTCATGATAATTCTTTAAATAAGATTTTTTAAACCACAAATATCTTATTTTTATGTTATTAATAGCTTACTAAATCACCGATATTATTTTTTTATAAATAAATTTCGCCATTTCGCCATTTCAATTTTTAATTGTGTTATTGTTTATTATTGTAAAGAAAGGAATAGGACATACCGACAAGCAATAGGGTTAGAAAGAAAATTGCATTTATGGGCGTTTAAAGTAAATATATAATGGAATGTTGTAATGTTCATGGCTTCGAACAAAGTATGGATATTTTTATTCATTAAGCCATCTGAATTTTGCCAGTTAGAAAAGTAATAAACGGTACTAATATAAAAATAATAATTTTACGTTTTATTTATTTGTTAATTTTGTCTTTTCGTTTCAAAAATAACGTAATTGATTTCCTGTGGGCACATCTTATCTATATTTTTGCGAGTATATTTTCTTCTCTTATATATTCCTCTGGGTCTATCTTATGTCAAGACCTAGTAGTTCAACGTTTTTCCTAAATCCAATATTTTGAATATATGCCCCAATTTGGCTTGTTATTTAGATTATTCAGAACCTTTAATGGTATTTTGTTACCGCATAATCATATGATAGAATATATGGCATGGTATTTGTCTTACATTTATATATCTTCGAGTCCATTCAGAACTTATAATTTTATTTTGTAAACATCCGTACCATGTTACGACATATGGTATAATCTTTGTCCTATATTCATATATTAATAATAATTTGAATGTTAGAATAGATAAAACAGAGCTCGAGTCTTTATTTAGGAGCTAAATTTATGGTTATAATTTTAGTTTTTGCACTTGAGCCATATCGTGCATATAGGGAATTAATTTCACAACTATTTATTTTCACCAGAGTATTTTCAATACTTCTCAATCTTTCAAGACGCATTAATATAATGTTTTACACAATCTCAAGGTTTTTCTTATGCCCTAATCTGGTTTGTTTCTTCAGGTATTTTTATGATATTTTGTCGAATATAAAACCAATCTATAAAAAAGTTATGTAAAGCGTAAATATAGAATCCACTTGCTCTATGAGCCATCTAAATTTTACCTTGAAAAAAGAATTGTAAAATACAAATAGCCGAAATTAATTTAAAATATTTATTGCACAATTTTATTTATTATGCTCTCATCCCATTAATAATCTAAAGTTTTGTTGGTTAAAAGAATAATAAAATTTTATAACCGAAATAAATATAAAAAAGTTATGTAAAGCGTAAATATATAACCCACATGCTCTATGTCCCATCAAAGTTTACCTTGAAAAAAGAATAATAAAATACAAAACCGAAATTAATTTAAAAAATTTATTGCTCAATTTTATTTATTATGCTCTCATCCCATGAATAATCTAAAGTTTTGTTGGTTAAAAGAATAATAAAATTAATTGCAGTGAATTCAAATCTATTTTTTTAATCTCAGTAATATTTTCTTAAAGGTTTTATTCAGATTTATATATTATTTACCATATAATGTCAAAAATAATAATATAAATATTTTTTAATTGTATTCATCATTCATTTGCTCAGTTTAATTGTATAATGACGCATTAATCATTTCACGCCAATTTATTTATGACATATTCAAAACAATCATATGCAAATTATTAAACATTGTTAAATTATATCAATTATTTCATCTATCGAAACATTTGTGAATTAAAAAAAGAAGATTAATGTATCCCTTCAAATGCCAATAAATGTATCAGAACATTTAAATTCGAAGAAGTGGCAGGACCGTGCCGATCTCTATACTCATCTTTCTGAAAAATTATGGTCAACCGAAAATCTAACCATCGATTCCTCTACCACGCTCAACGATATCCTAATATCTGTTTCTACCGAGCCATTAGTCCCACCACTCGAAGCAGCATTGTCTTGTATCTTATCGTTTCCAGACAACATACCTTTAAAAGTACTTAGAAATGTTTCTCGTCATTTTGGGGTTTTGAAAGTTCAATCTCACATTTCACGATTATTTGTTACGATTTTTTTGGATTCTTTGAGTGGTTGCGTTTTACAGAAACCATTTTATGAACTAAGAGGGGAATTAAAGAAAGATCTTTTCTATGCATATTTGCATGAATATCCACCATCAGAAATCATATTAGAAAGGTTTATTAAATCTGTTCAAGTTTTGACGGATTCTATGCCATCAGAATCTACAGACTCCGTTCCAGATCTCATATACTATTATATAAAAACATCAAAAAATCCAAAAGTAGTAGTTTTTCTATCGTCTGTACTTTCAGATATTTACAGTGTCTTGTTTAATTTTTGTGACGGAAATGGTTTGGGTGTGCCTGGAATTAATTTGGTTGATTCGAGCGTTCCACTTTTGAGAGTCATGTTTGTTAGCGTTCCATTTCTTGTTGGCCATGCTAATGCTGATGTTAGAAAGGAAGGAATTCGACTTGGGTCTTTGGTTTATTCTTTGTGTGATTATGGATGTTGGACTATACTTGGGAAATGGCTTGATGTAAATCGTGTTTCTGTCGGAAAGGTTAATGAGATTATGACTAATGGCAAAAAAATTGACCAAATTATTGATATATACAGTAAATCAAGTTTGAATAAGGTATGTGGAATTAATACAGAAGAGTTTAATGGTGGAAATAACTTAGACACGCCAAATTTAATCGACCATGGAAATTCAATCAACACAAAAAATTTAGATAATAATGATAGAGCTTTACCTTATAATAATGGTCAAATTATAGAAAATGATACACATAATCTGGTCGATAATACATGTAAAGTGAACACTTTAGCTTCAGTTAAAAATATATCAAAATCTAATAACAATCCTTTCAATATACAACTCACAACATTTCTTGAAAACTACCAAAATAAAGATAATATCAATAAAACAGAGCTGAATCCAAAACTTATAAAGCTTCTAGAATCATCGTCGCATAAGGAAAGAGTCGAAGGCTTCACAATTCTACAGTCAAAAAATTACGAAACGAATACCGAAATACATGATCTTATAATAACACGAACAAAGGATTCAAACATCCAAGTATCCATTCTTGCGCTCCAATCTATTCTTTTATTACCATCAAATAGAATAACACAAAACCTTATCAAATCACTCATTACTGAAAAATGTAAAGATAGAAAGACAAATTTATTGGTAATGCATGTGATGTACACTTTAAAAATTGAATCTTCATTTATTATAGCTTCTGTTTCGATAAATAAATCGAGCATACGCATTGGAATAAAAAATCCACTTGTTAAAATATCTATATTGGATTATGTGAGTAAAAAAGGCATTGATAGTCGTTTTGTGGTTGAAACTATCGTAGATCTTTTTGAAGATGCTAATGGTGATGTAAGAAAAGCTGCACTTTTTTGCCTTGGTATTTGGGGTGCTTATAAGAAAAATAGCGAGTATTATGGAATTGTTCCGGAAAAAATTGTACCTAAGATTGAACAAGTAATGTTAAATTACAATGACAAATCTAATCCTAAGAATTTAAGCAATAATATCAACTTGGAAACTACTCATATCGGTAATAGTAACAAGATAAATAATTGCAATAAATATAGCGGTAATACTAATAAAAAAATTGATGGTAATATCATCTCTAATAAGGCTGGAAATGATAAAATTTATATTAATGACAAAGTAAGCATTAATGATAATATATCCGATTATATTCCAGATACGAAAGAAATAACCACATATTACATAAATACATACGCATTTACATCCGAAAAGAATGCTGTCAAAAGATTTGAAATACTAGAAACAGAATTGGAAAAACTCGAAAAAGATCATCTATCAATTCAAATCGCATGTATCTACAAAGACTCATTTTTTAAAATAAACAACAAATTACTTGATGTTATAAACAAAAATTTAACAAAAGGTACATTTGTTAGAGCGGAAGATGTAGGATATATTTCTAAATACTGGCTTATGAAAATAACAGACACGAAATTATCTGCACAAATCCATCTGTTATTGGTCGGATTGTCCAAATTATACTGTAAAGGAGTTGTTGAACAGGTTAAATTGTTTGTAAATGAGAAAAGGTGTGGGAAAGGGTTTGTTGAAGGGGTTAAAGTTATTGGAAATGTGGGTGGAATAGAAGAAATCGAGTGGTTGGAATGCAAAAGAAATAATGTGGGAGGAAAAGAAGAAAGAAATACAATTGAAAATGTTATTCATGCGATAAAAAATAGATCATCTAAAAATTTTATTGATCAAGATGATGATCCGGGTAATGATTCCATTAATACCAATCCAAAAGATGATTTTTGTGCCAATGATATGCATAATAAATTTACCTTTCCAGGCGCAAAGAATGATATCAATAATATAGAGAAAAAAAAATTGAATTTTGATGGTCGAAATAATGTTATTGATAATATCGATGATAGTGATAATAGAAACAATATCGATATAGTCAATGAAAAGGGGAATTTAAAGATGGAAAAAAGAAAAAATCTTTCTTCACACATTAATTACAGTGAAAATATAAAGAAGAAACAACCTGAAACTCAGGAAAATGATAAAAATCTCGAAATATTGGTTGACACAGACATAAACACAATCGAAACTACAACAGAAACCTTTAAACTACACAGCATAACGAAATCAAAACCATATATTCTCAGATACATCCACAATATCACGGGTAAAACACCCATAGATCAAGAAAAAACAAAATATCTACTTGATTTCATAAAATATTTTATTGTAGAAATGTCTAAAAAAGAACTCCTTCTAAAAGAAAACGAATGTAAATCATTATACACAACACTTTCTAAAATAAAATATAATACCGATGAAATCGATAAAGTAATATCTATGATAGAACTCATCTTTCCAAAAAGCAAACTCAAAAGGGTTATTGAAGGATGTAGTCTGAATGATAAACACGCGGACATAAATTTTTCATTCACAAATCTTAGTTTATGCGAAGACAAAACTAACAAAATTTATGAAAAGATTAATTTATTAGACTGTACTAAAATTGAATTCAATAAGCCAGAATCAAATACTATCAATAATTCTATCACTAAAACTTATGAAGATGTTAATTTAGTGGTGGATAATCAATCATTACCCAAATATAGATCAAAGGACAATAATAACTTTACAAAAAAAACATATGAAGATGTAAATTTGGGGACGACTATAAATGATCATAAGGTGCTTGGGGCTGATTTTAAATCAAATCATTTTACCTATAGTCATACTAAAACACACGAAAACATTAATTTGTTGAATAGCCCAAATTATAAAAATATATCTGTTCCTAATTTCAGATCTAACTACCCATATTCACCTTTCCTTAAAAAATCAAAAACTGAACATGATAATAATATCCTTGGAAAATTGAATAAATTCGATAATGGGCAAAAAAAATCATTTGGGTTTTTATTGGATAGTTTAAAAATAAAAGATATGGATAAGACTGATACGCACCATTTTTTTACAGAGCAGAATGATGCATATAAACATGAAGATCAATTACAGGCTGAAAAAAATGATGTTTATAGAAATGAAGATGGTTATAAAGACTCGATTCATTCTAATGTTCGATATGATGACCATTATAGAGACATAGTGATTGGTAATACCAATAAATTCCATGAGAATATTGACAATACTAAAGATTTTTTTAAACAAGTAACAGAGGAAAATAACAAGCATGAAGAATCACTGGTCAATAAGCACGAAGAAAAAATAAATGGCAATCATGAGCTATATCAAGTAAAAATCTTTGAAGATATATTAGCTAATCATTATGAAAATGCTTCGGACGGTGATCAAAAGCCTATACTAAAAATACCCAACAAAGAAATTGAATTTGATAATAATTCATTACACAAAAATAATAGTTCGAAAAATGATTTAAAAAATCAATCATCATCTGAATATTTCGATAAAATAAATGGTGGTATCGATATGTACACTAAAAATAAAAGTCATCAAAACCTCATAATAAATACAAAAAAAGAAATCAATGATATTAATATCAAACAAAGTCAAAGTAATATATTTGAATTCAGAAACAGAGATGTCAATTTTCCAGAAAAAGACCACAAACTAAAGGATGAAATTAATATAGTTGAAAAAAATAACAATGCGAAAGTCGATAAACTTCATGGAAATTATCAGGCCGATGATCAGGAGGAATGCTATAGAAATATAGTTAAACAAAATAACAATGCGGAAGTCCATAAACAATATAGAAATTTCTCGGACGATGATCAGGTGGAATTTTATAGAAATATAGTTGGAAATGTGCATAAAGTAAAAAATGGCGATAAACTTAATAGAAATTTCTCGGGCGATGATCAGGAGGAATGCTACGTAAATATAGTTGAAAATGTGCATAATGTAAAAAATGGCGACATCACGGAAAATAATATGACTTATAGAGAATCGATTCACAAAAACAATACAAATGAAAATGGTAAACGTAATACTGAGATGTTTGATCTAAAGTTTTCACATAAAAAAGGCACATATGATGTTGTTAGTAATTTGGAGAATGAGAAACAAAGATTTCAAAGGCATTCGGCTATTAAACAAGAAAAAGATATAAATGATGTTAGTAATACTGTGATTGAAAAACAATCATCTTTTACATCATCAATTATTAAACAAGAAAGGATCAAAAGAAGTAGTAACAATCCAGATGATTCCAAAATCTCTAATGCTGCAAATATCATGGACAAATACAGAAAAGATTTCGAAACAAAAACACCGCAATCTATTTTTTCACGCCTAGATATCGAAAGAACCATCATAAATCTCATAAACTCAAACACGGACACTGCAAAAAAAGGTTTCGAGAAAATATACTTCTCAATAAAAAACGAAGGTGTTTCGGGGATAAAATTTGCAAGCAACAGCATTGCATCAGCAATTTCATTGCAAATGAATGGATATAACATGGAAAGAAAATCAAAAATAACGGAAAGCAAAAAAGATGTTTTAATATACATAATCCTAAAAGTACTCCTCAAGTTCACAAACAATAAAGAAATAAATGAAAGTTTATCGAATAACACAATAAAAGAAATTCATCTGGAAATTATTGAAATAATTAACAAAAACATGAAAACTCAAAATAAAAAAGACGAAAACATCACTAATATTTCTGGGGAAATCCTACTAAAATTTGCAGAAAATATCGAGCCATCAAGAATGTTAAAAATATATTTTTCCATACTAACAACTAATAAGCCAGAAAACGAAATCCTTCCTAAGCTCATTTGGAAACACGCAAAATCAATTAAACCGTACATTTTTAACGAATTTCGGATTTTTGGCTCCGAAGCAGATTTTGGTAACCTGAAAGGAAGAAATGATTTACTTACTATTAAATTAATGGAGACCATAGGATTGTTTTATGAAAAATCTGCTCCCTTATTTTTGTCTTCAACAAACAGCAATCTGATGAATGTCAAAATTATACAAATGCATCTCTCTGAAATATGTAGCGTATGGGGACCACAAATAAATTCTATTGTCGTAAAAAACACTCTTTTGGCTAAAATAGTCTCTAAAATGTCAGGAAAAATTGATGAAATCGATAAAATCCGAAAAAATCTGGATTCTTACAGAAAATAAAAGAATAATTGAATTTCAAAATAAATAAAAACATCGATTACTACTATACGGAAAAATGTAATTGCAATAAAATGCATTATTTTGCTAAAAATATTCACACATATTTTGTGGTAGCTAGGTATTTAACTGGATATAAACAATCCTAATTTTGAAGTCAAATTATTATGGAGGTATGAAATTACTCTAAAAATGATCCTATGTGACAACAAAATGAAATAAAAAAAGGTTTACTGGTAAAATAAATTGATTTAGAAACAATTTTTTATTTAATTACTTTAAAAAAAATTGTTGTGTCAGGTTATAGGGATAGATCTAAATTTTCCTAAAAATTACTAGATTATAACAAAAACAAGCAAAGAATATTTGTTAATATGTGTAACAATAAATTGCATGAGCAGCAATGTTAATACTAAATAATTAGAAATGGGAAATCTTTAATTAATATTTAAGAGCGGCATGGAATTATTAATAAACGTATCTCTCCATTATCATTTCATATTTTTTCATGTTCATTTATATAAGTCGCGAAGTATATTGGATTATGTGGATTTATAAAACTAAATGTGGCAATTTTGGTAAAATATATGCTGTAAACCTAAAAGTATGTTGAAAAGTTTCATATTAGATAACATAATCTTGTAAGTAATAGTCACAAAAATCCTTTTTTTTATAAAATACATTTTTATCGTGAGTAAAATACGCTATAAAACATAATAATTAAATAATTATCATAAATGATTCTTCTGATAACTATGTATAAGAAATATCAATTTTATAAGCTTTTAAAGAATTTAATTTATAAAAAACCCTTGAGTCATAATAAGATTTTTAGGGAATTTTTTTGGGTGGCGAAAAATGCTTACTTAGGCATTATTTTTTTTTATAGAAGCCAACCTTTATGAAACTTGCTGTAAAATATTCATTCAAGCAAAAGTAAAAATAAGATTGAATAAATGTACATAAATCAAAAGTTTTAAATATAAAATTTAATCAGTTAATTTGCTTTTGACAGAAAGAAAACTCATAATAAAAAATAATGAGTTGCACATCTTTTATTCAATAGTTAATTAAAAATTAAAATATTTAAAGGTTTATAAAATAAGTTTTTTGTATAAAAAATGATGTATTTCGAAAGAAATTCGACGAAACTGATGATCAAAAATAGAACAGAAAAATTATCTTTTTTTTAGACAAACATCATGTAGGTTTCTCTAGTATGTCATATAAACAGCTATAATTTATCTAAAAGCACAAAAAAATAAACATGGGCTTTGGTTCTGTATTTTATAAAATGTATAAATATGAAATATAACATACATGTCTCTGTAAGTGCTGCATTCAGTTTTTAGCCGTGAAATATTGTTTTTACACAATAGGCCATTTCATAAGGTCTAAAAATATTTTGGATTTTTTCTGGGCCTTCCAGCTAATAAAGTGTAAAAAACTAATCAGTGTTGCAATTTTATAGATAAAGATTTTCAAAGGAATTAAATGTTTTTTTTACGGCCTTGAATATTTAGAATAAATCTACAAACTGTTTTTTAACATAAAAAAATTCGTTTTTTTCTGCTCCGTTTCGATGTGTAAAAATGGATTTTATTCTGTAAAATTCAATTACTAGGTATAGAGACGATATATTCATATTTGTTATACATGCAAAAAAAAACATTTTTATTAAGCCATTAAATTCTTTGTGTTAAAATTTGATAAAAAATTATTCCTGAATTTGTAGCATTACAAACCTTTCATCATTTACAAATACATTTGAAAATTAGATATCAATGGTTTTTGAGTTATAGTGATGAAATTTGCAGAAGTAAGCCTTTTCTATAATATAAAGTATAATAGATGCTTTTAGGATTTTAATTTAGGTAAAATAGTATCAAAAAAAAAATTTGTGTATTTTTAACGATTTACTGGAGAGAATAGCTCTTAAACACTCTTTTTTTTAAATTGGTTGGACTATTTTCATCATTTAATAATCACTTTCTATACAAAATAATGTAGAATGAATAATTAAATCTATTTGTTGACGAAACCCTATTTTACAGATAAAATAGATAATACGTTTTGACTAGAAAATATTAGATATGGGAGTATTTAAAAAATTAATCAATTAAAAAAAATCAAAAATAGACAATACAAACTTGTAAGACAGTTTTTCAATATTAAATTAAATTTAAGATGTTTTTGCAATTAAATATCAAAAATAAATTTTATAATCTAATCATTCCGATATAATTTTTCGTACTATGATCCCATATTGTTTTTTTGTAATTTATTTCTTGATTTAAGTTAGTTTTTTGAATTGTGAATCAATTATAACTTTTGAATTATTTTCAGTAGAAAATCGTCATACCCTTTTATTGATTTTATAATATTAAAAGCCTTTTTTTACATGTTATGAGTATGACCATACATAAAACCAGCACATTAAAAAATAATAAATATCAATAACGATGTTTCATAATTATGAAGTGATATATTGGTCTTATCGCATATTTCCGCGAATAGAATATGCTAATATTTAAATCGAATTTGTAAATTATGAGCAGTAATAAAAATACTTTTCTGATGAAATATTAAAAATCTAAAAACTGCTAATTATAAGAATAATTTTATAACACCAGAATTTTATTTAAAAAATTATGAAAAACATTCAAAATAGTAATAAAAAGACACAATTAAAAGAAGAAAAATCGGCACTTATATAGCTTCTTACGTATGATTTATAACTAATTATCCGCCTTCTTGTGGCTTCTTTAAGATCCATATAATTTTATTACATTAAAAATTTCAATAACAGAAAATGATTTATATTTGACAATTGTGTGTAGTGTGAAATTAAAGTTACTTAATTAAACACGTTGAGCTTATAAAATATAAATAAAATTGTTATAAATTCACTGACGACGTTCGGTAATTCTATATAAAATACTCGAAAACAAAATAATTTTACAAACACTCTTCGATTTACTCAAAATTTCAAAAATAAAAAATAATGCAAAACGGATATTTTATACACAAACCTACAGTCAATGCGGCGATTTTAATGGCTATTTTTGTTGCACACGAACCAATATTTATAGTTTTCATACAATTTGGAGATTAATAATTCAATAAATATATGATTTTTTCTGTGTGCTAACATATTATTTATATGATCACATATTATTTCAAACATCTATTTTTATTTTAAAGATGTTAATTACAACCTGTTTTGCCCCAAGCAACTAGTTCCTGCGTCTATTTAAGAAAATCAGCACATATTTTTCTTTTACAAGTACATACCATATAAAAAGATGCATAGTAATTTTAGCTGCATTATTGTATTGTGGTGTTAAGATTTGACTCAGACATTGTGTATAGTCTCATCTACCTTAAAAATATACAATGTAGCATATTGCCGAAAGTTTTTTATGTGGTTTTTTCAAAAAAAAACACAATTCTCTATTGCATGTCAATTAAAAAATATGCAAAACAACCATAGTTAAATCTAGGATATAAATACATCAATATATTGTTTTATTAGCTTTAAATATTTATTTTTTATTGTATTGTTTCTGATTAAGATTTTTCTTTAGTTAATAGTATATCCTAGTTTAAGAAACAGTAAACCCAAACGACCTGTTTCTTTGTCTTTTTTAAAATTGAAGGCGTAGAGATAACAATCATAACATACACCTCCGTTAATGGAAATTTTCTCGATACCATAACAATTTCTTTTGAGATTTGTAAGTTTCATCAGGATTTCTATATATAATAATGGGTTGGTTATGATGTTTTCCTTAGATTCTTTTATTTAACAGGCGTTTTCAGTCAAAGCCATGAGTAAAAATTTAATAATATGTAAACATAGGCCGCTGATATTTCTTAATTAGTATTACCAGTTAGCACCAAATAGTATTTAAAAAACACTATGATAAAACTAAAACATATTGTGAAGTAATTTATCACCATTTTCTTCTTGTACCTACACAAAGAATCTATGATGCATAAATCACAAAAAATTTACTTATTCTAGATATTCGTATTGAGAAATATTTATACAGCTTTTATTGATTAATATATATAAACGTACTATCTCTTTATCGTTTTTTTTATATCGGCGAGAGTGGATATTTCGCTTTTCGACATTATATTTTAAATATGCTTGAAAAATGAAAGGTATCTTATGAGGAACTTAGAGTTTACAATAAGGAAAAAGGAGATAAATCAAAATCGAATTTAGAATTTATTTATATATTATACCATCTGAAACAGAAACATAGCACTTCGAAAATTGAGATAAATTTGGTTACCCAATAAAGCAACACATTTTTTGGTCATTTGATGTAAAATATCAACTAATCTCTCATAACAAATAAAAGTATACATTATTAAGAGACTTTTGACAGATTTTTAATCTGATAGTAAAAAAACTGTAAATGAATGTATGCTTTATTAAAAATCTATGGGATAGAATGAAACAAATTCAGACAGTGTAAATGGAATGCCTTTGTGATAAACCCTCTAATTATTTGATAAATTAACATTTCCATTTGGCCATAAAGGTATAATAAGGTATATTTTTTATGCCGTTTCACGTCAAAGGAAGATCTGCGACTTTTTACGCATAAAACTTATAAAGATCAAATTATAGTTGACATGATATTTATATATCAATATATTAGGTATGGTACTTGAAGGGTTAATAGTAGTTTTGCATTGCACTTAAGAATGTAAGGAACTCAAAAGAATATTTCAACGTAATTTCATATTCCCCGATTGTAATTGACACATAATAAAAATGATAACCAGAAGTTTTATTATATTTTGTGGAATGTTATACATGGGAATAAACTTCATTCATATAAATTTTTTGTTACGTGTATGTTTATATCCTATACCAATAAAATGATGAATGATAGACAATCATTATTATATATCTTATAATTTTTTTTTAGGAATTAGGAATGAGCAATTTAATTTATTGATTAAATATTATATTTTCGCAGCATTTTTGTTCAGTTTTTTTAAATATTTTTATAATTTTACATCTGACGCAAGTGAATCTTCCAAAACATTTCAAAAAATAATTTCAATTTTTTTTGTCTCTCCATTAAAATAAATAACCTCTTAAATTCAACTTCTTGATACAATTCAATGTTCATTTTTGTCTGTATTATTTACAACAGAAACAGAATCACTCTAAAATTATCGCAATCTTTTGAATTAACAGCAGCTTCTGCAAGAATTTCGTTTTATTTGACATCGATCTAGAATTCATCGACTTATATTGTTTGAAAAAAATAGCCGCATGGGTTAATTCGGATAAAATTATGCCATTCCGAAAGAGTTCTATAGTGTTTTATTTATCCCAGTATTAATCATTTTATTTAAATTTTGAGGCTGTTGCTAGTTGCTCTAGATTTATTTACGTATTAAACCTTTATTTTAATTGTCCCTAATAATTTATTTCCACTAATATTGATAATTTTCAATTTTGAGATGATTAACGTCTTAATGACTCTATTTTAAATCGACCATATTTATGGTTGGAAACATGCTGTGCATAGAAATATCTTGTATTTTATTTGAAATATATAAGTTTACAAAGAAAAAATTTTACAATTTTTAAGCCGTATTACTAAAATAGAACAAATTTTTTAATTTGGTGGCTGTTAAATACTCACAAGTAAACAGCATTTTTAAAATAAATCAAGTCTAAAGATTTTGATTATTGATAATTGAAAGCTTATATGGCAGTATAAATACTTAAAAAAATGCACAGCTTAGATTTATGATAGACGAATCATAAAATAATTAATAATAGTTACTATATAAGATGTATGAATTATTTCACAAAAATCATACGATAATATTTATATGTACTAACTGGGGCAGGCACATATATGGAACAAAGTTCCCAGTATATTTGCATATTAAGTAGGACTGGAAAAAAATAGTAGATTTGACTATTACATAAACATAGGGTTCTAGAAATAGCCTACATAAGATACTCTTGGAGATATGATGTAAGAGTAATATACTAATATTGTTATATTTAAAACATCATAGAATTTCCTGTTTGATGGCGTCATCTAAAGTAATCACAGCTTGAAAAAAATAAATAAAATTACTGTTGAATATTCTAGGATTAGTACAGTTAATAAAAAAATACACAGGTCTAATAATATAATAAGTGTAATTTTAGTGTTCAAAAAATCAATTATATTTTGTAAGATTAATTATACAGCACAAATCCTAAAAAATCATGAATTTAGAATAGTGGTAATCAAATTCAAGCCCTTGGGTAAAGCTTATGGTAAAAAAAGCTTATGCTATTAAATGAAGATTTCGTTCATAATATTTAAGAAAAAAATTACAAAACTTATTTTTGGCATTTCTTATGGTTAAACTATGATTAATCGGGTTTAAAAGCTATTGGCTCGGATACAGAATATATTCTTTAATGTTGGAATTTTAAAATGCAAATATTTCCTTTAAAATTCAGTTCTTAACTTTTATTTAAGGCTGAAAATTCCAAGCGATTATTTCTTAAGACGAAACCACATATTGCATTCTATTGAAGGACGTTTTTAATGTGGTAAATCGATCCCATAACCTTTATAAATAATATTTATGTATTTTGTACCGAAGTGATGACAGATATATTATAATCAGTACATATTATAACAAAATCTCATGGCAAAAATAACTTTAGAACTAAAAGTCAAGTACATTAAAAAAAAGTACCAAATAACGCACAAAAAAATAATTACGGCGCCTATAATTTTTTACTACATATATTTATGCTGAAAATTATTTATTTTATTCATCATGTCTATCTAATGGATGTGAACAAAACATTTCTTTCAGTGTGAGTATATAAGTTCATAAGAATGGTAACCGTTGTAATGCAAATGAATAAACAGACTTGGAAATGTCAAATTTTAAAAAAAATTCTGAAAAAAAAACTGTTGCATTTATATAAGTTGGTGGTTTTTAAACGCGACCGAGTTTATAATTTAGATTTACGCTAAAAAGATAGTTTTGATGTATTATACTATATTATATTATATGATTATCACTTGCTATAAACAATCATTTTTATATCTATCAAAAAAATACGTGGTTATGTAAATTCTAAATTGACATCTGTGTATTTTTAATTTTAATTTATTTGGTTAGAAATCAGATCGTAAAGAACAATATGGGTGG
The DNA here is from genome assembly GCF_057557595.1 of Rhyacophila brunnea. Lineage (NCBI taxonomy): Eukaryota > Metazoa > Arthropoda > Insecta > Trichoptera > Rhyacophilidae > Rhyacophila > Rhyacophila brunnea. Next base: position 945,814 of record NW_028233346.1, on the reverse strand, counting down.
TTTTTGGTATGAATATAAGGCTCGAAAACGAATATATAAGTGTATTTATTAAACTAATAACGTAACATTTCAATAAAAATGAGGAGAAGATGAGAAATCTAGGCGCAATATTCAATCAAATTAAACAATGCTTATTTACAAGGTTAGGTCACTTCAATCTACGGGCCAACAATTCTGACTAAGGGCTTGACCATATTAGACACATGGGAATTAGTTGTTAAAGTATATACTTTGATGTTCCGAATAGAATCAAGGCAACTTTAATGAATGCCTTTAAGAGTGTGGTTAGAGAGGGTTCATTGATGTATAAATATATATGGAATGGCTATTTTATTAAATCAAACAACTTATAAGATCTTAGGAATTTACATGAGCATTTTTTTATTATTCGGATTCATCAGTTCATACAGCGTCAAAAAAAGATTAAGAAATAAAAAAAGGAAGTAAAGAAGAATTATATAATTTAATTTTTTTTGATCGAAAAGAAAGAGAAATATAGCTATATATTAATTGATATGTTTTAAGAAAAAACTCATGAGTAATTAATTATAAATTATGCCCAATTTCACAGTGCATTTTTATAATTTTACATTAATATTGTAAGTTTTATATTTTTTGCATTTACTTTAACAGATTACATTGATTTGAATTAATTAATTTGACCTAGGCTTTCGTATATTGATAAGATTACGAAGGATTTGTCTATTGATCCCCAATTTTTATTAACTTATAGGAAATGGTAAGCCTAGGATTTTATTTTACTACGAATTGGATTTGTTGATGCATGATTAATCGAACAGAATTTCGAATCATTCATTCCTCTTAGCAAATGTACCACTATTTGAATTTTCTTATAGAACGAGCCTTTTCTATCATTGATAGCCTATTTTTTTGCCAAGATACACGTAAAATAAAATAATGAAAGGAAAAAGATTAATTTTATTTTATAGCATAGAATTTCTGATGAAAATATCAAAATTTGCAACAAATTCACGTGGATTATGCTTATAAGTAACTTTTTAGCAATGAGAAAAAATGTCAAAAGTACTTTAAAATCAAAGAAGAAAATTAATTGAAATAAATTCAGTTTTTCCTAATACATTTATAATGAAAAGCATTTAAAGAATATTTAATTTAGCTATAACAGATCATAACGGTGCAAACATATTTGAATAGTGCAAAAATCATGTAATTTATATTATAAACTACTATTTTGTGTTCTAAATCTAACAAGAAGGCACGCTAAAAATGAATAACTCTATAAAAAACTTCTAAATAGAGCAATATAATCATTTTTAGCCAGCGAACATAGAAGATTATAATCCAAGGGCAATGTTTATGAAAAGAACTATACAATGTTAAATAATATTGAGCATATAGCTAGTTCTTTAGAATAAGAAACCAAAAACGGATGTTGTATTAACAAGCAATTACAGTTATAATTGAGATCTATTAGGAAAAAAACATATATTAAAATAAAAGAGACTATATGACTAAGCATAACCGCAAAAAGCTGTGCATAGAAGCATTCAAGCAGTAACAAAAAGAAGTTGCAAATGCAAAATAAAAGGTAAAAAACCACATGGAATAGTTTCCAGCCTATAAATTAACTCATTAATGTATGAAGTGGAAATTGAAAAAATTGTAAATAGTACATATAACAAAAAAAATTAAATTTTTTTTATGCTGAATATATATATGTTTTTTTACACAAAAACCTAAATGAAAAAAAAACTGAGTATAGGCATATAAGTAGTTAATAACATATGAAGTAGATTTAAAAAACATGAGGCACGACTTCTGATGGAAACACAATAATTTAAAATGATGTGGATATTTATTCTGACAATAACTTTAAAAGATCAAGAATCATCAGAATCAATCAATAAAGTTCAAGAACTAATAGAAATATAACCGAGGATAACAAACTAGATATAAAATTATCATATGATCGACCATATTTTTTTGTGCATGAAAAAATGAAAAGGTTTATCTCATCTATAGTATTAGGATAACTGGAATAAATGTGCATACTATGTTCAACATGAGAAATATTGAAATCTGATCCATTGGCAGTTGAATAGGAATTTCAAAATGTAGATCACCAATAGTAGCAAACTATATTAGATGGGTTCGTTATATCACAAAATACCATACGATGTATATTGGAAGTTTGAGAATGCCAACTGAAGCGGAATCGACCACACAAACATTAGGATTGTGGTAATTACATAAATAGATAAGCCTTTAAAGGTGAATGAATTGAGAAATATTGAAAAAATGTTATACTGAGAGAAATATAAAGCAACCCCTTCTATTAAGCAATCCGAACATTGCTTGAACAAATTTCTTTTGATCAAATTAAATTAATTCAATAAAAAATTATATGATAATCTATCAGTGCATAGAATTAATAGAAATTTTTGTTTGAATTTTTAATTACTTAGTAGAAAAATGATTCATAGATTATTCATGAAATATATTCGAATGATTAAGATGTGAATCATTTATTTTGATAAAAAAGTATCTTATTTCGCTATATCTTAAAAACATGTGCATTTTTAGTTTATGATTTATTGAAAGTATGAAAGAATAAAGAAAGGTAAATTATTATTGAAATACTTTATCTAATTTCCATCATATCCATATCGAGAGGGTATATTTTGGAAGGTGAAGGTGCTTCCACCATTTCTTTAAACCGAACCATAAAACAAACAGGACTGTTGCATATGGAACTGTTAGGAATAACTTCCCAAACAAGTCATATATAATAGAATTAAAATAGAAACACCCAACAACGTAGCATAGAACAAGAAATAGGATGTATTTCTTATACATACCGCTAATATTAGGATAGTTGCCCAAAATCTCCAGGACGAAGCAACAATAAATAATAGAAATCTTTAACCTTGGCTCTATTTGTGTATATAAAACCACAGATGCCTATAGTCTTAAGAAACTAAATCTTACTATTGAAACCACACTTTCTCCATTTCTAAATATGCTTTCTCTAATTCTTTGCTTTACATATTCTTTGAAGGTGTAAAAGAATTCGAAAAGCAAGAGAAGAGGGCCAAGTACAATGTATGACCTTAAAATTGAGAAAGGTACAGAAAATGTACCAATGATCACTAAAAGTGTCATTATTATGGCTTGTGAGGCAAATAGCGCAGAAACTAAAAGTTCTACAAAGTAAAGTTTTTCAGCTTTTAGAAAATATACACTGGTTCGCAGTGTTGCAATGCATACTATTATCATCGCCATTATTAGAATTACTCCACAAAGAAATAATAAGGCTCCTGTGTCTAAAGCTACTTTCGCATAAATAGCGAAGGGAAGAAAAAATATTACACATGTCAATAATAGTATTGACACTGCCAAGTTTGCTAAATTCATCTCGGAGAGAATCCGAGAGAGAATAAAGAGTTCCCGGTGATTTTTTACCAAGGAAAAGCCCTCATCACCAAAGTTATCTAAAAAATCTTTGTTGCATTTGCTTTCAAAGAATCTATAGTTCTCATTTAGATCGTGAAGGATCATCGCATTCTTTATCGATTTGAGAGGAAGTAACTTCTCACTTTTATATTTATAGATGAAATCAATCATCTGCTTGTCAGTTCCGATCTGACATCCCAATTCAGTGTATGGATTTTTCATTCTATTTATGCGAGAAATAATCTCTATTTATTTGTTTGTTTGCATAAATTTGTATTATCTTTCGTCTTAGAACTCAATTTTTGCACATATAGAATATATCTCTGGGACTGTAAAAAAACCTAAAAATTTATAAATAATCCTTTTTTATAAACACCATACGTTAGTTGTATATAATAGTTATAGAAGATAGATAATAGATATATTATTTGCAGTAAAGGATGTTATTTTGCAAGTTTGACTAATTTACCATAAATAGAAAGATTAAATACAAACAAACACAATAATGATTAAAATAGGTAATAAAAACCTTTACAAATATCAAGTAGCGTTCAAAATAATATGCTTATATTATTTATGTATATATTATTAAAATATTAAAATAAAAAAATATAGATAAAATATCATATGAAATTTATTCGTTTCTGCTACATAAGTATTATAAACTTAGACTTATTACTATGTCGTTATTGCTTATTGAGAATATCATAACAATTTGAAATTTTTTTGCGTTGGAACTTAAAGTAAATAGTCTAGGTTTATAAATAATCAAGTAACAAATCCGTATTATTTCAACATAGAAATTTAAATTATTCTAATAATATTTCAAAGCTATATAATTTAGAAATCGAACCGTTTAATATTCTTTGATTTAAATTTTCAGAAATAATATACCCTAAAATTTTAATGATCATAGATATATGTATGCTTTAATTAATTATAATTTTCTTAATATATTAAAGTTAAGTGTAGCTGTTCTGATATCATAGCATATTTTAAAGTTTAGAACAAATTCATATCAATTAAAACATGTATGTATATATTATTAAAAAGTTATTAACTAAAAAATGACTGGTTTTATTGTTTTATTTTTGTAGTTTTCTTTTATAAACATTTATTATTTTTATTGAAGAGAATATAAAAAAATTAAATATAAGATATTATAATAAATGTGCGAGCTAGGGATAATAAAAATAAAAGAAGATCCATTTACCATATAAAATAAGATGTCAATATATTTTATTTGTGTTTGAAACCTTGAATAACGCAAACATACCGCCGACATAAAGTATCTAAGAGAACCCCTAACGTGCTATATGCATTATGGCCAAATTCATACCTAAATTTTATCTAAATAATTTCCATGAATCTATAGAAAACCTACTGAAAAAATAATTTAAAAAAATTCAAAGCGTATATCCTTGTGTTAGGTTTCCCAAATGATTGCAAATTTAAAGACAATGTTTTATTTTATGCAATACAATATATAGAAACGGAGATTGATGTTCTAAATTTTTTCATTTTTTTCATCAATGAGTTTAAAAACTAATAAAATAATTAGCTTGTGAATCGTATTGAAAAAAAACCCGTTCCAACATAATTTTCATCTATAAAAGTTCGTATGGTGTGAAGTATATTATATAAAGGTTTAAATTCGTTAATTTGCTCTCTAAAATTAGATACACAATAAAAGAGCTTGAGTATTAATAAAGTAACATATTTCCTCTATATGGTCTAGGAAATGATATTGAATACATATGATGCTTTGATTACATAAAAACGCGCTACAATCAACTATATAAAATAACTTAATAAATATTAATAAACATGAGTAACCTAATCTTAGTACATAAACATGAATACAATAAAAAAAATTAGAAAAAAAGCTCTATAAAGACAAAAAATACAAAACAGCGGCAGTAACCGAACAAAAAGAGCAGTAACAACGGAATATACACAAAATACTTATAAATATCAACATATATTTACCTTAGATCGATATTTATATCAACAGACTCTTATCTGAAGGAATATGTTTAAGATGTATATGCAGAAATTCTAAAACGCTTCCAACGTATTTCACACGTCGAACATAAGAAATAACGAAATAAAACACATTTGATTTCGATTTAGATTGTCATTAATCGAACAGAAAAAAATAAATGGGAATGTCATTCGTAAAAAAATGGGTGAAAGTGGTTGTAAAACAATTTTATTCTGAAAATATCGAAAGAAACAAATTAGAAGTGCCCTTTATTTTGGAATTGAATATTATAAAAGGTGGAATTATCTAGAAAGGAATTTAGTAAAATATATGCAAGCTTAAAAATAGCAACAAAGCATAATTCTAAAGGAATCGAAGATTCTATGGACAAAGTATATTTGAATTATCTTAAATCTAAGAATTTTATGATGGGAACAATCAAATTCACCCAAAACTATACGAATATGATCATGATACGGCTTTTTTACAGACTTATAACTCCTTAAACAAAACCTAAGAAAGGAATCAAATATATTTCCAAAATCGAAAAAATAAACACTAGAAAGAACAATAGATGGACTAGATTTATTAAAATGACGGTAGTAAGTTAAAAAATAATAAGTAAAGAGATTTAGAAAATCGATGCGATCAAGGAACATGAGTATTTAAAAACGATATCAAACGAGTAATCATATAAAATTAGAACTAAGAAAAAAATAGAATGTACAAAAAATTGGTTATCTTACAAAAAAAACCATTGATATGAGCTTAATATGGAACTTTTCTATCAATCTTTGAATGAAAACAAAAACTATAGATTTGACGCATCGCATAAATAAACCATTCAGTTTCGGATGAAACATATGAGAATGATAAAGAAATTACGATAAAAAAGATTTTAATGATTTATTTGTCCATTTGAATCGGCCCAAAAACAGGGTTAATAACAGATTTTGAACTCGATGACATGTTAGATCATTGCCAAATTTTAAGGCGAATGAACCATATGAAATGTTTAATTTTTTTATACAGAGCTGAATTCCCTCATGCAATTTATGTATCAAATATTATTGGGAAAATTTTTGTTGAAAAAACAAGGATAAATGGTTCTATTCTGGTAAAAACATAATTTATACCGAGAAAAATGTCAAAATGGGGATAATATTTAATTAAACACAGGTACGTCTAATTTATACACGTTAAATTAAAAAAACATATGATTTTAGATGAAGACATGTGCATCAATTACAGTAAATCAATTAGAAAAGAAAAACGAGTCTACAAAAACAAAAGAAAAGGCTCTTATGAATATTTCGGGATAAAAATTTTGGAAATCATATGTAAAACTACTATTGATGTAAAAAAAGGGTTTGACTGATCATAAAATCTTTCTAGCATGAATTTATACAACACTTCAACTCAACTGACAATTAACGTTTTTTACAAGAAGTTAACAGATAAAAGGATGTCTCATAAAGATAAATGGCTAAAAAATCATTCAAAAAATGCTTAGGCAATAATACAAGTTTACAGTATATATTATTAGTAATTTATTTATTTTTGAATTCACTTTGCAGAAGATTGAATATATGCTTCCCCGGGGTAAGCGTATAAAAAAATTTACACATGTACATTTAATTATCCCATGTTATTCGATTACCTTAGACTAAGTCCAAAGACTTTAGATAAACTTAAGCCCATGATGATGAAAAAAATCTTTTTATGCTGTAGGCTTTGAAATCAACAAAAGTAATTCAGCCACATAATATGAAATATGCTAGATATAGCAACATTTATTTAAGGTCCGGCCCTTATAAATATCTTGGGTTTATTAAGAATAGAAAATTGGATGAAAAACTATAAACCCATAGTTTTATTCTTGAATAAATTATAAAAGAATAATAAATTCATCTATGACTAAACTAAATGCAAGAAATATAATCAAAGTCTTTAATGAACATACAAAATCACACTAAAATTACCATATACGTGTATTTAAATTAGAACCGGAAGAATAAATCAAACTCGATGGTACGATAAGGGATTTTTAAACGAATTTAATACTCACTTACAACCCTATGAAAAAATGAAGATTATTTATAAAGAGAAATTAATTACTGTTTTGGTTTGTAATCAATTTAAAACAGCAGTTATAATCTTTCGGCATAAAAAAACTGCTTTAAAATGTAAAAACAATACGCGAAGAAAGGCCGTTATATTTAAAATCGAAAAAGATAAAAAAGCACATCTCTCACTAATGGAGACTATCTTAAAAATATATAATATAACGATATCATCGGCTAAGCGACACTAAATAAAAAGCAACAAGAAATTAATTCGTGTAAAATAAACTAAAATCATTACATCAAAAACCTTTTGAGGCAAAAAATAATTATAGCATCGATGTATTTCAATCTTCAAAATCGTCTAAAGAAAGAAATAAAAAATCAAGTTTAAAAGGTTAATTCTGTTTTATTAAAGAATGAAATATATTCTTAGGTTTATGATGTAGTTCCTACATTGTAAAGAGGTCACGGGAACAATCGATCATCTAGCAATAAAATGCAAAATAATGTTGAGCCATGATTACACGCGAAGTCACAATGAAATTATGAGATGTTTTCTATTTATTATTAAGACGCTAGTACTTCGAAAAAACGCAAAGTATTAGAACTCACTCGGTATAAGAGATATGCCAAAAAGAGTATGTGGGAAAAGGGTGATAACATAATTCTTTTAAATATACTAATAAAACAAAATAGACCTAATATTGTTCTATAAGATAAAAAAAGAAAATGTTTATATGTTGATTGGAATAGATATAACAAGCCTTGACAACTTAACGGAAGTTGTGAATCAGAAATATAAAAAGTATTACATATTAGCGAATTAACTTGACTTCATATACAAAGGCTTAACAAAATAATACCATATGTAATTACAAAGGTGGATTGGTTATAAAATTTTTTAAATATTATTGTAAGTTGCTTGAAATCTAGACCGAAGTAGAAGTATACATGCAATTTATACCCTTCGCAAGACACTTGAGATCATATCATTTGATAACAGAAGAGCAGTCGATAAGAAATATTAAAAGAAGGCAATAAAATATGAATAAAGAGTTGTTCAATATTTCCCATGTGCTGTGTACGTCGCAGTAGATGGAATATATAAAAGAAAAATCATAACCTATAAACAAAATAACATTATTTTAATAATAATTGTCTTTATGTCAAATATCTCATAATTAAATTGGCATGAAAGGTTTCTTATATAAAAATAAACTGCCGATTTCATAACATTTAATAATAAGACAACGGATCTAAAACAAATGGAAACATATTGACGTTCTTCGAATTTTCAGATATAATTGTTTTGTCTTTAAATAGTAAGTGGGAAATATGAACCACAAAACATGAGACAAATAAAAAAAAGAGTTACTGATTGATACTAAGTGCAAAATACGTATTTTTTTTATTGATTCAATCAATCTAATTTTGTATAAATGAATAATATTCTAAGTGTTTTCCCAATATAATTAATAATCCTATAACTTTAATTTTTGCCACAACTTCAAAAACTCACATAATCTTATATGACAAAAATCTGATTTAAACTGTGTACTATCTAACATTAGCATGATACATCCTGGTTTGCTTTTTTGTTGGAAATCTAAAGTGTATAGTAAAATTTTTTTAAATAAGATTCTTGGTCATTTGATTGATCGGAATGTTTGACATTTTAAACTACGTATAAATCGCTTGATATAGTCTGTTTTTTAATTAACTTTGATTTATGCTTTCACATATAAAAACAAGTGTTTTAATAGGGTTAAAAATATTTTAGTAGATATTTATGTCGTTCGATGATGATTCATATCTATAGATATCAATTTTATTTTCGTATATTTTTATGAAAATCCATATAATTCAACTAGAAGTAAATAAGAGTATATTTATATCTAATTTTGTAAGCTCCCTAAAGTAAATTGGTGGGGCTAATGTGTTACAATTTAAATCCAAAAACTAATTTTACGTTGACATAATAAGATATAAAAGCGGTTGTTTTCGAAAGTTTTATGGGTAGAATAATAGGATAGTGCAACAAATTAATTTTCACCTATATAATACCTATCTAGTAAAATTTACCGGGGTCATGTGCTTCTCCTTTTATATGGATCAAAAAAAATGTTTTATAAATGAATTAAAAAGGTAATTAAGTATCAGAATCACTGTTCTTATTGATCATTTATATTTTGAAAAGTATAATTTTTTTCAAGTATGCATAATTGGCTGCGCATGCAAGAAATAAAAAAATAACGGTTCATCAAAAATAATATAGATCAATAAATACTATGCATCATCAATTTTTTTATGTTTAGAAAATATTATCTTCCAAACATCACAAAAAAGCATTATAAAATGTTTTCACAAATAAGATAAAAATAAACATACATTATAATTTTATAATTTATATTTTTAAAGTTGAAAATAAAAAAACGTTAAATTTATGAGGCCGGTTTTTTGATTAGTCGATGCAAAACAAGTAAAAGCGAATCTATGTGGAAATTAAATTGTAAATAGTACAATCAAAATTAATAAATCGTTTTTGAATATTTTCCAATAGTAATCTTCTGCGCAAAAATTAGTCTAATTAGGCAACATGTTGAAGTTACTTGCAGCAAATTTGTTTTTTTTTGACGTGAAAGTACAATAAAATTTTATGATCGAAGTGGCTTTATTTTCATAAATCACGGCAATTTATAAATTTTTTAAACATAAAAATATAATTAGTAAAAATATTCAGAGCTAGCTTTTTACATAATTCCTTTGAATTTATATTTGTATAATTATATAAAAAGAATCATGATAAAATTTATTAAAGCCCTTTGTCTTTTTGATTATGCATCTCACCATATATAGCTTTTAAAATATATTTAGCGTTATGAACTGCATATTGTAATTTATAGTACTATTATTATAAATTTTCAGAATATTTTTTTTTGAAAATGGCTCATTAGAATAATTGTTACCCATTGCACTTATTTTTAAAATTTTGTTTTATTTCATATCTATTTTTTTAGCTTTTATAAACTATTTAAATAAAAATCTAACTATACGCATAAAGCCTTGAAGCTTTTTAATATTAAATACATGTAACTTTGTGATTGCGCATTTTGGTAAGTTTAAGTTTATATTGATAGCAGAAAATGGTTTTCGATTTATATTTCGATTCATATTCACCCGTTAAATTATATATATACTCGTGAAAATTCTTTTGAGTTTTCGATCGCTCTATAAATTATTATTCTATCGTAGTTTGTAAATGATTTTTGCACATTTGTCATTTGTTTTATTTCCAGGAATAGTTAATAGCATAACTATATTAAAATTAGATCTGGAATGTATTTAAACTATCATATCTATCCTTACAGCTTTTATAAAATCAATAAAGTAAAAATGAATTATTAAACCACTTTAAATGAAAAAAAAAATTTAGTTGAGTTAAATTATGTTAGGCACACAAATTTTATATGCCTAAAAAGCATTAAAATTTAACCACTGTAGTAAACTTTATTATTTTTGTGTTTATTTTATCTGGAACTTTCTTTCCGTCTCATTTATAATGTATTCTTTTTGGGTTTTTTAAACCCCTAAATTAATGAAATTATCAGAATAAATGTAAAAGAACTTGCTTTCACAATTTGAATCAGAGAATGGCTAATATTTATGTAGTTCTAATCTCATATAAGTGTTTTATCATAAATATAGACTTAGATTAATTTCTTCATGCAATATTTTTTTTAAATATTAAAACTAACAAGCATATAAATATTTTTTTTCTCTTTCTATTAAAGACACCGATAATCAGTATAGTTTATGGGGCAGATGTTTCTAAATGAATCGCCAGCAAATGGTGAAGAGTTCTTAGAAGTATTTGTTCTGAGACAATAGCCTTGAGAAAAAAATAAAATTGTGCAAGTTGACAAGAAGAACTTGCTGAGAAATAACTTGGCAAGTTAAATACAATAGGGTAATTGAATAGAAGATGCGTAGTTTATTTTAAGTATGAAAGAACTTCTAAAAAAAACCTTTTTGCTTATGACGAAGTCATGATAAATGCAATTACTGTATAAAATCGATAAAAACCTTTACCTAGGATTTATCATATATTCGAATGATTTAATATACCATCAAAACGTTACCAGTGAGCTTAAACTCAAATATAAATGTATAAATCATGATAAAAACAAAATTAAACCAATAATAATGTTCAACAAACACGGTGGAAGAGGAGGGGGAATGGTATAAAATTAGAAAGACATATAGAATATAGCGCTAAAAAATATTGAAAGAGTATCTTAATGACTTCGTATAGAAGAAACAAGTTGTGGATATTTCTGATGTTCTTTTCTGGTGGGGTTTGAGTTACTATATTAAAATGATTGTATATGCCTATAAATCTGCTTTTTGGATACGTTTTTCTGGGCAAAGTTCGTAATATATTTTTTAATTCATAAAAAATAAGTATTATTACGGCATATATGGTCTTTTTTGGCAACATTTTTTTGTTCACTATAGCAAAACATACATCTGTAGTTGTACTCTTAGGTTTATATTTGACATTCTAGAAATTGTATCTTTTAAGTATTTTCCTTTTCTTATTTCCGCAATCAGCTTTGAATAAAACAACTAAAAAATATCATAAGATCACTTATATGTTTTTATTATCTAGGCATACTATAATATACATAAGCATTTCATGCATAAACTCATTAAGAAAAACAATATTTAGATTTGTAAAGATGCGACATATAAACAAATTCATAAGTTTTATTTATCACATGCAAATTCCTTGTATTACACACGACATCTCAGTTAAAATATTCCAGGGAAGTGAATACACACACTAATACAGATACATGGCAATAAAAAAATTAAAGCCTTATTATATAATTTAAGCCAGGGAAAAAAGTAAAAGGGTGAATTAACATTTAAAACATATTTTGTATGGTCAAAATATATTTTTGCAACAAGAATTTATTTTTCTTTTGTGATAAAATATAAAGTAAATAGGTTTATGAAATAAATAAAAGAATAGAAAATATAAAAAAAATATAAATTTATTTGATTTATTTGCATTAAACCTTACATATCAAATTTTATTATTGTAGCTTTTATATATACTGTTAATATTATTTTTAAGTATAAAAATAAAAATGCTTGAATTAAAATATAGACTAAAAATATTTAACAAAAATTGTTATTTTGCAAGTACAGAAAAGTCACAGATTTCACATTATCGCTGTAAAATATATTTTATAAAAAGTTTCAGTGCTTTTATAGTTGTATATCTTCTAAAAAATAGAGAGTTTTTTCCTATCTAAATTGATGTCAGTATATATATTTAGATTCTTGCACTGTTTCTCATTGTTTTGATTGATCATAAGTACTATTTACAAGTATTTAGATTTGTAAAACATTCATAAAGTCTATGCGAAATTCGATCCAGGGATTTTTTGTTAAGGTTTTTCGTATGTACAGTATCACACACCTGAAAAAACCCCACATTTATCAGCTTGAAATTTAATTCATGCGTGATATGCGAAATTTTTCTTTTTTGCGTCAATTCTATTCGATTCAAATAATTTATTATTCGTATTTAATTTTTTTTCTCTATAAGTTTAGTGTAAATATACATTCAGATTTAATAGATCTTCGATTGAAAACCCTGTTTAATAATTTTATTTAAATATTTCAGGATTTAAAGTTAAAATCAATGCCAAAAGTTATTCAGCATAATTACAGATAAAGAACATTATCTTAATAAAATGGAGACTGGCATCGATATAAAAACTGTATGTTTTTTATAATATTAGTAACATAAAATATATATTTATTCCTCGAACATTATAATATAAACGTTATATCTCATTATTTTACATTTTTATGTTTTATATAGAATTTTATAATTTTGTTTGGTATTTTGCGTTTAAATATCATAAATATATATTTTTTCCGCTCGCAACTCGAAATCATTAACCAAATCGAGGCAAAGCTCAAACTAAAGAACGAGGGAAATACTTGATCAAAAACATTCTTTTAAGGAGAGATGTAATATATAAGATGCAAGTGAAGAGAATATATCCAAGGGTGTATATAGGATGTCTTAATAAAAATCAACCAGATTATGTTTGCAAGAAAATCTAAAATAAAAATACCCAGACACTTTATAAATATAAAGATAAACTCTAACTATGTTGTATTCAACTTATATAACATTGTTTACGTGTGCGGTTATATAGGCACAAACAATTCTTTTCAGAATTCATTAATTTATGAATAAACGTGATCTTTAGTATATATTTTTTAAAAATATCTATGATTGATATACCATTATAACAGATATTCCCAAAAATTCTTTGATTTATAGATTTTACATTGTCTTTCAATGCATATTTCTTTTCAATATTTATTTATTCTATTGTTTCCCAATGCATTTGTTTTTTACGCTTATTTTTATTTACCAGTAGACCTTCCTCGAAACTACTTATGATATGTCGTAACTACACTATCTTATCTCATGATGTATAGCAGATTTTTTATTATATATCTTAATATAAGAGTTTAATAAAAATTACAATGACAATTATTAAAAATAAATATAATTTTTTGTTTAATATTAAGATGAAGATGTTATTAGATAAGGAATAATGTTATTACAAAATGGAAAGCAGAAAACAACGAGATTTTTTTAATGGTACAAAATAAAAATAAGTTTTTATTGATGCAATGGAAATAGAAATCCATAATATTTATATTTAAATACTAAAAGACATTAAAATAAACAAATTCAATACAATAAAAACTTAACTTACATCGAATTTAATAAAGTTGCTATTCCTGGGTTTATTTTAGTAGACTGAGACGGTTGAACGGTGTAAATATTGGATATAAGTTTTAAAAATTGAAAGATATATTGATCGAATTCGCCACAAGCATGACCATTAATAAAGTATTAAATTGGTAATTATTTCGCCTAGACGCAAGAGATACAGCAAACACTTTTATGCTACCAAAAGTTTAAACATACTGTTATTTGTGGCACTAAAAAACCATTATTGAAATAAGTGCAAATAATCATAGCTATTTTTATATATTGGGTTTGTTTCTATATGGGGTAGCCCGTTCGGTATTATCAATATCTTTTGTTATTATTTAGGTTAATTTTAAGATTTACATTTATTTTTTCTCTTCAAACAAAAAGTATTTGATTTCCGTACATATAGATATCTAAACCTCACTATATTCTCTTCACTTGCATCCTCTTCGATGCCTCTTCTCTTTTTAAAGCCTATATGTTAAGCGCACCCCCAAGAAACATAGTCAGATTTATAGCATAGTTTGTATGTGATTCAAGTTTTTTTGTAAAATATTGTTTATAACTCCATTCTATGTCACGGCGTATAATAAGATATTTGTATTGCACGAATAGATTAATAATGATATAGATGCTAGCTGATTATATTTTCTTGATTTTCTCTATTTTATGAATGTTTTTATTATCAAGACAGACCAGAGGATAATGCATCATGAGAACGCTCTATTTATTAACGCCATATACAAATAAATCGGGTTCGTCACTGTGAAGTTTTATTTTTATATCTATTTCATGATTTTTTATGTCTGCCTATTGATTTTTGGAAATCTCTTTTTTTGTAGGTGTCTGTGGAATCGATTGATTTTTTTTATTTTTACCTATTTTTTTGCTAGCATGAATTGCAGGCCTCTTGCTGTCTCGTTGTGCATTCTTTTTCTAGTATTTTTTGGATTGACCGCTTTGTAATCAAAAGATTTCCTTATTCTTTATAATGAGTGCATTATAATTTATCCCAAAAAAATATATTATTTTTCTGTAAGAAGCAAATACAAGCTTCTATTTACGGTTCTTTTTTACATTTTATAGCTTAATGGGAAAATACAATATACAGCCTGTATTATATTACATTTTGAAGGTTTTTGACTTTGTTTCAATTTAGTTTTTCACGTATTATTTCTTTGTTTTTAGAGCCAGTAAACGGTAGCTTATAAGTTCCTTCGCGGCCAGTTATATTTATTGATAGATATCAATTGTGTAGATTTTATAGTCTACATTTTTAACATGGCAGCTTATATAAGTGATTTTAATTAAATCTGTGATAATAAATTTTCATCTGCGGCTGTATTTTATCTAATTATAACTTAATGTTTTTATATTCACATCTAAGTCTATTTCTTTTCAAATAAAATATACCTTTAAGTGATATTTGTTGGTGTATGATGTTTTTTTTGTTATAAAACTTATGTTTTGTCTAACTTTTTATGATCGCCTGGTTAAACTATAGTGATTAATATGACAATAGATTGGCGATATTAAATGTTTATGCATAGACTTGATATCGTTTTTAAAGTTTATTTATGTTAAGAATCGATTTCAACCCTTTTAAGTATTTTCTTTCTTATATTCAAAAGTTTCGGGTTTCGTACTGAGTTGCATTTCATTGGATTTCAAGGTGCTTGTATCTGTCTTTACCAGTGAAGAAAATTTGCTTTACTGTGTTGCAGTACCATTTACTGTTTTCTTTTTTTTTTAATATTAAAATACTATCAAATAACTGTGCTGCTTCTTGTGTCTTCATTCCAGGCGTTGATTTAATATTACATGTTCTTTAGTTCGTCGTATAAAAAGAGATTATAAATGCTGAGAGTATGTTTTTTACTTTGAAATACACTGCTGGGAATATTAAGTTTAATATTCGACATATCGATTCTAATACACAGCCCAAAAATGTTCATTTTATTAAACTTGGACCAGCCAGATTTCTAATTTATATTTTCTATGTAAGCTCAATCATGTTCATTAAAATAATTAAAAATCTGCTATCTATGAGTGTAGATACAAATTCTATTATCCATACATAAATGTATAAGTCTATTAATTAGATGTGTATGCATTTATGATCAGTTGAGTAGATTGCTCATATAAGACTAAATCATGTAACAAAATATTTGTTATTGTATTCAGTGCCAATAGCAACGTTAATTATCGTTCGTTTATTGCTTTTTGTGCTCTTCAGACTATTATATGCTGACTTAAAGATAGTAATTTTATATTTTCCACTTCGCTTTTAGATTGACATTTTTAAAGCCTTGATTTTTAGTATTTTATGTTTTGGAATATATTTTACGCGTCTGAATTACGATCAATCAAGATAATTTTTGAAAATGGTATCAAGCATGTCATGACTTAATAAAAAGATATCTTTTAAACTTTATTTTCCAGATATTTCTCATATTATCTCTTATAATGGGTGGGAATGATGGTTATTTTTCATCATATCGAGCAGATTATCAGTTTGATAGAAATTTAAACATATAGTGTAATTTGGTCTCGGAAAAAATCTGGCGACATCGATATTCTCTCGAGCGTAAATGCGAAGGTATTTCTCGAAGTTGCATTTTTTTAGGTTTTTTTGTCCAAATTTTTAACCAAAACTCTGCTAAAATTTTTCATCAGGTTTTACTGTCTCCATTAGGTATTTAGGAATGTTTCATATTGACTTCGAACGGTATATTTGATTTTTTGATTTTTTTTATTGCCATAATACAATATTTGCTTCATAATATTAGAGTGATTCGCTATTTAATTTATTACTTTAGCCACAATTTTTTTAACCAAATTTCTTTTTATGTAGTCTCATGATTAAATCAAGAATTTTCTCTGTTTTGTATTTTTTATTCTTTTCTGCATATTTTTGCTGTATTTTGTATATAAATCATTGCTTTGCTATTAATTCTGAACAGCGCATAGAACTGGTAGCAGTATATTGCCATATCGAACATGCTTTTCGGGGTTCATGGTAATATGAGCACTAACTGCAAGGCTTAAACAATCTAATAATTCAGTTTTACCACAAAGTAATTTATTTATACCCTTCTTAAAAATTCCATTTTTTTCTTTCTCATTATCTCTACTAATCTTTTCTAGAATATTTATTTACTTTATTCCAGGATCATGCACGTTTTTAAGGCTTAAAAATTATGTTCCCGTCTATTTTTTTTCCGTATATTTGTTTATATTTCTTTAAATTTTCACACTTTTCTTCATTTTCCGGCATTGTTCTTCATAACAAAGATTGTGGGGATTTACGCCAGGAAATCCATATATCTCATTTTAAAATCAGTATGTTGTTTTAGAAAATGTTTCTAATCAAATATCGACAACCGTAAGAAGAGTTTTAAGATAGAATCTTGAACCTCTTGCATTGATTGGTCTTCATCCGAGGGGTAATTCCTGTAGATTTTTTATATTGTTAATAGAACCATGTTGTGTGTTTGTGTATTTTAGCAAGGTTAATCTAAGCTATTACTTAAATTAATTTGTGCTAAAGCAGTTTATAATCTTTTATTTATGTAGATTTTTTCACCTATTTTTTTTACTCTTATTATTTATTAAAGATATACATATTTCAATGCATCAAATATTGTTAACATATAAGTAATCAATTAATATAACTGTGGCTTAGAAATTAATTTCTACTATATTCCTTTTCAATAAAAATATAAGTATTTCAAAAAAAATCTTATACCAATTTAATTAATAATTTATGTATAATAAAATTCATGCTTTGTAGTATGCTTCAATGTTTTCTATCATAAATAACTAGAAAGGTTTCGGTTCTGCGCATTTCAATACAAATGCCTATACGCCAATTTCTCTAACTAATACGCGCAGTTTCAAGGGTTCGAAAAGAACTTACACAGTTCATTTTATTTCAAATAATTTTTTATCGACATCAAAAAATAAACAATAGTGTAAATTTAAGAAAAATAGGCATATCGAAGCTAAAAAAAATTCAATGTAATAATATATAATGACATTTTTACAGTCAAATAATTATAAAAACCTTAAAAATAAAATTAAATATATTTATATTTTAACCAAACAGGTTCCATGGAAAAATAAATCTTATACCAATTAAATCATAAATTTTAGAATTGAAAGTATCAAGAAATGATTTATTTATGTAATTTGCAATATTAGAAAAATATTGATAAATCTATTATAAAAATAAGATATGTTTTTTATAAAACATCAATCAACTAAAGTTTAATGCGTTAAGTTTGAATCGCTAGAGTGAATAAAAATAGGGTGTAATATAACATATTTTACATTTATAGTTTTTTTGTGAATGAAAGGACTTAATACTAGTATAAAAGAAGATTTGGTACCTCAGAAATAATGTTATGATTTTTAAAATCAAAGAAAGATATTATGTCAGATGAAATAGATGCTAGTACCAGAAATCATACTTAGCATTTAAATGTAGCAAAAAAAAATTTTGCTATAATAAAATCTGATTTGATACAAATTTTTATAAATCAAGAAATTTAGTAAATTTTCAAAAAATTTTGCGTTTATTTTTACAAAAAAAAATCTTGTTTGTTTCAGTTTGACTGGGAATGCTCTGAAAGCAGTTCATATGATGATTTCTTATTGATAAAATACATAACTTCAGAGCCTTTAAATAGACGATTTGATAATGCATTATAATATTATCATAAACAGATAAGTGCTTTTCACATTTGTAATGGCTTCTTACGAATCTCTCGAGAAAGTGTAACATTATAAAAGCAAACTTTGATATAAATACTTTATTAATCGAATTTTTTGTGATATACTGAGTTTATGGCCCAACATAGGTATTTTATTTTTTGTTTTTTTACGAGCAATAAATTTAAAAAATTCTAAATGTATATAAATATGTTCTTCATATTGAAAATGGTAGAATTTTGTATAATTATAAATATATTAAGATTGATAGATTTTTAAAAAACGCATTAAGCCTCAATATGTTTTAGTTTTGAATTACTAATATAAATTTATAGTTTGGATATTTTATTTATGATCTTTTTAATCACAATATTTGATTTTTAATCATTGAAATATAATAATTAATTTTTTTATCGTATTAATATTTACATTGTAATTTCTTGATGATATTTTCAATGGCCGATGATTGATTTGAAATTTATTTATAATTATTAAATTCATATATTTTCATTATTATTTCTCATTATAATTAACCGAAGCTGATACATAGCCATAAACAATAGGGTTCAAGATACACATGAATTAATAGGCCTTATAAAGATGATTTATAAAGGATGATTGTGAAGAAAATTTAAGTATTAGAAATAAAAATAAGGTTTACATGTGAGTCATCTTAAATTATCGCCTTGTTGAAAAAGACTAGAAAGCAATAAGATAAACTAACCCATTCTAATTTTAAAATTATTGTCAAATGCCTAAATTAATTTGGATGAATTCGTTATATAAACTATCAGAATTTGCTTGATTGGAACAGAAAAAAATATTAACAAGGTAAAACTACTTTATAAAAAAAATAGAAAAATCAATTATCAAAAAAATACACATCTAATGGTTTTATTTTTATTTTATATCATAATATATTTTCGTAGTGAATATTATTGCAGAAATAATTATGAACATACTTTTTAATTGTATCATTCACCTCTGTTTTTCGCATATGAGTAGGAATGGTAAAGATAGAATCAAGATTATCCACTTCAAAGGCTATGGATGGAAAAAATAAAATAGGTGATTTTTCTTTAATTTAAACAGGATAAGCTTCTGTTATTTTATATAAAAACCTTTTCGTGAAATTATTTTGGCTTATATCAGATGGTTTGATGGATTTAATTTTATATTTCCATAAGATCTAGAACTTCAATTACATTCCTCTTTTTTTATTCATATTTTTCAAAAATTCATAGAAATTTGCAGATTGTTTATAAATCTGATTTACACCATTCAAAGTGATACTTTTATAGTTACAATCAACAACTGGCTCACCACGAGAAAAATCCATCAATATAAAACGATCCAAAGACACATCTTCAATCCTTTTATCAGGACTAAAAAACACCAATTTTATCAAGTTTTCTTTGATAGGAACAATATCAAATTTAAGAACTTCGCGTAAAACATCAGCTCTTGTTTTATAAAGAGTTTCCTTTTTAATCCTTTCATTTTCTTCTCTTGTAACTCTTTCTTCAAGAATAATAATATCGGATTCTAGTTTACTGAAAAGCTGTTCTTTATATTCTATTTCGTTGTTAAGATTCAAAACTTGGCTTTTGAGCTGCATATTCTCTTGTTTGAATTTTTCAATATCTATCTGTTCTTCTTTAACAAACATTTCAGTTTTATTCTTTACGTTTCTATTAATATCTAATTGACGCGTGGTATCTTCTTTTTGTTTTAATAATACGCATATATCGGTCTTTAGTGACTTTATTGTTGTTTTGTTTTTGTTTTTTAATGAACTTAGTTTTTCTTTTATATTTTCAGCTAGTGTTTTTGACTTTTTAATTGTGTCTTCGGCTATTCTGGATATTTCTGCTATATGTTTAGAGATTGAAAGCTCTGATTCTTTCATCTTAGTGGGGGATAAAAGTATCTTTAAATTTAGGTTTAAAGATACTTTTATTATTTAAAAAAATGGAACTTAGAAAACGGAAATTCATTAAAATATAATGCATGTTTAATTGGAAATATATATTTTGAAATAGTAAAATATTAATAATATTTTAAACTAGGTCCATAATAAATTTTATTATATTCGAAACTTTGAACATTAGATTTCAATCTTATTATAGTCTATAATATAATATAACACAGAAATGGCATAGTAATACGCTAAATTCATTGCTTAATCTCGTTTTAGAATAATCAAATAATATATTTTAAAATAAAACATTAATACCAATTACCATATAAAAACCACGAACTTTGTTAAATATGTGATCGAGAAACCTATATTAGTTAGTTTAAAAGTCAATTCGAAGGATCACTCTGTTTATTTAATATTTTGATATCCTTTATTATCACATAAGCTTGGAACACCTCCATGATTTTGGTTTCGTGAAAAATGACAAATAGAAATTTGCCTTGTCATTTTTTAAACGTCCGATTTTTTAAACTATCCCCTATTAATTATTAGGATTTTTATTGTGTAAAAAAATGTAGATAAATTATATAAACACAAATTTCATATTAGAAATCTAAAGATTGACGATATTAGATAATATGGAATGAATGCATGGATATAATTCCGATAAAATTCATATAGCTGAATGCACACATTATTTATGCCCAGTTTCTATTATTTTGCAAAAAATTACATTTCAAGTAAAAACATCTCGGTTAATTTTTTTTCAATGAAGATATCAACTCTTCAAATTATTTTAGTTAAATAAACCTTTTCAAAATAGAATGAATCTTTTGAAAAATAAATTCCGAATAATCATTGCACGCTAAATATCATAAATAAGAATGCGTAGCTATGGTGTCTATCTGTAGCACAAAAAGATACAACTTTCTTTTAAAAAAATATAAAATTTACATAAAAAATTCTAAAATACGTTTCGATAATATTTCCTGTGACGTTTTTAATGATTTCGATGTCAGATAATAATAAAAATATACCGAATTATATTATATTGTTAGTACTCATGGTTATATATTGTTGTAAATTTAAGCAAAAATTAAGAATCCACTAATATTTTTTGTTGCTACGTAGCTATTGAGACAGAAAAAAGTAGTAAATAGAAATATTCAGTTTTGCCACATTTTGTATTTCTATAAAGATTAAGAAGGAATGTTAATTTTTTGCACCCATTCTCTGTTTATATTTATTGCATGAAATTTAATAAAATGTGTAAAATTAAGAAAGAAACATATTATTTACAAAAGATATAATTATAAGGAATTTTATTTTGATAAATATATAAGAACTATTGAATTATCATAAGGAAAATATTATGCATAAGAAAGCTCGTATTTATGCATTATCAAATAAAAATTAGATTTTGATTAAAACGTGAAGACGTATAAGAAAACCATATATCTAGTATTTACACTTTTATGTTCAAAAATGCAGAATACATTAAAATTTTTTAGAGCTTTGAAGTTCTTTAAGAAAATAATAAAAAACCTCAAAAGTGCACATTTCATATAAAATTATGATTTTTTAAAATAAAATATAGAAAAAAATACAATTTATAACTATAAATATAAAAAAAAACTTGCTAAATATATGATTTAATACCAAGACCTGTTTTATTTAACTTCACACATATGAATTTTGAATTTAAAATCAGACTAGTCGTAAAAAGAAAACACAAAGCTTTGCAATGATTTACAAAAATTTATATACATATAAAAAAATTGATAGGCTAAAACTTTCATGTATTAAGAATTTACAATATAATTGTAACTATGGTATTATGATCTAGGTTTTTTTACTTTCAAGATATTCATCTCTAAAGCTGTGCTTAAAATTAAAATTCTCTAATAATTTTTTAAAAAGAAGTTAAATTTGTTTACACCTGTTTTTTGGCCATATATCTACAAAAAACAATTATAGCATTAAAGCTACGATATTTTTCATCTTAATAATATCCCCCGTGTTTTTGGAGCAGAATGTATTTTGAAGATTTAAACTTTAGAAACAACTTTTGGTAGTATATATGCTCATAAATTCGGTTAGAGAGTATGACATAAATTCAAAAATTATTTTAGATCTTATTTATACTTTGAACCTAAAAATTACATTTTATGACTTCTTTGATGTCATTTATAGTTCATTTTAAATTTTATACAGATGTTATTTGAATTTTCATCATAAATTATGCAAGCAATAATAAAAACTGTTGTACCTATATATGATGATTAATTAAAAGCTTTTCAATGTTTATTGAATTCCTGGTCCTTACCCTTAAGAAGATCAATAATGCTCGATACTTCAAACAATTTTTAAAATAGATGTATATTACGATAAGTTTTGTAAATATGAATCGAAACTATTGATTATTTATTTTATAAGTTAATTTATTTTTTAGCATCCAGAATAGTATATCTGATCCGTAAAAATATAGTTTTTATTATACTAACACAGCAAAAAGTAAATTGAAACAACAAATTATAATTTTAGTGATTCTTATATTATATCAATTATTAAATATTTTTTTAAATTTTTGAGGAATTTTTCGGATTATATTGCAACGGAATTTAAAGAATGATTGGAAGCTTATAAAGTACTGATCTTTTTATTTACACTGCATTCTTTTGTATGTTTAATACTAAATGGCATATCAAATGCAAAAATATTTTGTAAATAATTTTATAAAACAGAATGATCGTTCTACAGGTTAATATCCATATATAAATTGCAAATTTTGCCAGATTTACATAATATAAAACAAAACATTAATGATCCAGCCCAAAAGAGAGAAATTTAGCAAAATATACGTTTTATGTATGATGTTAGAGGAATATAAATATTGGTAGCTAGCATAGGACAATACATAATGGTAGAATCATTTTTATTTCTGCAAATACAAAAAATATCAAAATAATAAAGGTTTTTCTAAGCTGAATTTTTATTCATAAAAAAATTGTGCAGGCGAATAAAAATCAAAAAAAGAAAACTATATTTAAAAATCATAAATACAGATAAATATAATCAGGGACTAAAATATATGTTGGTCGAATTAAATTGTCATTTGCAAAATATAAATAGAATTTCTTGTATTAAAAAATTCTAATATTGTGAAAATATGTTTTGTATCAAGAAATTCTAAAGAATCAGTGTTTAGATGTTTTATATTATTTTTAAAATGTATCTAAAAAATATGAACATAATAACAAAAAATTATATCTTATTGGAGATTTTTTACGCGAAAAAAACATAAGGTACAGAAAAAGATATTTTTACAAGATATATTCGCAAAACAAATGTTTTTTATAAAAATTAGTGATGACAGCAGCATAAACTATAAATATTTTAGGTATAAAGTACCAGTCTCTTTAAGCACAGCATAAATATGCATTCATTTTTGAAAGAATTATATTTATAATCATATATATCTAGAAAACTCAAATTTCTTATTATTTTTAGACCATATGCAGTTAATTAGTTCTTTTTATGACATAAAAAATTTTGCTAATAAAGAACGCGCGTTTTTGCTTAAATATGTTAATGTGATTAGTATATTATATTTTGATGTTTTTCGTATCTATATATTCATTTTCAATAGACATTACATAGGCCCTAACCCAATATTCGTAACAAAGGCCTGTTCATGCTTTTTAATAGTATAATTAGATGTTTTTTTATCAAATTTATCATTTGAATTGTATCTGTTGGTGTAAAATCGATTCAGATTGCCGTTGTTAATTATGATTAAGCTTTTATCTCAGTTATATTATATTCTTTTAAATATAAATACACATTTATCAGCATCAAACGGTTGGTATTTCCGAGAAAAAATATTATATATATGACTAATATCAAGCGCGTATCATGTTAAGAATTTATTTGCATCGTTTAATTACCTATATGCTAGAAGTCCCTGACTAAGAATCCAAATTTAATTTGTAAAGATTTTTTTGGGCATATTTTTGCGGTTTGTTAAAAATATATTGTCTTATTGCACAAAGGTGTAAATTATTTCTGTTTTTTTGTAGGGTGTGAGATGACCATATAATCTAGATTTTTGGAATTAATTTTAGTAATAAGTAAAAATATTTGGGAAGATATATACCAAAAAAGTAATGCCTATTTTTCATACTTGTATAAGTGTTACTATTTTTTTAAAAATGAAAATTAATTTTTATTTTTGTTTGCTATTAGAATGTTAAAATAATTGATTTTTGAAAGAATAGATGTTTACCTATTTATAGATAAACATCATAAAATTGGAAATATTTAGTTTCTTTCCTTTGACAATTAATTTATATTTGAACCATTTTTTAATTATATAAAATTTAGCTGATATTTATTTAAGCCATAAAAATACGGGTAGATTTATTCGGCGAATCCATATTTATATAGTAGAAGTATATTTAAATTAAAATTTGCAATTAATGATCAAGTTGGACATAAAATCGACATTTTTTGAAACCCATACTATTGTGAGCATTTTGCTTCTTTAGGCAAACATTTATATCAAAATCAAATATAAAATATATTGAAATGCTGTTGAGGGGATTCATTGTTTAATTTATAAATTTTGTTGTTTGGAAGCTTTTTAATGTGAATTTCAGCACATTCATATAAAATTGTTATTTCATAATTTTTTATTCACATGATTTTAATCCGAATAAATTTTTTTCGTGCGTATATCGGAAAATCTAATTTTAATTTGCAATTGACTTAAAATAAATATTATATAATTTCATTTATTATAAAAAATTTTATGCCATAATTTTTAGATAATTTCAATAAAAAACTATTTATTGCCATTTTCCTTTCCCTTTTTTACCACAATCTTCAATACTATTGTCTAATTAAATTTAATTTGTAAAGTTTTAATTTTTTTTTGAAGTAACCACCAGAGATAACAGTTTTTTTATATTTTACTTGGTTTTTATCCTTAATTATATAAATAACCACCGATATATTATTTGATTTGGAAATATTTTTTACTTATTTTTATCAGTGTATGATAATCGCCTCACTCTTTTGTTTTGGTTTTGGATTACCTAGTAGAAAATAATAACATGACTAAAGCATAAAAAATTATCTATTCTTTTAGAAAATATATCTTTTATTTTGATAAATAAATATTTAATTGCGCTATTTCTTAAAATTTTTTTGTGCATTTTTAGTTTATGAAATATTGAAAGTATGAAATATTAAAGATCGGTTAATCATTATTGAAATATTTTATTTTATTTCCATCATATCCATATCGAGAGGGATATATTTTGGAAGTTGCTTCCACCATTTCTTTAAACCAAACCACACAACAAACAAGATTGTTGCATATGGAGCTGCTAGGAATAACTTCGCAAATAAGTCATATATAATAGAATCAAAGTAGAAACATCCCATAACATAGCATAGAACAAGAAAGAGGATATATTTCTTATACATGCCTCTAATTGTAGGATAGGTTCCCAAAACCTCCAGAACGAAGCAACAATAAATAATAGAAATCTTAAACCTTGGCTCTATTTGTGTATATAAAACCACAAATGCCAATAGTCTTAAGAAACTAGATCTTACTATTGAAACCACCCTTTCTCCATTTCTAAATATGCTTTCTCTAATTCTTTGCCTTACATATTCTTTGAACGTACTAAATAATTCAAAAAATAATACAAGAGGACCAAGTACAAGGTATGATCTTAGAATCTGGAAAGGTACAGAAAATGTACCAATGATCACTAAAAGTGTCATTATGATGGCTTGTGAGGCAAATAGCGCAGAAACTAAAAGTTCTACAAAGTATTCTTTTTCAGCTTTTAAAAAATATACACTAGTTCGCAGTGTTGCAATGCTCACTATTATCATCGCCATTATTAGAATTACTCCACAAAGAAATAATAATGCACCTGTGCCTAAAGCTACTTTCGCATAAATAGCGAAGGGAAGAAAAAATATTACACATGTCAATAATAGTATTGACACTGCCAAGTTTGCTAAATTCATCTCGGAGAGAATCCGAGAGAGAATAAAAAGTTCCCGGTGATTTGTTACCAAGGAAAAGCCTTCATCACCAAAGTTATCTAAAAAATCTTTGTTGCATTTGCTTTCAAAGAATCTATAGTTCTCATTTAGATCGTGAAGGATCATCGCATTCTTTATCGATTTGAGAGGAAGTAACTTCTCACTTTTATATTTATAGATGAAATCAATCATCTGCTTGTCAGTTCCGATCTGACATCCCAATTCAGTGTATGGATTTTTCATTCTATTCATGCGAGAAATAATCACTATTTATTTGTTTGTTTGCATAAATTCGTATTATCTTTCGTCTTAGAACTCAATTTTTGTGCATATAGAATATATCTCTGGGACAGTAAAAAAACCTAAAAATTTATAAATAATCCTTTTTTATAAACACCATACGTTTGTTGTATATAATAGTTATAGAAGCTAGATAATAAATATATTATTTGTAGTAAAGGATGTTATTTTAAAATTTTGCATAATTTACCATAAATAGAAAGATTAAATACAAACAAACACAATAATGATTCAAATAGGTAATAAAAATCTTTATAAATATCAAGTATAATTCACAAGAAAATACTTATATTATTTATGTATATATTATTAAAATATTAAAATAAAAAAATATTGAAAATAATATCATAAGAAACTTATTTGCTTGTTGCCATTAGATCTTATAAGCTTGGATTGGTTGCTAAGTTATAATTGCCCATTAAGAATATTGTGATAATTTGAAACTCTTAGATGGGTTAGAGACTCAAAGTAAATAGTCTAGGTTTATAAATAGATTAAGTAACAAATTCATATTATTTCATTGCTAGAAACCATAGCATATCATAAAGTCTATAAATTATAATGCTTTAATTTGTAAATAGAAAGAAACTAGAACAGAAATCGCTCTACATTCTAAATTTGAAATTACTGAAAATTCCTAGAAATATATCTTAATTACCATAAATAGATACACTTATCTATTGGGTCTTTGAGTACAGGAATAAATAGAGCTTTTCTTTGACCAGTTGAAACATACATTCTCAGCACAGAATAAGATAAAGTTTTAGGTAGATCTATTTGAATATTGGGTACAGAACACAGGCTGGATTTTTCTTAAACCGCTACAGATAAGCTGCTCTTTCAAAAATATATTTTTATTTTAACAGAACATTCTCTAAATTTTATATTTGAGCCCGTATGAAAGAAAATTTAAAAGAAAGGTATAAGTCGTTTAAAAAATATGACTTATTAATAAAATCCATCTCGATCAAGAAAATATTTCATTTAAAATTTAGAATAATTCTATATGTTGACTTAGATTATATATCGCAATAAATTATCAGTTTTCAGTTCATTATGAAAGTAAAAAATAACCATGATACATTGACTTTAATATACTTAGCCAATTTTATTCGTTTTAATCCGTGGAAATGATTCCGTGAGATTTTATAGGCAATATAAATCGATAATAATTATATTCATTTACATTACTTCTATAGTATCACTGTTTATTATGTGATTAATTTTTAATGATAATAAAAGCCTCTATATTCATAATATTTTGCGATAAATTTTTTTCACTGATTTTAGAAACCACATAGCATTTAGTTGTAATTTTTTATGTATCATAATTATATCGATCCGCCTTAATTAATCATGCGAACTAATTTTTTTAATATTATTAAAAACTTAATTAACTTTTTTTTATAAGTCTTCAAATTAAAAAAAATACAGCTAAATTCGCATATAAAAACATCAGGATAAAATACATTTAAAAAATATAATATAAATATTCTGTAAGTTAAAAACATAGAATAATTAGATGGTTTTAGTCATAAATTACATCAGCCTTTGTTAAGATACAATAACGAATAAATATCTAAGAAATGAATTCAAAAAGCATCTATAATGAGAAATTTATGCACCACTGCTGTTTGTACGGCATGTGGATTTTATAATCCAAGAACTCAATGTCGAATTTATGTAGTTTTATAAATATATAAATCAATACACTTATAGCGAATCACTTTCTTTTTAATTGATAGCCTTGAAATATTGGCTAAATATCTAAAACTGATGACGCAAGAAGCCACAAATTTATTCTAAACATAAGAATGAATAAGTAATTTTAAAACACAGCAACTACCCACGTATAAAAGGTATATTTTTTTCGTAGAATTTCAATGGAAAAGATGGAATTAAATACCTAGGTACATTAGAAGTTGTAACCGAAAAACAAATCCGGAAAGAATAGAAAAAATAAGTTATTAAATATCAGAAAAACCGTAAAGCTTATGAAAACCAACAATATGAACAAATAAATTAATATAACTGCGATACCATAGATAAATTATTGTCTAAGTCTAGTAAGTCCAGAACCAGATGATTTAAAAAAATTAGATGTCAAAATAAGAAGTATATTGATAAAAGCAACATATGAAATCCAACCAATAATAAAAAAGAATCAGATTTTTTGAAGATTGTGATATATGCAATTAAAATTTGGAAGAATCCTTTGCTGTTTTAAAAATAGCTAATTATGATTATGTGTACTCGCTCGGTTAGAACAGCAGTAACACTAGAAATAAAAAAAGCGCAATTATTTTGCCTAGTCCAGCGAAAATCAAAAAGCATACAATACTAAAGATTTATAAATCAAAATACAGATCTAAAAAAAATTTTAACTGAGTAACATAAAATCAAAGACAACAAATCAAAAATACATTAACGAATATAAATTTTCAACTCTGTATTTTCAAGGATCTTTAAAATATCACAGCATGATAATATATAGATGACGTAAGAAGCTATTTAATTTTCTTTAAGATTTGAATTTAAAATTGAAAAATTTGAAATTCCTACTTTCCATTGAATATTACAAAGCAGTCGATCCTCTAGATCGTATATTAAAAAAGTTAGGCCAACAATATGCGCGAAGACATGATGAAATTATAAGAAAGCTTTATTCATGCAATCAAGTAGATATAATTTTAAGAATATATATAAAATCAGCGAATATAAGTCAAAGAAATCATAGGATACAAATATGCCAGCATAAAAGTGATAATAGAATAAAAAACACATATAAATATCTTGTCAGTGTACTAATTCCTATATACGATAAAAAGAAAAAGTCGTTGTATTTATTGAACTATACAGAGCGAATATAAAGAAAATTAAGATAATATAGAACGAGAAACTAATAAAATAAGATCTGCTAGTATCTAAATTGACATGGTTTAGTGGTATTGGACATAACTGCAACAGGTGTCGTAACTTGGAATAGTGTCGTACACCTATAGCATAACATATTACATGAAATCAAATAAAAACCAAATTGATAAATACATTCAACATATATTACACAAGAAAAATCTTGAAAATATCAGTCTTGTAAGTGATGAGATATAGAAGAAAATCTACGAGGATTTCACCAAAAATATCTTCAGGATGTGTCCATCGAGAACTAATCGAGTATGGCTTGGAGAAGGAAAAAACCAATATTTTAATACAAAAATATATACATAGCAAAAAGTTACTTAAATTAAAGGTTTTTATGTATCAATTATAAAATTTTATGGTAAAAATAAATGTGGCAGTAGAAAAGTTCAAATAAATAAATATTTATAACATGAATATTGTATTAAATGTAACATTTCTTGCAATACAATCAATCAAAATAGATGTAATAATTTTAATTATCTATGAGTCACTTCAATATATAGCCTTTCAAGTTCTTTCGAAACAACTGAATTACTTTATAGAACATATTTCTGCAATACACATATTAGACATATCACATTTAACATCCACCTCAAGCAATCTTCCTGTTCCAAGACTTACTGATTTAACTATTTTACAGAATTCTTCTCCGTCGGCTGGCATTATAAACATCTTGGTATACGACGTAATTTTTTTTATTCCAAAATACATTCGTTGTTATGGCACGTCGTACATTTTTTTTTTCATAAAAAAATATAAATAAAATGTGATTGAAAATTTTATCAATTTATTAAGTATGGCCAGAGAGTGAGTGTACAACTAAATAATCAAATGATCATGTGGGTATGGTAATGCAGTAAGTGATGATCAAAATAAAACTATTGATAGAGAAAATATAACTTTGTGAAAAAAGGAACGCAAATACTGATAAATGAAAATAAACGAATGGGTAAAAGATAAATAAAAATAACAATTAAATAGGTTCAAATATGCAAGCCATA
Organism: Rhyacophila brunnea; assembly: GCF_057557595.1. Classification (NCBI taxonomy): domain Eukaryota; kingdom Metazoa; phylum Arthropoda; class Insecta; order Trichoptera; family Rhyacophilidae; genus Rhyacophila; species Rhyacophila brunnea. The sequence continues at coordinate 914,592 of NW_028233346.1, read as the reverse complement.
ATTCAAATATAGCAATCGTTGTCTTTTTTATTAAGAATTCTATAAAAATATTTATTTATAATCTTTTTGATTATTTTTGTAAAATGATAAAACGAAAATGTCTTCTGGTGAGTTAATCCGGGACATTGCTGTCTTTATAGGGCACATTAGACTTCGTTTTGATTTAGATTAAAAATTCTTTACTTGTAGTTTAAATGTTTTATCTTATACGCTTTATTTTTATTTTAAGTTAACATTTAAGTATTTGAATTCTTTAAAATGCGTGAATTTTTATGTTTTATATTAATTTGATGAACAATTTTCATAAAATCTTCTTTTGAAAGATTTAAAAGTTCATATAACCCACACATAAAGCCTTTGTATATACCCTAAAAGGCAATTAAATCCCCGTGCTGCAAGAGATACATAAACACTTCATTTGCGCAGAAACAAATTGAATTCATTACAAACGTAAAATATAGATATCAAAGCCGTTACTGGTATTTAGGTAGGTTCCTCTTTAGCAGTGCCCTGATTTACGTTGTCTAGTAGACCGATTTTTGTAATTTATAACATTAGGGGGTTCGATGAAAAAAGTTACTTTTTCTTCACATAGCATGTTTAATTTAAAAATGAAGATAAAAAAGAATATTCCATGGGATTTGTACTTACAGTTCGATATTATGATTTGAGTTGGCAACGTCTTTTATGTGTACAATTAAAAAAGCTTTTTTCGTTATATAAAAAGGATTTCTATTAATTAATCTAATTTGGATTTTACCTTCATAAGTATTTGTGCGCTTAATCTCTGAATCTGTGAATATAAAGTCATGTGGATCTGGTATACGACTTTGAAGTAAATTTTCAGCAATAGATTGCAAATCCATCATAATTTATAAATATGATTTTCCTTTTGGTTGAAAAAATTTTTACTGGAATTTATGGAAATAAATTGTAACAAAATATTGCATAATTATATATAATTATACTTTTTATCATCTAAAAATGCATAAAATCATTAAATTTTACTAAAAAAAACAATATTTTATATCAGAACATTTATCATAAAACAAAATACCATGCATTGCGATAAAAGTTATGCTTGACATAAAAATTTTTTATAGAACACAAAAGAGACTAAATTGTGTTATTATAAATAGATAACCTTAGTAAATTTATAGTTACATCGCTTTATGTAAAAAAATTACATTTTGCTGTAAATCAATGTGAATCCACAAGTCTAAAATAGTAAATACGACAAGATGATATGAATGCGGTTAAAATAATAATGCTTTTGCAAAAAGAAAAAACATGACGCTTTTATAATTGCATTTCATAAAGTCATTGAATAACAAAAAAATTGGCTAAAAAAAAATATATACGTTGTAAATCTTGAAAGAAAATCTATTGGATCTTCAATATTCCAGATTTTGAGTTTTCTCAGAAATGAAAAGACAGATATTTGAAGTAGCAAAAAAACAATGAGCGGAGTAAAAAATGCTTTAAACTAGGTTAAAAAAATTTATAATGCTTACTCCAAAAAAAAATGAATTCAAGTTAATTTTTCAAATTTGGTTATTTTTTCATTCAAATTTCGTTGAATGATTTTATTTGTTCATCTATGAATCATGACACATCTTTTTATTTCCAAGTTAATGGATTTATTTAAAAAATTACACATAAAGATTGTTAACGTATTCTCTAAATTTTTTGTGTTTTTTTAGACTTTTTTTTGCATAAAATTTTTTTTTCGTCAAATTGAAAAAAGTTTATTTAATATTTGAGGCAGTTTAAATATAATAATCATACATATAAATATAACTTTAAATTATATATACCTATTTATCCTTTCAATTTCGATGCTATTTTCTATTTATTTGTTGCCCGTATGAAACTTTCTTATTTCATAAATCAAATTGCGCATCCAATAAAATTTGACAAAATAAACATTCTTCTATCAATATAGATGTTAGCTGGTATAATGTAAAATACTATTCATGTCAATATGAGAATTTTTCGCAAAAAATCCAGATTTATGTTTTTATGAGCTTAGACAAGCCTTTACTATTTATAATAACATTTTATGTGCATTGTTATATTTAAACAGGAACAATACATTTTTCAGTATTTTTTATGCAAAATTTAACATACATTTAATAAGCGAATTTTTGAAAATATTTAAATAATAGGTCGTATATGTCAATAATTAAAGAAAGAGGATTGTGATGAATTCATACATAAAAAATGACTTTTTTTTAATTTTTCTAAGGGTTAGGGTTGTTCATGCATTTCTGCAAATAACTTTAATTGAATAAGTAATATTCACGACGTTTTTAGCTTGCGATACATATTAAGTATATGTGATACATAATGGATACATAAAAGAATAATATTTTTTAAACGAATCTATCATATTTTACATCATGATTTATTTTTAGAATAGACTTAATCACTTTGCTACTTTTTAGAAATTTGATGTTTTTTGATTGAACATACAAAATATAACTAAAAAGGAGATGAATCGAGTTGTAAATAAAAAAAACTTTAAGTTTTTACCAAAAATCCAATAAAAACAGACAAAATACTTTCTAAATAAAGACATAGGATATCTCAATTAAAAATTGTACAATAAAATATAATAAAGAAAACGAAAATGGTCCGATAAACAGAGTTAAACTACAGGCAACTAGTTTTAGTCTAACATGATAATTGTAGGCAGAATAAATGTTTTTACAAAAAAAATTTAATTTACTTTATACACATTATATTATTATTCCCACCTACGCTACATTCATCCTCATTTTGTAGATATGTAGACCCAAACATTACCGGCCTTATATAATTTTTTAGATAAATACCCCTGAATTGACTATATTATAATGGCTATGTAATGTAACGTTTAGTTTCTTAATATTTGCCTCCTACATTTATATGACGCGCCCTCACGCATCAATTTGTATTGTTTAATTTATTTCTCAAAGATCACACTACAATTTGTGCCCTTTTCTTATTATAAAATCAACCATATTGATCTGGTATAAAAAAAACACCGCATTTGGTGCATTTAAAAGGCTTCTATAGTAAATATTCATGCACCATACATAGATCTTATCTGATGATTAGAATAATCATTACAGATAAAATATGGATTTTAGCTAGATCCATAATCTCAATAATGTTTAATTTATTATAGCTTGGGGGGTTTTTAGTTGGTTTTATATTGAATTCAATAATTAGGAATGTTTATATTGACCGATGTTTATTATTGTATCTTTAATGACAAGAATATGGTGTTTTCATCAATAATTATGCCATTTAAATGGAATTGCCTTTCTATGGCTTTTTGCATATTTTAAATGATATTCTGTGTTAATATATATAATATTATTCAAATAATATGACTTCATAGAAAATTGTATGCTTTTTCCGTATTCAGTTATATTTATTGGCAAAACCATTACATTTTTAAATGTTTTTTATAACAAAAATGCAAATAAAAAGATATATATATATTTAAATGATTTTTTAATGAATGTTTGCCCTAAATTGTTCTGTTTTCGTGCAATCTTTAAAACATATTTTCATCCTTCAAACAATAATTAGAAAAACTGTATGTTAATATTAAATCTTAAGAACTAAATAATCCTTTTCATTTCAATACGTATGAATAAAAAACACATTTACGGTACAAAGTGATAAGTATAGGCATGCTACAATTTTTTCTATCAAAAATTTAGGGTATCTAGTGAGATTAATCAAATAATGTAGAAATATAAAAATCGCAAAAGCAATATACTTCAGCGCCCTGTAGAAATGTATTCTTTGACATATGTTTAAAATAAGATTTCTTACTTCATGTGTTATTATATATTTTATTCTAATATATGGTGTGCCTTTTAATTATATTTATGCAGTCTTTCTAAAAAATTATTCTTCATAAAGATACTTTCTTTTTAAAAATGTGATAATGTATTCCAAAATTTGTTTCGTTTTTTTTAGTTGTACAAATACAATACTTTATTGAAAATTTGTTCGGCGAAATCGACATTTAGTGGTAATCAAATAAAATCTACCAATTTTCAGTTGTACTTGTAAAAAAAGCCTTTTTCTTGATAAAATCCAAGATTATCTATTTTATTGATTTTGATTTTAAAAACATTTTAATTTATAAAAAAAATTCTGATGTGTTTTTAAACATTTTTAATTCTTAATGCTGATTATAGTACACACTATACGTACATTGACATGCATAATAAGAAATTTGTAATCCTCTTACTTTCATAATTTTCTATTCATCATCTTATATTTTTTGAGCAGAAAATCCCGAGATATCGTATTTAGAGATTAAATGGCTAATTATTAGTATAATAAATTACTAAATTTATCTATGAAGGCACAACTAATGTTACTATTATATTACTTTAAATAAAAAAAAATATGAATTCAATTGATAGATGTGATTTTTTTATTGAATTTGTTGCTTTTAAAATTATGTTTTATCGCTGCTGATATTATTTCCTGTATTTTTTAGAATGATCTTATTTTATCTTTTACAATTATATGTGGGATTGAAAAAACCCTTTATAAATTCGAAACACGAGACAAAAATTGCACTAAAAAATATTTATAAAATAGCAACCTTTTTTTTAGAATTTATACTTTGCGATTTATATAGCCTTTTTTAGAATTCAAAATATTACGTATTTAATTCATTTGTTGTTAGATATGTGTAAAAATGGAGGTGAACTATGGCTGTATATATATATGACACATTGAATTCTGTTATGTATTTAAGTTTGATTAATTAATATTGTTCATACCCCATGATGTTTTTTCTGATATAGTAAATTTAGACTTTGTTAAAATATATTTTATGGAGAAGCTGATCTCTAAAATTGATTTTTGGGAAATTTGTATTAATTATGATCTTTGTTAAAAAACTATAGATTTTATTCTGATGGGATTACGATATCCATTGAAATTTATCACTTGATCATTTATCAATGTTTTCTTTGTTAAACATGGTCAATTATTAAAAAAATTTAATTCACACTGATATAATCTAAACCTTATATTATATATAAAAATTTTATTGGTTGTAATCATAGTATAATATCCCCGCCAAATATATGCTATATATTTTAAATTTAGAAAAATTATTATAAATGCTGAAAATGGCGTTTAAAGATTTTTCAAAATTAACACATAAAAACTAGCCATTTTTTTCTAAAATATATTTTGTTGAATCCTATAAAAAATATTTTTACAAATAAATATTTATTCGAAGAATTCTTCTGCTAAACTAAAAAAAAACACTTTGTTTACAATAATTTCGATAGAAAAAAAAATTGGATGACTGAATATCAAAAATTGTGGATCTAAAAACCTTATATCGCGAGTGAAATTTTATTTGATATTTGGTAGTTGAAAATTGTTGTGAGATCGCATCGAAAAAAAAGCTTTTATAAAAAATTAAAATTTAATACAATAAATATTTAGTTTGTACGTTTAAACTATGAGTTTTGCAGTAAAGTACGTCTGAGAAGATATAATAAGATATTATGATAGAAAAAAGCTGAGACTATTGGATATTATATGTGGATCAAAATAATATTGATATTTTTTCATGTTATTTATAGAAATAGAGATTTTTCTTGATATTTTTTTTATTATGAAACCCAATATACACAATAAAACACCTAAGTATTATATGAAATATTCAGTTTAAGTTCTTATACCTTATAATTTTATAATATGAAGAAATTTATTTTTTATTCGTTCTAGTATTATAGAATCTATCTTAGATAAAATTACCTATAATCTGTACTATAAAAGGTTTTAAAAATCAAAACATATGTTTATAACTTGGTGTGTCCAATGATTTGAAATATTAAAGCAATTATTTACTATATAGATTGGTTAAAACCTCATATAAGAAGATGATTATTAAAAAAGGAAAAAAACTGGATTGGCAATTTAAGTAAACATTTTTGCATAGAAGAGCTTCTAGCAACTATAAAATATTAAAGTATTTTTTTGGCAAAAAAAATTGTATTTGTTTACAAAAATAGCAATGAAATTAAAAATTATGTTCCCTGTGGCTCTTTTTGAACAAATAAAATTTTTGTTAGATGAATAAAAATTTTTTAATATTTTGCTATATATAAAAGTTTACGTAATTGTTACAATGAATTATTTCAATACGATATATTTGATTTTAAATCTGAAAATCATTGTTTTATAATTCAATGTAAATAAACAGAAACCTTTAATAACATTTTGATTTTTATAACCATATAATAATCATATTTTGATCAATTTTTTTTCTTTAGAGTACTATAAATAAAAATATTTATATGAATTTCATTCGTTGTTGAATTTTGATAGATGGTAAAATCCTTATTATTTTAAAAAAAAATAAAGAACTAGAAAACTTATAAATTTCAATTTTTGGCTTTAAAATGACTTTTACTATACTTTTATAGAATTTTTCGATGAATTTTATATTTTAATCCTATGAAAATCCAGAAAGTAAATATACATAAATTATAAATATTGATAAAACAAATAAAAATCTTATAAGATATAAAGGAACTTTTTAAAAATATAAATATTGATAAAATAAAAAAGGATCGACCTTAGAGGTAAAAATTTATAAAGTATTATTGCTATATTTAAATTTTGCGCAAACTTACAAAAATATTATAAAAAGGTATAGTATTCACCATAAAAAAATAAGAATAGGTTTTGTCAACACTATTAGTAATTAAATTATTATAAAAGGGATTTCAAGATTCAAAGGATTTGCAAATAAAAATTACCATTAATTGCCTTCTATGATTTCTCATTACAACGTAAAATATAAAAAGGCTCTTTTTTTATCAATTTTTATGCTTCATCCAAATAATAAGAAATATTTATAAAAAAAATAAAAGATATACTTACAAACAACTAATTTTAATACGAAAAGGTAAGAACAATTAAATATTAGAATTCCAACAAGAAGAGAGATTATCGAAAAATAATACGGTGAAATATACTATAATAAATGTAAAAATGTTAAAAAATCGCAAAGACGAATATATTGACATGAAATTTTCATAAAACTCTTTATTCGGAATAAGGATTTACAAAAAACAAGAATTGAAAAAAGCGGTATAATTTTTTTTAATAGAATAATATTCGTAAAATGTATGAATCGATCAAAAATGCAAAAATAAATTTCTTTCATATATCGAAATTTATATTAATGTGCAAGTTTTTTGTTAATTTCCTAAAAACAATATATAGAAAATCGGAAGGGATTGTAATTCTAAAGGTCCTTTTATGTAAATATATACTCAATTTGGAATTTTATGTGCTTGAATCAGTGTGGTATAGCAGTTACTACATTCAAACGGTAATTAATTAAAATTCATATGCAAAATTAAATTTATTAATCTATGTTTCTTTGACTACAGATCTATTTTTGTGCCTATAATAGCCGGGGTTTCTATTAAAGTAGGTTTATATGTGGCACTATTATATCAAAATTCCCATGAAAAGCAATTTTTTTGTATTCTAGTAATAGAATTTGCATTAAATAAACAACTAACCAGGGATAATTAGGATAAATATAAACAAAATGGCGTTGTTCATATGATTTGTGGCATATAACTTATTTTTTGTTGATAAAATTAGCCATCTAATGTGTTTTAAAAAATAACATCATTGGGTTTTTATTATTTAAATACTCTAATTTTACAGATTTTAATTCATTTTTTTAAATTTATTATATAAGTGAATTTTTACGTGTATTAAAAAATCGAAAAATATAAGGTATTAGATATATAAAGCATACTATCAAATATAAAATAAAAATCAATATAATTAAAATACAAAATATAAACACTGACGTCATAATCTAAAATAAATACCCTTTTTTATCTTTCTATTTTATTGTGAGGTTAGAATACGGATTATTCTTTTATTTGCCCACCAGATAATGCATGCTTAGTATTTATATAACATTTATTATATATATCCTTCATTCTTTATATTTGTATAATAAAAAAACATTAAGATTTAAGCGATGCTAGATTTTATAATTCAATCTTTATATTTTTGCAAGAAATTATGTATATTGTGCAACCCCTATTCTGAGAGCATTTAAAATTTACCAATTCTTGCCGAATCATAAAACTATATTTAACCATAAATTTGTATTTATTGACTAAAAATATATCAATTTAAAATACATTAAATTTGCAAAACTTGGGATGGGGTGTTTGCAAAATTCCATAAAAAATATGTATAGCAGTTAAAATCCCGGACTAATTAGAAGCATACATACAAGTTCTTACACCCCGCAAGACACTTAAACTCATCACATTTGTGAGAAGAAAAGCAGTTGATGATGATAGATCAGGGGAAGGTGTCAAAAGATGCATCAAGGAGTTGTGCTATCATACCAATGTGCTGAAAATGTCTAAATAGACAAAAAAAAACCCATAAATAAACAAGAATTTTAATTTGCAAATATGTAAAAAATATCGTATAATTTAAAATTGCAAAGTTCTAAAGCTAAAGTATAGATATGACCCTGAGATATCATAGAAAAAATGACCCAGAAATTTCCCATAATTTTAATAAAAAATATTATAGAAAAAACCGGCTTTGTATCATTTGACCCCTATCAATGCATCACTTTTTCGTTTGTCTTAAATTAAAGATAAGAATTCGATGATATATGGCGCTCTGCATCTATAACCAGGTTCATCGTAGCTCTCAGAAACGATGATTTCTGCATCAGTTCATAAAGAATGAAATTTATATATTCAAATATCAAATGTACACTATAAGAGACTTTTTTTATATTTTGATGCAGCATGGAAATGAAAATAACAGCTTGATATTTCTATTTTATAGTTTCAATGACTGTTAATATATACTTATATGCAAAAGCATTTGAAGTGCCTTTTTTATATATTCTCTGCGATAAATTAGATGATTTCTAATTTGCACAAAACAGCAACTTATAATATATAGTTTGACTTTTTTTATTTACTTTTACATTTTTTCTCATAATTTAAATATATCTAGACATTATAATTTTTATCTAGTGTGGTCGAAAAATCATTTTTTTATGCATCGGAGAATCTTTATATATAAATTTATTTGCAATTTCACCATATCTCTTTTGTAATAAAAATACTTTATTTTATAGAAGTAAATATAAAGGCGAACCTTAGTATATAATATAACGGTTTATATGTGTATTTTCTGCATTTATCAATACTTGTATCATAATAACAAATATATTGCTTTCACATGCTAGAGAATTTTATATAAAATAACTTTCTGATCAAGAGAATCCAAAAAATAGCAAAAATGCAGTTCATAGTATAAAAACACAAAAATTTACTGATTAAGTATTTTTACCATATTTATTATGAGTAATTTTCGAAGAAAATAAAAAAACTCTAAGCCCGAAAATTTTAGAGTAATCATTAGCATATAGTATAGATATCTTAGATCGTAATATGGGTTCCCAATTAAAATATAATTCAAGAATATAATACAAAAAATATTTTGTTTTTTGCTTTTGACAACAGATCCGACAGATTTTATTCTTCAGCGATAAAGACTAAAATTAAAAAAAAAACTTGGAATGAAGTTTTGAAAATTTAATTCGATTCAAACGTTATAATCGATCATGCTATTTTACTCATATTTTTTTTATTTTGCTCGACATTAACGCAGAAAAAAATGAGCGCTGATCAGTTTTGGTTCTTTTTGCTTTTCTAGTTTCCATTTTAGCTGGAAATATAAAATTAAATAGCTTGAGGACTACAACAAAAAAAAATATATTAAACATTCTGTTTGTTTAAATTACGCTGCTATGTGAATATTTGAATATACAAGGCTTCCTATACGTACAAGGGATATATGTGTAATATAAAATTTTGCATATAAAAGCAAATTTATACATAAATTCTTCTTCATGTTATTTTAGAATCTATAGCACGCGAATAAACTCTTTAAATCGAATAAACATGCACAAAACATCGGAATATTATGTAACAGAGTCTCTCGGAAAGAATTCATTTATTATTCAATTGTTTTGAGTAATTAAAAATACAAGTATAACATAATTTTTTTCTTCTTTGTCAATTTATGCACGTATTTTGCATCTACTAATGATATAATGGCATTTGCAGCGGATTTCTATATTAGATTTTGCTTAATAAATTATGAATATGTGCTAGTAGTATTTAGTGTTGCTTCTTTCTGTATTCTATCTGTAATTATGTAAATGGATAATAAAAATTTTAAATGCTCTAATGGTCTTATAGCGCATAGAGGGTGCATTTAAACAACCTATGCCATTAAAAAAATTGATGATAGACATAAAAAAAATTTATTCTATAGAGAAATAAAATGCTTTTCTTCTAAATTTTACAACAATAACTACTATTTATACTGTAGCTATGTTACTAACATAAGTGCAAATATTTATAAAAAACGAATGTTATCAGCGAAGCTTATAAAAAAAATCCTTTAATGTTATATTTTTATTACATATGAATTAATTATTATCTTTTGCAATGTTTATAATTGGATTTGTATTATAACGCATTTATTTTGTTATCAAACCCAAAAAAAACGATGAATTCCCTAAAATGGTCAAAATACTAGAAAATTATATTTATGAATAATATTATCTTGTAAATAACGGTTTTCATCATAAAATAAATTTTAAAAAAGCACTAAAAAAATAGTTAAATGATCAGAGAAAAAACTAATGATTGATGATACTAAAAAAAGAAACTTTACATATTCTATGTCTAAAAATCTATATTTTATAATTAAAAAAACATGCTTTATATATAAAAACATACTTTAACACATGTTATTTGCCAGAAAAAGAATTTCAAATCATAATAAAAACCTTTTGGTATAAATAGAGTATAAAAAATTAGAAATGATCAAAAACGTGTTTTTATGTCTTTTTAAAACAACATGAGCAGTAAAATACACTTTAAATATTTTAGATTTATTTTTATATTTGAAAATTCAAAATAATACTCCATTATTTGATAAAAGACAGAAATGTAAAATTATGTCTTTAAATAAATATGGTTATCGCATCGTAAATTATATGAATGCTTTAAAGATTTATATTCACATATTTTTCGCATAAAGTATGAAGTGTGTTTTTTTCTTTCTGGTACTTATTTTAAGTGTTACCGTTTATGTTTGCTGATATAATTAAACGCTGGGTTTAAAATGCAGGTTTTATAAAATCTCTAAGTTGCAAAAAACCTATGATTACTCTACTGCAGGCTTTATTTTCCTCTAGTAAATCTTTTATATTGTGTTTATGTTTTTCAACGTTTTATATTTGTTTTCTTTGTATTTTCCTCTCTTTGTTATTTATTGTCTATAGCGTTAATTTTTTTGCTATCTGTATAAATTTGGATTTTATTTACCATTACCGCATACGTAATTCTACTTTTATTTTAATTTTGATTTCCTATTCGTTATTCCTTATAAAAAGAATCAGAGTTTTATCAAATATTTTTTTTGGGTAAATTTTAAACATATTGTATAAAATTCATGCGTCAAAAAATTAGAGATAGCATGCAACTCGATTAAAAAACACCACAAAGGCTTCTATTACGGCATGCAAAACTAAAATAAACTTCGGCTTTAAGATTAAATTAGTATCAGTTGGTTCTTTTTTTCAATTTTGGCATTTTGCATAAATAAAGTTATATCTAAATGTTTAATTTTGTATTTATTTCTGTAAAAAGAACCATCTATCAATATTATTACGCTTCATAATAAAGTCATCGATAAATATTTTAGATCAATTACTTCTTGTGGCTTAAATTTTTTGTGAAAAAAAAATTTATAATATTTTACGAGCAAAAGCTACTGTTTCTATCATATTTTATTTTGTTCAAATTCCAGTTATCATGCTATCAGGATTATCAAAAGTTGTTTTCAAAGGTAAAATAAGTATAAATAGTAATATTTAAAACTGTTTTGTTATACAAGAACCTTTGATAAATTGTAAATTAGCAAAATTTAGAAGTACGTTGATGTAACATTGTTACATTTTATGAGCTGAATAATACCTTTGAGCATTTATAAAATGAATGCACTTATTTATTATTGCGTTTTCATTTCGTCTTTTTTATCTTAAAATAGCAAACCTTTTAGTTATCCTAGAGTAGCGCGTACAATAAAAATATATATAGAGGAATCGGTATTGTTGCGCATACATTTAAAGCCGAATGTTTACAGGTTTATTTTTATTTTTGTGATTTATTGAAGTTTCAACCAAAACTCTATTATATCTTTTATTATTGTTATAATGTAGTGTGCTATCAAATACCAAAATTAAAAAAACCCCCCTTGGTGTGACGTGATAAAATTTCTATGAAATCTTAATGCAGAGTTTCACAATTTTTCGATTATTAAAATATAAAAAGGTTTTTTATGCAGTTTTAATATTTCTTTTTGCTTGTAACATTTTTACAGTTTTAATATGGTCTTTACGGATGTAAATTGTATATCTAAGTATCATAATTTATATAAATATAGCTTGTATCACAGGGAAAAATATTTGACAAGATAAATTACACAAGAAAAGAAATTATAACTAGAGTTAGGTAATATAAGCAAAATTTGTTATCTAAATAATGAAAAGGCTTATATAGGAAAATAAATAAATTTTATTAATTTTTAGATAATTTTATCTGCAAAACTCATTTATATATAAAATTATTTCTAAAGCGAAAAAAATAAAAACATTAAAATAATAAAAAACAAAGTTTATTACTAAATAAGCTTCTGAAAATACTTTTTCATTCCTTTTCATAATATTAGAATGGTAAAAGGATCATGTATTTGTTTTCGCAAAATTTAAAGAATTATATACACCAAAAAAAATGAAAATTGAATGTGGATTTTTTTTTCATTTTAAAATAAAAGAAGGCAAAAAATTGGTTTTATTTATAATAAGATATATGAAAAAAATTATAAAATTGAAATTTCGCGTGTTAGTTGCATAATAGGACCAGTATTTTACCAAGCGAAGCTATATTACCATGTGTGTAGGCAAAAAATTAACGAAAGTAACAATTTTTGTTTATTTATTAGTATTTTAATTACTTTTTGTTACATTATGCATAATAAAACATATTTTATGCTTGTTTACTATCACCATAACCAAAACTTCTGTATGCACAAAAATTTCCTTTTTTTATTCTATTCGAAAAATCTACATTTGAAATACGTATGTAAATATAAAATATGCTCTGTATTCATATTTAATTTTTTATTTCAAGAGTCAATAGTTATAAGTAATATTTGTTCAATTTACTATGCTTTTTGCGCAGACATAAAAATTATATAAACTGCTTTTTATGTTGAAATAAAAAACTTACAAATTAATGTGTTTTCATTGTGTAAAAAACAAGAATTTTATGCTTCTATTGTTTAAATTAAGATTTTTATGTTCTTAAATTTCATAAAACGAACCTTAAGTATACTTTGACATATATTGTTAAAATAAAATTAGATTATATATATGTTACTATAAAATAAACTTGTTTTACATAATTTATTTTTTTAATATTTTTAATTTTTTCAATTAAAAAACACATTCAAATAAAATATATAGGTTATTTAAGGATATTATTATGTTTTTTTGCTAAAAGTAGTTTACTTATTTATTCCAAACTTCTAATGAGATCAGATTGTGACGAAACCGCTATCAAAATTTGACTTTAAGTCAAGATAGAATACGAAAATTATTGATGAATATAACAATTTTGAAAAGAATTGTGAATTCATATGATTTAATAGCTGCAAGCGTAGTTAGAAATTTTGTGTGTTATGATTTATTTGGATTCGTTTTTGCACAGCATATTTTTGCGCTTGTATTCTAAAGGCAAATTTATAATATTTATGAATGATGTTTAATGAATGGTAATGTAGTTTAGAACCTCATATTTATCTGCAAAAATAAAAATTCGTTTTATTTATCTTGAAATCATGATTTTTTATGTGACTTTATCGGAAAGGATATAATTCTGAGGTGAACCATTTCATTTAAAGTATGTTTTGATGTTTACTAATAATTTTGATTTTTTTAAAAATGCTAGATAGGTAGCTAAATATATTTAAAAAAGGCTTACCGCTACTTTAAAATATCACAGTCTGAGCACAAAATTTAATAAGTTTTCTGTTTGTTCTATTGTTTAGAAAAAACAAATTTTATTTCGTAGATTCCCTTCTGTTAATTTCAGCTTGTGTTAACAGCACACAGCTAAATACGTTACAAATATGCATTTTTTATTTTATAACGCCATGATTTTTATTTTACGATAAACTCAAACTCAAGTCTTATACAAATTACGCATATCAATTATTTCGAGTAAAAGGATTTTCTATATCTCTTGATTTCATATTAAATAGACCTAATTTGTAGCCCTGAAAATATGTTTTGGCATAATTTTTAGAGTGAAAATAAAGCATTGTATAAATTAGATTACCATCTTGCTCTTTAATTGCATCATTCAAATAAAAAAATTAAATATTTACACAATCAAGAATATCAATAAAAAAATTAAATATTTACAAAATCAAAAATATCAATAAAAAATCTTTAAAATTTCTTAATATACATTATTTATTTATAAACGCAAGTTATCAACAAACATGATCTTGTGAAAAATATGAATTCAAATATTCGTTATCTATACAAAAAAATCACTTTAGTAAAGTTACTTAAAATGTAATTTTTAATAGATTACTAGAAATCTACATAGAATTACTATGATTTTTATGAGCACTCGAATATTTGTTATAGTTTATATGCAAATATTAATTTTTAATATGTATTTAAAAATAATTTACAAGCAACAGAGTAAGTTGAACATGTTTTGCTATGCTGCAAGTATTTATAGATTTTCAAATATTTTATTTATATCAACCCCACCCGCTAATAACAATGAAAAAAATCATATAAATTCTATTCGTCCAACATAGTTCACTTGTGTTCTTTTTATTGTTTTACATCGAAAAAAATATTTTTTTTATCATTAATTGAATTTCTATATACGGATTCAATTTTCTAAAAGACAAAATAATAAAAGTTGTGGTTCGGATATAATATTAATACAATATACATCCTAAATTGTTATTAGAATTTATAAAAATCTTTTGTTTCATTTAGTTACAACTATTGACTTGAAATTTTTTATATGATAAGATAAGGTATAAAAACATTAGAATATGGATGTGATTAATTATAAAAAGAACGGGAATACAAATTTATTTTTTTATGTCTAAAAAATTTTTTTGCAAAAAAAAATCTTGTTCAAACATGCATATACCTTTAAAATTGTATAAAAATAGCTCCAATGTGTTTAATATATGTGTATCTGATTAACCCACTTTCATACTATCAAAAAAGAAATTGTTGCTCTTGTCTTTAACTTAATCCATTATTTGTTTATGATGAAATTTTATGATTAACCAAATGATTTTACACATCATTAGTAAGTATCTAGTGATGTGTTTTTCTCTCAATAAATGTGAGATTAAATGAACTGAGCCAACATCAACATAAAAAAATAGAAAACCATGTAAAATCGAAGAACAGTGTTGTTAGTCTCGATATTATATTTCAAAAAAAATACTACAAGTATTTTTGCTTGTCAGAACGCGATCAGGTATATTTTTAGCAGCATAAGACATATTCAAACATGTCTAATAACTCATAATCTATAATATAGGCATGTATATATTTAATTAAATAATCTTAAATAATGGAAATATTTGTTATAATGTTTGAAAATAATAAGAAGGAATTTCGCTATCAAAACATTTAATGAAACAATAACCTCACTATAAATTTATGACGCATTTTTTTTACAATGTTCGTTTAAAGTAGCTTTCGTATTCATATTTACTATCATACCCATGATATATATTGCAGTTCTTTCGTATTTTTTTTTGTATGAAAATGCGCCTCTTTCGATCCGATATTTTTATTTCTTATTTATTTTCCCCATTCACCATCTATTTCCTTAATTATCTAATAAATTTAATATTTAATTGTGCAATTTATTTTTCTTTATTAAATTTAATCGATCAAAAAAATTACTATACATTTATGTGTTATATATTTTTTTGATTCACGCACATAAGCACTATGGTGGAAGGAAGATGTTTTCGATAAAATAATTATGTTAAAATTTTTCATATGGTGTAAGCCTTTGTTATTTCAATAAATATTCGAATATCTTTTGATAAACTGAAGCATACGCACAAACAATAGGATTGTGAAGACACTTAAACTTATAAGTCTTGGAAGGAAGAAGATTGATCGAGGAAGATTGTAAAAATGATGAGGTGGAAAGAATTATAGGTCAAATATGTCTTATAAAGCAATCTAAAGTTTTGCTTAAATAACATCTAAAAGCTGAAATCAAATATTCGCATAAATTTTATTATTATTGTGTTAGATTTCTTTTTATCTATTTAGAGTGGTCGGCCTATTGGGAATATTACACAACACCTTGATGCATCTTTTAACACCGTCCTTCGATCTGTCTGTATCAACTGCTCTTCTTCTCTCAAATGAGATGAGTTCTTGTGTCTTATCACATAAATAAAAATCAATTTTATAATCTTTCGATATATTAAAAATAAGACCAATAATTTATTTTAAAAGATATATGTTCTAAAAAACAATCTGTCAGAAGAATAAGATCCGATCGATCAATTTAATGTTCCCTAAATAATAAATTGTAAAATAAAAAAAAATAAAACAACTAAAAAGTAAGAAGTGTTATAAATGAACATGCAAATGAAGCTGTATACTATAATAAAAAAATGCATCAAAATAGGGATTAAAACATGATATATTTATACCTACTATAAGAAAACTTTATTTAACTTATTGGCATCGTGCAAACCTATGATCGATACCTTGAAGGTAGAATTTAATTCGTAAAAAGATATATTAATATTGGGTTTTAACTGGCGAATGAACTATCTTCATTTTTATTTACAGAACAAAAATAAACGATACACTGTATGGGGGTGCAGTTTTGTACAAAATACTATACAGCCGATCTTAAGAGGCAAATAAACCAACAGAATCACGTACATAAGGGCGAGGATTGATGCTATGAAAATACTTGAATTTATAATTCTTGCATCGAAAAAAGTATTTAAAGCATTGTTGCGAGTTGAATTCAACAAACATGCTCATATGTGTTTCGCACTATAAAGAAATGTGAAGTTTTTTTCTTTGACAATACATCTGGAATAAAAAGCTTAAACACGCTGAAATTATACACTTAGGGCAAAGGTATTGATTAAAAATAATAGTATAATGTATCCCAATTTTGTAAAACAGAATATAATATTCTAAAATTTTTAAAACGCTTGATTAATATGTAATTGCTGTGACATATCTCCATCATAATTTTTTTAATTTTTCGAATCTTTCTTATAAGTAAAAAAAAATGTTTTTTTGATTCTTTGCTAAATTTGGACTTTATTTCCCCCCCCCCCATAAATAAAAACTTTATATCATCACTTTAGGTCCTAATCATGCCTGATTCGCGGGCAATTTTGTTCTTTTATTAAAATATTAACGAACAAAAAAAATATATTTTTTTATGCTGACTTATTTGACAGAATTTGCATGCAAAAAATATTCATCCTTGATTTTGTAAGATCACTTTATTATACAATTTAGCATAAAAAACTGAGTATCACTGTTTATTAATCATTCCAATATATTTAGTGCAAATTTCAAAATTATTAACATTTATATTTGACTGGAGTTTATCAATTGACATTTAAAATAAATATAATGTATTTTAATGCTTTTTGAGGGCGCTCATATTAATATCTTGTAATTAGAATGTTCGAAAGAAAATGCATTCTATCTATATATAAAGCACAAAACCCTGAAAAGTTAATAAATTATCATTAACAACTTCCATTGAATTGAATAAAATTAAAATATACAAATTATATCCATATTTGACACATTCTAATAAAAAGGGCAGATCTGAAGCACTTATGATTCTAAGAATAGTAAAAATTTCTTGATTTAGATGATAAAAGACCCCATTCTGATGTAAAATTTATCCGAATTGAATTAAAAGATTTATAATACGATCAGAAAAATGATTTGGATCGATAAATCTGATTTTAATGAATTCTGATTTGACAAAAATCTATTTATAACATAACCATATATTCATATATGACTACAACGAGTACATTATTAATTTTAACTGTCACGTCTTATAAGTAGTTGGAAATAAATTGGGATGTCTTGTGCGTTTTTTCAAAGTATTTTAAAAGGTTATATAATATTTTAGACTTTTGGAAAGTAAAATAAATTCAAAATTGAGTGAAACCGTTTTTCACTATATTAGATATTGACCCGCTCTTAAAAGGCTTACATACGAACCAAGTTATGCAGTTATTTGTCTGTTTAATTCTTTGATTTATTATATATTTTTTTAAGTCGCTTTTTAAAATATCTTAATTAAACCAAAGCCATTAATTATCTCGAATATTTAGGATTTTATCATATTCTCCGTTTTTAAGAAATTATTGATTATAAAGCCAAGATATCAAATAAGAATTGTGTCATAAGCGTTTAATTTTATCCCTATATTTTATACTTTTTTAAAGAAACAGGATAAATAAAGTTTTTAGGCAGTACCATGACAACGCTTGCTTTTCGACTTATATTTCGGCCTCCTTTAAGCATCTTAATTTCTTCAGTGTGCCAATTGTTTTCTGTGTAATATGATTCAAATTGTTCATAGTTAATTTATATTTCTATCTGCTGGCTTATATGATATTTATAGGGTATATTCTTTTTTAATTATCATATAAATAAAAAGTATTTAAAAATGTATGATAGGAATAGTGCAATTTACATTTTAAGAATGAATTTTATTAGGCAAAAATACCGATTCTCTTAGAATTTTCATGTCGTCAAATTGAATGTATATTCTGAACTAAATGTGATTGTTTATTCTATGAAATAAAAAAATGGTTTTGTTTATTTCTAAAAGCTCTGGATTTATATAACTTTATATCATAGATGAAAGTAGCTTATTTTTTATGCTCAATTTTTTTGATGTTTTATATCCTTCTTTTTGCATTAAAAATTATAAAAAATGTATTATTTTATCTACCTGCTTGTTTACTAAAATAAAATCTATAATTATATTAACTGGATATTTTGGGATGTAATTCAAATAATACCACAGTTATTAGCACTGTTTACCTATTTGCAATGCTTTTACTGCTGAATATTGCCTTTTTTTTCCCACTGAATTTAAAAATTTCTACTTATATCATCCCTATAAATACAGTTGTCTTTTTACAAAAAAATACGGTTGAAGGGATGATTTTACTTAAAATTTGGGGCTTAGAAATCAATAGCGGTGTGCAATATTTTATAATTTACAGAGAGACAATGGCAATATTTTTACGTAAAGGCAGCAAAAAGTACAATCTTATATTACCTTTAATAACAGTAATATGCAATCAAACATTTTTTTATTGAATTCTATTATCATTCTTGATAATATTATATGAAAAAGATGGTCAGAATCAACTTATTTTTGTTGTTCATGTATATGAATAATTTGGCCCTTATATACAGATGAACTAAAATACATGGCCCCTTTCAGTGTTCAAATTATATTTTTTAATGTTCTTATATAGAAATAAATTCACGATTCATCTTTAAAACCATTTGATTTTCTAGCTAATTCATACCAATTTATCATTATTTAGTTATAAATATTTACGCAAAATAACGATGCATGATTTTTTTTAAAATTTAATCTAAGGCAGTCCGAGGTCATCTAGAACATACCGGATGTAATATTATACCTTTTTATATTAATTAAACAAATTTGGATAAGATTAAAAATATTATCAGAGTAAATAAAGATTGCTAATGTTTTTTATTATACAATTTAAATTTATCTAAATCGCTTTTGTTTAGTCGATAAGTTTGCAACTGGCGATTCTATAGAGTGTAGAATATATTATACAACAAAAAAAGTTGAAAAAAACAGTAATTTTATATAATTTAGCTCCAAAGACAAAATTTGCAGTTTTGATTTTGCCTGCTTTTTTAAGCTCAATATCTGTTAAAATAAAATGAGAAAACGGACCTTTATTTTAAATATAAATTAATGCGCTAATTTTGTAGTGTGTTTTACTTTATACCTTTTACCATGTTTCATGGCTGTTTTTACAATATAAAATTAAGTCAACTATTCTATACCAGCCAAACCCACCAATTATAGTTGAAAATTCTCACATCCTAAAAACATTAAAAAATCATAAACACCATTCTTACAAGATTATAAAATTAAATATTGGTAACATTATTAATGAATTATAGCCTAAATATTTACATAAAAAACAAATAAGTATGCTTTTTTATAAAATTGTATAGCATTATATCATTTTTTAAGAAAAAAATGCCCAATATAAATTTATTGAATAGTTTTAGTTTTTAATTTACATATAATTGTTTTATAGAATAAAATACATACGAAACTCAATAGAAATACGATATATATGCAAATTTTCTTTTCAAAAGAATCATGATTTATCTATGCGTTCTATATTTTTTAGAATATCACTATTTTTATGTGATTTTTCGTTACTTTTATATAATTGCCATGATTTTTAATGTAAATACAGCATTTAAAAAAAAACTTCTTTTGCGACAAAAATTTTTAGACGAATATCTAAAATAATTAGATTGATATATTGTTAGCGAACAGATGACTCTGTCTTATGCTTAAAAACATAATTAGATTGATCTAATAAGCATAATTTTTTGCTTTTATTGTTAATAAAAAGTGCATGTAATTTTAATTTGTATTATAAAACACCTGTTATCCTATTTTTTTTAATATTATTTTAAAGGCCAAGTGGAACCAAATTACTATTTATACAATTTATATAATCTTTAAAAAATAACAATTTCATTATTTATTGTCTGGTTTTTCATATTAGCGTAGTTTTTATAATTTCTGACCAGGTTATAATTTTTTTAAACCATCCACTTATATATGTATACCAGTTTTACAATGGCGATTTATAACATACTTCTTAACATCATAAAATTTTAATTTAGCCAGAAAAATATACTATTACCTCATATAAAATTAATTTGTTTTGTATTTACTTTCTAAAAGATAAAACCGATTTAAATTTTATGAAAATATAAACTGGTTGGATTTATTGGCTGTTAATTGGAAAAGATTTACTTACATATAATAATTTTATTAATATAATTAAATACATAAAATATTGGTTACTTCATATTTAATTCTATATTTTAGATGGTGCTGGTAAATCCCGTTTCTCTGATGGTCTTTTATAAACATCATACTCTTTTAAACTTTAATTTATATTATAAATATTATTGCTTTTTCAGCTTATCGAAAAAATGCAAAGCTCTATTTTATGTATTTAAGGGTGTATCTTATCTTTATATTTATGATATTATAAAAAAATGCGCATTAAAATTGAATTATCCTAATCTTTAAAATATTTGATTTATAGAGAAGAATTGGGTTTACATCTTTTTTTTATATATCTGCTTGAAGTAATTAGAAGACAATTCACCACTATCCATCTCGCTTATGTAATTTTCTATTATACTTATACTTTCTTGTTCCTAAAAGATAAACCTTTTTTCAACTCTTTAAATTTCTCAGTTTATATGGTTTTTTTACACTATTTTGAAATGCTATAAACTTATGCAAATAATAACTTTTTTAAAATCCATAGAAAATCATAAATATTTTTATAAATTTACAAAATATTAATTTACTTTCTACACCCTTTTTGTGTTTAAATTCAGACTCACATTTTTACCAACAATATAAAAACAGAAAAATGCAAGTTTGTATGGATTACATTGTGGATTATTTATTCAACACTATTGTTTATTTTTTTTCCTTCATACTTATTTTTTTCGTTAACATCAATAACACACTCTTTCAAGTCTTTTTCAACGGTTTCTGCTTCTATTCTTTTCTTTTCTTCGATTGAATCTTTGTCTTCAGCATTATTTGATGTAAAAACATGCATTTTCAATTTTTTATCGACGATACCGTATTTAAAGGCAAATAGACCTATACTTATGATGTTAATAATAATATTTACCATGAAAAACATGTTAAAGTTGCTTATTCTGCTTTCCAGATCAGCTGTTCCCCCTTTTCCTTCCATTTTTTCTTTGCTAAAAACCTTTCCAAAAATGAATCCTGAAAATACAGAGGCTAATCCAGTAAAAGTACCGGAATATATCATTTGTGATGTTGTTTTAAGGTGGGGTGGTGATAATTTTGTTGCTATTTGTACGGCTGCAATATGTGTAAGTCCAAAGTTTACACCTTTTGAGAGTTCGAACGCGCATACAAATGCGAATGCGTGTGTCGCTTCGTGATCTAAAAGATAATAACATGTAAATCTTAGTAATTGAAACATTTGGGCGAATAAAAGAGGCCAATACAATCCAAATTTCGATATTATGCTGGATGCGTTCCATAAAATAACGATTTCAAGAATTACGCCAAAAAAGGAGGTTGTTGATATCGGTGAATTATTGAATATATCTATTGGGTATCTTAAAATTGGCGTTATTTTTTCGGTATTGTAGCCACTAAGCTTTACAATGTCAGTTAAATATAAACTTAAAAAATTTGTCATTGCTGATCTTGTTATTCCATTCAGTAAAATTATGAATATAAAGAAAAGGTATGCTTGGTTTCTTATCAATATTCCCCATGATTGCATTAAATCGTTTCTTCGACCCTGATCTCGGATATTGACTCTTATGAGAAAAAAGGAAAGTAATGCTGCTATTATTGTGGTTATTAGTTGGTAAAATCTCAGGTTTGAGAATTTGTAGTTCTTTTTTTGTTTTACACCATAAACAGAAGGAGATTGTTCAGCTCCGATCAAAATGGTCTTTTCAATAACAAGATTAGCGATTAAATAACCAATAGTTCCCCAAAGTCTTTGTTTTCCATACGTTTTGGCACCAACATTTGGAACACTTTGAAGGTGTTCTAAAGTTATTTTGTCTAAAAGCGGTGGAATTGCTGTATTAAAACAAAGATATAGGAGAAGATTGGTCCAGAACATCATTCCACCGATACCTAAATTCATGTAAAAATCGACAAAAAAAAGTTGAAAGAAAAACGAACTCAAGCAAAGAAGTCCGATCACGCAAAGCCGAGGTCGTTGAAATCTATCATTTACAGTCGCAAGACCAATATTTGTAAAAAAGGTTACGAAAAGAAGAAGTCCAAGAAATGAACTATAGGCTGTTTTCGGTATCTTAAATTCATCTGTTGCAAAATTACCTCTAAATTGATGAAGAGTATAAAATTGCATGTTTATGAAAAAATACAGAAGCTTTGGACTTAGAATAAAGCGATTGTCAAGGCGCTTAAAATAATTCAACATTGAATTTTCTTCCTATTTTTTATATTATATATATCTATTTCTATATTACTAAATATACGTGCTTATATCACTTACCTGTATTTTTATGGCTATGCCGATTCTATTTTTTTATGTATGATGTTTCTAGGCTTTTTTACTGTGTCTCTGATTTGTATTCTATTTTGAAGGGATGTATGTTCTGTTTAATGCCATCTTCGAGACCATCTTCAATAATTAACAAACATTAATTTATCACTAATATTAATTAATATATAAATTGTGATATCATAGGGGTATCTATAAATAAATACTTTTAAGGGCATATAATCTTCTTCAAAACCATATTGTGAATTGTTTATATATTTTGCAAGTAAATCTAAAATTTTTATGCAAATTAAATCATTTCAAATTTTGACAACAAGATTAAATGTTTTTTTTGTCTAATCAACTCATGATGTAATAATTATTTAACGAAATTTTTTGCTAAAGTCTTATTCATTCTAAATGTATTTATATTGTATATCTAGATTTATTTGTGGTCAATAGTTTTAGTTTTTGAGTTTTATATCGTGATAGGATATATACATATCAAATATAGCAGAATGCTGTTTCAATAATATAACTAGAAAATCCCGAATAAATTTTTGATGAATATATATTTAAAGCTAATATATGTTTTTATAAAAAGACTAAATACTCAAATAGTATTAAACTAAAAATATTCTAACTCAAAAGTCTACTATTTTATATTTTGAATTTTATCATATCGCATTATAGTAAAATGAAATTCATTTATATTATGACATTTCAAAGTAAAAAGATTTAAATTGCAATTAATTTAATTTAAATAAAAGCATTATAATTTAGTTTATAAATCAGAATTGATATGAATAATATATATTTTATGTCTTACAAATCTTTTTACTAATTTTTAAATTAAAATTAAAATTATTTTTTATTGTAAAACCTTCTGCAGCATTAAAGAGAAGCATTTTAGCAAAATTAATTCACTCTCACTACTTTTAAAAAAATTTGAGTAAAAAGTTAATACTAAGCTTATGCATATTTATTATAAACAAAAAAAACATCTATCTCCCCAAATAAAAATTGCAGGATACAAGATTTGATCATCTGATAAATAATTACATTTTCTAAAAAATAATGTATTCATAAAAAAAAGAAGCTCTGTAAGCCACTGTTAGATTAAAATCAGATATTCATAGATTATTTATTCAATTTCAATGTTTTACTTAGTTAATATATTGTGAAATTTCGTTTTAAATATTAATTGGGTAAATATACTTACGGTTTCTCTGCAATATCCAAAAAAATTATTTGTTTTAGGGCTAAATTATTCATTATCTTTCTTGGTTTTTGTTCTCAAGCACAACGTATTAATACTTTCGGCTATTTTCTTCTCTCTGAAGTCTTCTAGATACCTCTCCTACGTTCAATACTTATTAATTCAAGGGTTTTTCTCAATCCAAAAATTTTTCAATTTAAAATATATACTGTTTACCACTAGATATGCTAAAATAGCGCATGAAAAATTATGTGCAACAAATATTTATATTATAAATACTTAAAAAATAATAGCGGAAGTTTTATTCATAAATCTTCCTTAAAAATCTAGAATCTTATAACTTATTGTCAAAATAGAAGATAAATTTGTTGTAAGCTTCAATTTATGTATAAAAAGGTATAAAATTACTGCCATTCAATCGATAAAATATATTTTACAATGCTACCTTTATTAAAAGAGTACTAGATATAAAAATAAAAATATATATAGAATCGATTATTGTGATTCAAAAAGCATCCTTTTTGTGTATATATAAAACAAAAACCCACAATTCAATTTACATATCAAATTCGTACTTAAATTATATATAAATAGTTTATAAAATATCTAAAAACCACGGAAATATACCTTAAAGATGTTAGAATGTTATTATTTTGTAGATGAAAACAAGCTTTCTCATAAAAAGATAACCAGCCAAAATTGTACATGGGGTTTTAAATGATCACCTAGAAATATTATAAAAAAAGGCTATACACGAATAATTTTAGAATTTATTATTAAGCAATCAGATATTTTTCCCTTTGTGCTTTTGAAAAGATTCAACACCATGTGGTCAAATAAAATATGGTGGCATTTGATTTAAGAAATTACATAAAACGAATTGGCAGCACTAAATTTTATACTAGTATAAAAACTTACATCTAAAAAAGATGATAGTCTTCTATATTTATGTAACATAGATTTAAATTCGATTATATTAAAAGAAGTAAGAACAATAGTATTCATAAACAGATAGGTTTCTTGATTAAAACACGAGAAAATATATTTATTTTATTAAAGTAGTTCTTCCTAATTTATAAATATATAAAATTTTAGTATAATACGCATAAAATGCGATTTTTTATGACATGAAATAAACCTATCTCAACTAAGGTGGTTTAAAACTATAAAAGATTCATACTAATATACAAATATATTGTAAATACCATAGGTTTTTAAATCTTGAAAAGGGGTGATAAAGAAGGAAATTTGCAAAGAAGCGAAAATTATAAGAATAATACACCAAATCTGCTAAAAAAAGGTTTTTAGCTATTAATTGAAGTATAAGAATCCATAAAGGTTTTTAGAAGAATGAATTGATATTTCATGCCTTATTATAAAAATAAATAACTACAAAATTAAATCAATAAAAATTACATTAATTTTCATTAAATGTATTATGGTATTGAGAATTACAAAAAAAATATGCTCCTGCGCATTTAAAAAGGATCGGATTCTGATCAATTAGAAAGCGTTGTGATTAAGCGATTTATTAAAGGTTGTGTGTGGTTGTTATTTAAGCAAGTATAGATATACCTTGCTCTACCGAATTTTCTTGAGTTTTGATTAGTGAATGAAGATCGAAAAGTAATAATATAAAATAAACTTATTATTAATTTGATAATAACACAAATTTTGATTCTTATTTGATTAAAATTAAAAATCATTTTAATCAAGGCAAGTAAGTTAATGAAAAATATGTATTCGAATCAATGGCAAATAAAAAATGAATAAACGAAAACAATCACAAATATGCGCCAAATTGCATTCTGTTTCCTCAAAATAAAAAAAAATTATTTCAATCACTTCCCCTTCAAAATTAAAAACATCTTCTAATAAATTAATATTTCGATAAGAATATTTTAATTAAGAAAATTGAAAATCATTTGAATACTATAAATTAGAAGGCATAAATATCAATAAAAAATTATACTTTAATGCCACGGAATACATATCCGCATATTCTATAAATTTAAAATAATCATTAAGCATAATTATAAACCAATCAAATTATTTATAACTTCTATGAGTTTAAATATAAACTGTTATAGTTTCACCATTATAAATAAATAATATTATATTTTAAAATAACGAATAAAAAGTGATTTATTAAACCACACATGTTTATTTTAATATGCTCGCAATATTTTTTATACCGATATATGAAACTGGAATTTTTATTACGCGCTACATTATAGATACTTATTTTTTTAACCTTAGTCTGAACAAAAAAAATTGTCGTAAATGCCGCCTATCATTTAAATATCTTGGAATCAAGTAAATATTTTCATATTTAAAAGAAAAAATGTTTAAAAGTTTTATTGAGAGTAAACATAATAAGATCTTTTACCATATTCTTCATACTCTAACTATATGTTATGCAAGAACATTTTTCAAAACAACAGAAGGACAGAAATTTTCATCTATACTATGAAGTAAAAAAGCATATATTATATATGGGCCTTTTCTTGTATATTTATAAGAAATATAATCACCGATTTAGATATTTGTTTTAAATGATGCGTAATTTTTTATTGATTTGTTTTTAAAAAGAATTTCAATGATCGAAAAAATTCATAAACGGATAGTAACGATTAATTAGGGCCGAAAAAAGTTCCAAATAATCTTATAGAGACAAAATATAAAACAACAAAATCTTTTTTGTGAATATGTAAGTAAATAACGTAAATTACGTAGTTACGAAAAATTTTGAGTATAAACTGTTTATTTAAATATTGATCATTATTAATCTTTGGGTTTTGAACTTGAAATTCATGTAATTTAAGCGATTTATGCTGCATTTAATTCTTAAAAATATGGAAAACAAAATTATATAAAGGTTCTGATAATTTTCGGGCCGGCTTTTAGTATAAAATAAGCACTTATTTTCGGTATTTCGGCTTATAGATGGTGAATAATAAAGGCTATATCTAACTCTATGATATTTTTATCTATCTACGTGTTATTTTATTTTTATTCATACAAATTATTTAAATAACAATCACAAATTTCTTTGATAAAAATTAATATAAAATTACCTTGAATTGTATCATAATTTATTCTAAACATTTTTTTTGCTCCATGTCTATTCGATTCGACTTTCATGCTGGATGTAATTGGTTGTATTTATGCCTAATTATATTTTGATAAGCCTAAGCATTAATATAAGACTTGCAATATTTAGAGCCTATTTTTTTCATATTTTATCGCTTTAATAGAGCTAAATATAAATCTATTCATGGGTTGTCGTATTTTTAGGTATTGGGATTACTAGCAGAAGAGTACGCAAAAACAATCGAACTAATAATTCTTATAAGAAGAAAATGATTGAATAGTATTTAAACCATGATGAAGCAGAAAGAAATATTAAGCAGTTCTATCTACTATGCATTCTAGGTTTTTGCACAACAAATTTATTTTAATATTTTCAAGATCGAAAAGACCTAATTTTTATGTTGATACTTTGACCATGTCCGACAATCGATGTAAAACAAAAAAATGCAAATTTTTATTTACATATTACACTTTGAAACAGAGGAAAATATTGGTAAAGCATTGAATTAGACTAAAAGTTTATTGTAATGTCAGCTAATCGCAGGCTTTAATCCATTTACTATTGAGCAAGTGTAATCTGAGGCTTAATATATGCTTATTTAATTATCAAAAACAATACTATGACAAATAAATAACTTCAAACTTACCTAACAGAACAAATCGATGTTTTTTTTGAAAAGAACACTAAAGGATGAAATCAAGATTTTATAGAAATTGTTCATCAAATTAATATAAACCATAAAAATTCATGCATTTTAAAGACTAAAAATACTTAAATGTTAACTTAAAATAAAAATAAAGCGTATAAGATAAAACATTTTAACTTCATGTTCATAAATTTTAATTTAATTCAAAATAAAGTCTAATGTGCCCTATAAAGACTAAATGCCTCGGATTAACTCACCAGAAGACATTTAAGTTGTATTATCTTACGATATTAGCCAAAATAATTATATATAAATATTTTTATAGAATTCTTAATAAAAAAGACAACGATTGCTAGATTTAGATCATGGCTTGCATATTTTAACCTTTTAATTGTTATTTTATATTATCTTTTACCCGCTTGTTTATTTTCATTTACCTGTATTTGCGTTCCTTTTTTCACATATTCATATTTTCTCTATCAATAGTTTTATTTTGATCATCACTTACTGCATTACCATACCCACATGATCATTTGATTAGTTATATGTACACTCATTCTCTAGCCATACTTAAAATTGATAAAATTTTCAATCACATTTTATTTATATTTTTTTATGAAAATAAATGCACGACGTGCCATAACAACGGATGCATGTATATATAAAAAAAATTACGTCGAATACCAGGATGTTTATAATGCCAGCTGATGGAGAAGAATTCAGTAAAATACTTAAATAAATAAGTCTTGGAACAAGGAGATTGCTTGAGGTGGATGTTATATGTGATAAGTCTAATATGTCTATTGCACAAATATGTTCTATAGAGCAATTAAGTTGTTTTGAAAGAACTTGAAAGGCTATATATTGAAGTGAAACATAGATAATTAAAACTATTACATCGATTATGATTTATTATATTGCAAGAAATGTTACATTTAATATAATTTTCATAAAATATATAAGCATTTAAACTTTTCTACTGCCTCATTTATTTTTACCATAAAATTTTATAATTGATACATTAAAACCTTTAACTTTATTAAATTTATGTTATGTGCATATTTTAGAGTTAAATATTGGTCTTTTACTTCTTCATACCATACTCGATTCGTTCACCATGGACACATCATGAAGATATTTTTGGCTGAATCTTACTAGATTTTCTTCTATACACTACACTTACAAGACTGATATTTTCAAGATTTTTCTTGTGTATTATATTTTGAATGTATTTATCGATTTGGTTTTTATTTGATTTCATGTAATATGTTATGCCATAGGTGTACGACACTATTCCAAGTTATTACATCTATTGCAGTTTGTGTCTTATACCACTAAAACATGTCAAGTTAGATGCTAACAGATCTTATTTTATTAGTTTCTCGTTCTATATTATCTTAATTTTCTCTATATTCGCTCTGTATAGTTCAATTAATGCAACGACTTATCTTTTTATCGTATATAGAAATTTCTAGTCTGACAAGATATTTATATTTATTTTTTTATTCTATTATCACTTTTATGCAGACATATTTGTATCCTATGATTTCTTTGACTTATATTCGCTTATTTTATTATATTCTTAAAATTATATCTCCTTGATTGCATGAATAAAGCTTTCTTAGAATTTCATCATGTCTTCTCGCATATTGTTGGCCTAACTTTTTACATATACGAGACAGAGGATCGACTGCTTTGTAATATTCAATGAAAAGTGAGAATTTCAAATTTTTCAATTTTAAATTCAAATCTTAAAGAAAATTAAATAGCTTCTTACGTCATCCATATATTATCATGCTGTGATATTTTAAAGATCCTTGAAAATACAGAGTTGAATATTTATATTCGTTAATGTATTTTTGATTTGGTGTCTTTGATTTTATGTTACTCAGTTAAATTTTTTTTTTAGATCTGTATTTTGATTTATAAATCTTTAGTATTGTATGCTTTTTGATTTTCGCTGGACTAGGCAAAATAATTGCGCTTTTTTTTATTTCTAGTGTTACTGCTGTTCTAAACTAGCGAGTGGACATAATCATAATTAGCTATTTTTAAAACAGCAAGAGATTCTTCCAAATTTTAATTGCATATATCACAATTTTCGGAAAATCTGATGCTTTTAGAACAAAATTCTTTTTAATTATTGGTTGGATTTCATATGTTGCTTTTATCAATATACTTCTTATTTTGACATCTAATTTTTTAAAATCATCTAGTTCTGGACTTACTAGACTTAGACAATAATTTATCTATGGTATCGCAGTTATATTAATTTATTTGTTCATATTGTACGTTTTCATAAGCTTGACGTTTTTCTGATATTTAATAATTTATTTTTTCTATTCTTTCCGGATTTGTTTTTCGGTTACAACTTCTAATGTACCTAGGTATTTAATTCCATATTTTCCATTGAAATTCTACGAAAAAAATATACCTTTTATATGAGGGTAGTTGCTGTGTTTTAAAATTACTTATTCATTCTTATGTTTAGAATAAATTTGTGGCTTCTTGCATCATCAGTTTTAGATATTTAGCCAATATTTCAAGGCCATCAATTAAAAAGAAAGTGATTCGCTATAAGTGTATTGGTTTATATATTTATAAAACTACATAAATTTGACATTGAGTTCTTGGATTATCAATCTTACATACAGTACAAACAACATCAGAGCTAAAATTTCTCATTATTAATGCTTTTTTGATTCATTTCTTAGATATTTCTTCTTTATTGTATCTTGACAAAGACAGGTGTAATATATAACTAAAACCATCTAATT
Source organism: Rhyacophila brunnea (assembly GCF_057557595.1). Taxonomy (NCBI): domain Eukaryota; kingdom Metazoa; phylum Arthropoda; class Insecta; order Trichoptera; family Rhyacophilidae; genus Rhyacophila; species Rhyacophila brunnea. Next base: position 883,267 of record NW_028233346.1, on the reverse strand, counting down.
ATTCTATGTTTTTAACTTACAGAATATTTATATTATAGTTTTTAAATGTATTTTATAGTGATGTTTTTATATGCGGATTCGGCTTTATTTTACTTAATTTGAAGACTTATAAAAAAAAATTAAGTAAGTTTTTAATAATATTAAAAAAATTAGTTTGCATGATTAATTAAGGCGGATCGATATAATTATGATACATAAAAAATTACAACTAAATGCTAGGTGTTTTCTATAATATTTGAAAATAATTTATCAAATAATATTATGAATGTCGTAAAATGAACATAGAGGCTTTTATTATCATTAAAAATTCATCACATAATAAACAGTGATACTATAGAAGTAATGTAAATGAATATAATTATTATCGATTTATATACCTATAAAATCACAAGGAATCATTTCCACAGATTAAAACGAATAATATTGGTTAAATATATTCAAGTCAATGTATCATGGTTATTTTTTACTTTCATAATGAACTGAAAACTGATAATTTATTGCGATATATAGTTTAAGTGAACATATAGAATTATTCTAAATTTTAAATGAAATATTCTCTTGATCGAGATGAATTTTATTAATAAGTCATATTTTTTAAACGACTTATACTTTTCTTTTAAATTTGCTTTCATATGGGCTCAAATATAAAATTTAGAGAATGTTCTGTTAAAATAAAAATATATTTTTGAAAGAGCAGCTTATCTGTAGCGGTTTAAGAAAAATCCAGCCTGTGTTCTGTACCCAATATTCAAATAGATCTACCCAAAACTTTATCTTATTCTGTGCTGAGAATGTATGTTTCAACTGGTCAAAGAAACGCTCTATTTATTCCTGTACTCAAAGACCCAATAGATAAGTGTATCTATTTATGGTAATTAAGATATATTTCTAGGAATTTTTAGTAATTTCAAATTTAGAATCTAGAGCGATTTCTGTTCTAGTTTCTTTCTATTTACAAATTAAAGCATTATAATTTATAGACTTTATCATATGCTATGGTTTCTAGCAATGAAATAATATGAATTTGTTACTTAATCTATTTATAAACCTAGACTATTTACTTTGAGTCTCTAGCACCTCTGAGAGTTTCAAATTATCATAATATTCTCAATAGGCAATTATAACTTAGCAATAAATCCAAGCTTATAAGATCTATATGGCAACAAAAAAATAAGTTTCTTAAGATATTTTTTCCATATTTTTATGTTTTGATATTTTAATAATATACACATAAATAATATAACCATTTTCTTGTGAATTATACTTGATATTAATAAAGGTTTTTATTACCTATTTTAATCATTATTGTGTTTGTTTGCATTTAATCTTTCTATTTATGGTAAATTATGTAAAATTTTAAAATAACATCCTTTACTACAAATAATATATTTATTATCTATCTTCCATAACTATTATATACAACTAACGCATGGTGTTTATAAAAAAGGATTATTTATAAATTTTTAGGTTTTTTTACAGTCCCAGAGATATATTCTATATGCACAAAATTTAGTTCAAAGACGAAAGATAATACGAATTTATGCAAACAAACAAATAAATAGAGATTATTTCTCGCATGAATATAATGAAAAATCCATACACTGAATTGGGATGTCAGATCGGAACTGACAAGCAGATGATTGATTTCATCTATAAATATAAAAGTGAGAAGTTACTTCCTCTCAAATCGATAAAGAATGCGATGATCCTTCACGATTTAAATGAGAACTATAGATTCTTTGAAAGCAAATGCAACAAAGATTTTTTAGATAACTTTGGTGATGAAGGCTTTTCCTTGGTAAAAAATCACCGGGAACTCTTTATTCTCTCTCGGATTCTCTCCGAGATGAATTTAGCAAACTTGGCAGTGTCAATACTATTATTGACATGTGTAATATTTTTTCTTCCCTTCGCTATTTATGCGAAAGTAGCTTTAGGCACAGGTGCATTATTATTTCTTTGTGGAGTAATTCTAATAATGGCAATGATAATAGTAAGCATTGCAACACTGCGAACTAGTGTATATTTTTTAAAAGCTGAAAAAGAATACTTTGTAGAACTTTTAGTTTCTGCGCTATTTGCCTCACAAGCCATAATAATGACACTTTTAGTGATCATTGGTACATTTTCTGTACCTTTCCAGATTCTAAGATCATACCTTGTACTTGGTCCTCTTATATTATTTTTTGAATTATTTAGCACCTTCAAAGAATATGTAAGGCAAAGAATTAGAGAAAGCATATTTAGAAATGGAGAAAGTGTGGTTTCAATAGTAAGATCTAGTTTCTTAAGACTATTGGCATTTGTGGTTTTATATACACAAATAGAGCCAAGGTTTAAGATTTCTATTGTATATTGTTGCTTCGTCCTGGAGATTTTAGGAACGTATCCTACAATTAGAGGCATGTATAAGAAATATATCCTCTTTCTTGTTCTATGCTATGTTATGGGATGTTTCTACTTTGATTCTATTATATATGACTTATTTGCGAAGTTATTCCTAGCAGCTCCATATGCAACAATCTTGTTTGTTGTATGGTTTTGTTTAAAGAAATGGTGGAAGCAACTTCCAAAATATATCCCTCTAGATATGTATATGTTAGAAATTAAATAAAATAAATATTTCAATAATGATTTACCGATCTAAAAGATATTATTATGCTAATAATATTTCTCTGTAAAAAAACAATTTAATTTAAGAATCAGCGCAATTAGATATTTATTTATCAAAAGTAAAGATCTATTTTCTAAAAGAATAGATAATTTTTTATGCTTTAGTCATGTTATTATTTTCTACTAAGTAGTCCAAAACCAAAACAAAAGAGTGAGGCGATTATCATACACTGATAAAATAAGTAAAAAATAATATTCTAAATCAAATAATATATGGGTGGTTATTTATATAATTAAGGATAAAAACCAAGTAAAATATAAAAAAACTGTTATCTCTGGTGGTTACTTCAAAAAAAAAATTAAAACTTTACAAATTAAATTTAATTAGACAATAGTATTGAAGATTGTGGTAAAAAAGGGAAAGGAAAATGGCAATAAATAGTTTTTTGTTGAAATTATCTAAAAATTATAGCATAAAATTTTTTATAATAAATGAAATTATATAATATTTATTTTAAGTCAATTGCAAATTAAAATTAGATTTTCCGATATACGCACGAAAAAAATTTATTCGGATTAAAATTATGTGAATAAAAAATTATGAAATAACAATTTTATGTGGATGTGCTGAAATTCACATTAAAAACCTTCCAAAAAATATTCATTAATAAATTGATTAATGAATCCCCTCAATAGCATTTCAAGATATTTTATATTTGATTTTGATATAAATGTTTGCCCAAAGAAGCAAAATGCTCACAATATTCTCGGTTTAAAAAAATGTCGATTTTATGTTCAACTTGATCATTAGTTGCAAATTTGTATTTAAATATACTTCTACTATATAAATATGGATTCGCCGAATAAATCTACCCGTAGTTTTATGGCTTAAATAAATATCAGTTAATTTTATATAATTAAAAATTGGTTCAAATATAAATTAATTGTCAAAGGAAAGAAACTAAATATTTCCAATTTTATGATGTTTATCTATAAATAGGTAAACATCTATTATTTCAAAAATCAATTATTTTAACATTCTAATAGCAAACAAAAATAAAAATTAATTTTCATTTTTAAAAAAATAGTAATTATTATATAATTATGAAAAATTGAAATGTCTTTTTTAGCATATATCTTCCCAAATATTTTTACTTATTACTAAAATTAATTCCCAAAATCTAGATTATATGGTCATCTTACACCCTACAAAAAAACAGAAATAATTTACACCATTTGTGCAATAAGACAATATATTTATAATCAAACCGCAAAAATATGCCCAAAAAAATCTTATACAAATTAAATTTGGATTCTTAGTCAGGGATTTCTAGCATATAGGTAATTAAACGAAATGAAAAAATTCTTAAAATTATACGCGCCTGATATTAGTCATATATATAATTATTTTTTCTCGGAAATACCAACCGTTTGATGCTGATAAATGTGTATTTAGATTCAAAAGAATATAATATAACTGAGATAAAGGCTTAATCATAATTAAAAACGGCAATCCGAATCGATTTTACACCAACAGATACAATTCAAATGATAAATTAAAAAACGAACATCTAATTATACTAGTAAGAAGCATGAACAAGCCTTTGTTACGAATATTGGGTTAGGTTCTATGCAAATTATATTGAAAATGAATATATATATAGATACGAAAATAATCAAAATATAATATCCTAATCAAATTAACATATTTAAGCAAAGACGCGCGTTCTTTATTAGCAAAATTTTTCATGTCATAAAAAGAACTAATTAACTGCATATGGTCTAAAAATAATAAGAAATTTGAGTTTTCTACATATATATTATTACAAATATAATTTTTTTTAAAAATGAATGCATATATTTGCTATGCTTAAAGATACTAGTACTTTATACCTAAAATATTTATAGTTTTTGCTGCTCTCATCTCTAATTTTTATAAAAAACATTTGTTTTGCTTATGATCTTATAAAAATATCTTTTTCTGCACCTTATGATTTTTTTCGCGTAAAAAAGCTCCAATAAGATTGAATCTTTTGTTATTATGTTCATATTTTTTAGATACATTTTAAAAATAATATAAAAAATCTAAACACTGATTCTTTAGATTTCTTGATACGAAAATATATTTTCACAATATTAGAGTTTTTTAATACAAAATATTATATTTATGTTTTGCAAGTGACAACATAATTCGACCAACATATATTTTAATCCCTGAAAATATTTATCTGTATTTATGATTTTTATATATAATTGTCTTTTTTTGATTTTTATTCGTCTTAACAATTTTTTAAATGAATAAAAATTCAGCTTAGAAAAACCTTTATTATTTCGATATTTTTTGTATTTGCAGAAATAAAAATGATTCTACTATTATGTATTGTCGTATGCTGCTACCAATATTTATATTCCTCTAACATCATACATAAAACGTATATTTTGCTAAATTTCTCTCTTTTGGGCTGGATCATAAATGTTTTGTTTCATATTATGTAAATCTGTTTAAATTTGAAATTTATACATGAATATAATCAGTAGAACGATCATTCTGTTTTATAAAATTATTTACAAAATATTTTTGCATTTACTATGCTTTTTAGTATTAAACCTACAAAAGCATGCAGTGTAAATAAAAAGATCAGTACTTTATAAGCTTCATATCATGCTTTAAATTCCGTTGCAATGAAATAATTAGAAAAATTCCTCAAAATTTCAAAAATATTGAATAATTGATATAATATAAGAAAAACTAAAATTTTTATTTGTTGTTTCGACTTACTTTTTGCTGTGTTAGTATAATAAAAACTATATTTTTACGGATCAGATATTTTTCTGGATGCTAAAAAATAAAAATAACTTATAAAATAAATAATCAATAGTTTCGATTCATATTTACAAAACACATCGTAATATACACCTATTTTAAAAATTGTTTGAAGTATCGAGCATTATTGATCTTCTTAAGGGTAAGGACCAGGAATCCAATAAACATTGAAAAGCTTTTAATTAATCATCATATATAGGTACAACAGTTTTTATTATTGCTTGCATAATTTTTGAGGAAAATCGAATAATTGTGTATAAAATTTAAAATGAACTATAAATGACATCAAAGAAGGCATAAAGTGTAATTTTTAGGTACAAATAAAAATTGAGATTTGCAATGATTTTTAAATTTATGTCATACTCTCTAACCGAATTTTAGAGCATATATACTACCAAAAGTTGTTTCTAAAGTTAAAGCTTCAAAAGGCATTCTGCTCCAAAAACACGGGGGATAATATTAAGATGAAAAATATCGTAGCTTTAATGCTATAATTGTTTTTTGTAGGTATTATGTCAAAAAACAGGTGTAAAAAAATTTAAATTCTTTTTAAAAAATTATTAGAGAATTTTAATTTTAAACACAGCTTTAGAGATGAATATCTTGAAATTAAAAAAACCTAGATCATCATACCATAGTTACAATTGTATTGTAAATTCTTAATACATGAAAATTTTAGCCTATCAATTTTTTATATGTATATAAATTGGCGTAAATCATCGCAAAGCTTTGTGTTTTCTTTTTACGACTGGTCTGCTTTATAATTTAAAATTCATATGTGTGAAGTTAAATAAAACAAGTCTTGGTATTAAATCATATATTTATCAAGTTTTTTTTTATATTTATAGTTATAAATTGTATTTTTTTATATATTTTACTTTAAAAAATTATAATTTTATATGAAATGAGCACTTTTGAGGTTTTTATAATATTTTCTTAAAGAACTTCAAAGCTCTAAAAAATTTTAATGTTCATTTATAACCGATTTTGCATTTTTGAACATACAAAGAGCAAATACTAGATATATGGTTTTCTTATAAGTCTTCACGTCTTAATCAAAATCTAATTTTTATTTGGTAATGCATAAATACAAGCTTTCTTATACATAATCTTTTCCTTATGTAAATATAATGGTTCTTATATATTTATCAAAATAAAATTCCTTATAGTATATCTTTTGTAAATAATATGTTTCTTTGTTAATTTTACACATTTTATTAAATTTCATACAATAAATATAAACAGAGATTGGGTGCAAAAAATTAACATTCCTTCTTAATCTTTATAGAAATACAAAATGTGGCAAAACTGAATATTTCTATTTACTACTTTTTTCTGTCTCAATAGCTACGTAGCAACAAAAAATATTTGTGGATTTTCAATTTTTACTTAAATTTATAACAATATATAACCATGAGTATTAACAATATAGTATAATTCGGTATATTTTTATTATTATCTGACATCAAAATCGTTAAAATCATTAAAAAAAAAGTCACAGGAAATATTATCGAAACGTATTTTTGAATTTTGTATGAAAATTTTATATTTTTTTAAAAGAAAGTTGTAGCTTTTTGTGCTACAGATAGACCCAGTAGCTACGCATTCTTATTTATGATATTTAGCGCAAAATAATTATTCGGAATTTATTTTTCAGAAGATTCATTCTATTTTGAAAAGGTTTATGGAATTAAAATAATTTGAAGAGTTGATATCTTCAAAAAAAAAAATAAACGACATGTTTTTAGTTGAAGTGTAATTTTTTGCAAAATAATAGAAACTGGGCACAAATAATGTGTCCAGTCGTCTCTATGAATTTTATCGGAATTATAATAATAAATTCATTCCATATTATCTAATATCGTCAATCTATAGATATCTAATTTGAAATTTGTGTTCATATAAATTTATCTACATTTTTTCACACAATAACATTCTATTGTTTAATAAGTGATAATTGAAAAATCGGACATTCAAAAAATGACAAGGCGAATTTCTATTTGTCATTTTTCACGAAACCAAAATCATGGAGGTGTTCCAGGCTTGTGATAATAGAGGATATCAAAATATTAAATAAACAGAATTGATCTGTCGAATTGACTTTTAAACTAACTAATATAGGTTTCTTGATCACATATTTAACAAAGTTCGTGGTTTTTATATGGTAATTGGTATTAATGTTTTATTTTAAAATATATTATTTGATTATTCTAAAACGAGATTAAGCAATGAATTTAGTGTATTACTATGCCATCTCTGTGTTATATTATATTATATTATAGACTATAATAAGATTGAAATCTAATGTTCAAAGTTTCGAATATAATAAAATTTAATGTGGTCCTAGCTTAAAATATTATTAATATTTTACTATTTCAAAATATATATTTCGAATTAAACATGCATTATTTTTAATGAATTTCCGTCTTCTAAGTTCCATTTTTTTAAATAATAAAAGTATCTTTAAACCTAAATTTAAAGATACTTTTATCCCCCACTAAGATGAAAGAATCAGAGCTTTCAATCTCTAAACACATAGCAGAAATATCCAGAATAGCCGAAGACACAATTAAAAAGTCAAAAACACTAGCTGAAAATATAAAAGAAAAACTAAGTTCATTAAAAAACAAAAACAAAACAACAATAAAGTCACTAAAGACCGATATATGCGTATTATTAAAACAAAAAGAAGATACCACGCGTCAATTAGATATTAATAGAAACGTAAAGAATAAAACTGAAATGTTTGTTAAAGAAGAACAGATAGATATTGAAAAATTCAAACAAGAGAATATGCAGCTCAAAAGCCAAGTTTTGAATCTTAACTGCGAAATAGAATATAAAGAACAGCTTTTCAGTAAACTAGAATCCGATATTATCATTCTTGAAGAAAGAGTTACAAGAGAAGAAAATGAAAGGATTAAAAAGGAAACTCTTTATAAAACAAGAGCTGATGTTTTACGCGAATTTATTAAATTTGATATTGTTCCTATCAAAGAAAACTTGATAAAATTGGTGTTTTTTAGTCCTGATAAAAGTATTGAAGATGTGTCTTTGGATCGTTTTGTATTCATGGATTTTTCTCGTGGTGAGCCAGTTGTTGATTGTAACTATAAAAGTATCACTTTGAATGGTGTAAATCAGATTTATAAACAATCTGCAAATTTCTATGAATTTTTGAAAAATATGAATAAAAAAAGAGGAATGTAATTGAAGTTCTGGATCTTATGGAAATATAAAATTAAATCCATCAAACCATCTGATATAAGCCAAAATAATTTCACGAAAAGGCTTTAATATAAAATAACAGAAGCTTATCCTCTATAAATTAAAGAAAAATCACCTATAATGTTTTTTCCATCCATAACCTTTGAAGTGGATAATCTTGATTCTATCTTTACCATTCCTACTCATATGCGAAAAACAGAAGTGAATGATACAATTAAAAAGTATGTTCATAATTATTTCTGCAATAATATTCACTACGAAAATATATTATGATATAAAATAAAAATAAAACCATTAGATGTGTATTTTTTTGATAATTGATTTTTCCATTTTTTTTATACAGTACTTTTACCTTGTTAATATTTTTTTCAGTTCCAATCAAGCAAATTCTGATAGTTTATATAACGAATTCATCCAAATTAATTTAGGCATTTGACAATAATTTTAAAATTAGAATGGGTTAGTTTATCTTATTGCTTTCTAGTCTTTTTCAACAAGGCGATAATTATAGATGACTCACATGTAAACCATATTTTTATTTCTAATACTTAAATTTTCTTCACAATCATCCTTTATAAATCATCTTTATAAGGCCTATTAATTCATGTGTATCTTGAACCCTATTGTTTATGGCTATGTATCAGCTTCCGTTAATTATAATGAGAAATAATAATGAAAATATATGAATTTTATAATTATAAATAAATTTCAAATCAATCATCGGCCATTGAAGATATTATCAAGAAATTACAATGTAAATATTAATACGATAAAAAAATTAATTATTTAATTTCAATGATTAAAATCAAATATTGTGATTAAAAAGATTATAATAATGTTCCAAACTATAAATTTATGTTTAGTGATATAAAACTAAAATATATTGAGGCTTAATGCATTTTTTAAAAATCTATAAATCTAAATATATTTATAATTATCAAAATTCTACCATGTTCAATATGAAGAACATATTTATATACATTTAGAATTTTTTAAATATATTGCTTGTAAAAAAATAAGAAATAAAATGCCTATATTGGGCCATAAACTCAGTATATCACAAAAAATTCGATTAATAAAGTATTTATATCAAAGTTTGCTTTTCTAATGTTACACATGCCTTGAGGGAATCGTGAGAAGCTAGTACAAATGTGAAAAATACTTTACTGTTTATGATAATATTATAATGCATTATCAAATCGTCTATTTAAAAGCACTATAATTTTGTATTTTATCAAGAATAAATCATCATATAAACTGCTTTCACTGCATTCACAGTCAAACTGTAACAAACAAGATTTTTTTTCGTTAAACTGAACCCATAATTTTTCTTAAAAATTTCTAAATTTCTTGATTTATAAAAATTTGTATCGAATCAGATTTTATTATAGCAAGTTTTTTTTGCTACATTTAAATGTTAAATATGATTTCTGGCACTAGCATCTATTTCATCTGGCATAAAATCTTTCTTTGATTATAAAAATCATAACATTATTTTTTAGGTACCTAATCTCCTTTTATACTGGTATTAAGTTCTTTTATTCCCACATAAATACCATAAATGTAAAATATGTTATATTGCACCCTATTTTTATTCACTCTAGCGATTCAAACTTAACGCATTAAACTTTAATTGATTAATGTTTTATAAAACTTATATCTTATTTTTATAATAAAGCTATCATGATTTTTAAAATAATGCAAATTACGACAAATAAAGCATTTCGAGATACTTTCAATTCTAAAAGCTATAATTAAATTATTTAAAATTTATTTTTCTTTGTGAAACGTTGGGTTTTTATGAAAAATATCTTTAAATATATTTTTAAGGTTTTAATAATTATTTAACTATAAAATGTCATTATATATTATTACATTGAATTTTTTTTATCTTCGATATGCCTATTTTTCTTAAATTTACACTATTATTTATTTTTTGATGTCGATAAAAAATTATTTGAAATAAAATGAACTGTGTAAGTTCTTTTCGAACCCTTGAAACTGCGCGTATTAGTTAGAGAAATTGGCGTATAGGCATTTGTATTGAGATGCGCGAAACCGATACCTTTCTAGTTATTTATGATAGAAAACATTGAAGCATACTACAAAGCATGCATTTATTATACATAAATTATTAATTAAATTGGTATAAGATTTTTTTTGAAATACTTATATTAGTATTGAAAAGAAATATAGTAGAAATTAATTTCTAAGCCACAGTTATTTTAATTGATTACTTATATATTAACAATATTTGATGCATTGAAACATGTACATCTTTAATAAATAATAAGAGTAAAAAAAACTGGTGAAAAAATCTACATAAATAAAAGATTGAAATTGCTTCAGCACAAATTAATTTAAGTAATAGCTTAGATTAACCTTGGTAAAATACACAAACACACAACATGGTTCTATTAACAACATAAACAATCTATAAGAATTACAGCTCTTATGAAGACCAATCAATGCAAGAGGTTCAAGGCTCTATCTCAAAACTTTCTTACGATCGTAGATATTCGGTTAGAAACATTTTCTAAAACAACATACTGATTTTAAAATGAGATATATGGATTTCCTGGCGTAAATCCCCACAATCTTTGTTATGAAGAACAATGCCGGAAAATGAAGAAAAGTGTGAAAATTTAAAGAAATATAAACAAATATACGGAAAAAAAAATAGACGGGAACATAATTTTTAAGCCTTAAAAACGTGCATAATCCTGGAATAAAGTAAAAAAATATTCTACTAAAGATTAGTAGAGATAATGAGAAAGAAAATAATGGAATTTTTAAGAAGTATATAAATAATTTACTGTGTGGTAAAACTGAATTATTAGATTGTTTAAGCCTTGCAGTTAGAGGACATATTACCATGAACCCCGAAAAGCATGTTCGATATGGCAATATACTGCTACAGTTTCTATTCGCTGTTCAGAATTAATAGCAAAACAATGATTTATATACAAAATACAGCAAAAATATGCAGAAAAGAATAAAAAATACAAAACAGAGAAAATTCTTGATTTAACTCATGAGACTACATAAAAAGAAAATTGGTTATAAAAATTGTGACTAAAGTAATAAATTAAATATCGAATTACTATAATATTATGAAGCAAATAGAGCATTATGCCAAAAAAAATCAAAAAATAAATATACCGATCGAAGTCAATATGAAAAATTTCCAAATACCTAAAGGAGACAATAAAACCTGTAATTAAACCTAATGTTTATTTTAACTGAGTTTTGGTTAAAAATTTGGACAAAAAAACCAAAAAAAATGCAACTTCGAGAAATACCTTCGCATTTACACTCGAGAGAATATCGATGCCGCCAGATTTTTTACGAGACCAAATTACACTATATGTTTAAATTTCTATCAAACTGTTAATCTGCTCGATATGATGAAAAATAACCATCATTCCCACCCATTATAAGAGATAATATGAGAAATATCTGGAAAATAAAATTTAAAAGATATTTTTTTTATTAAGTCATGACATGCTTGATACCATTATCCAAAATTATCTTGAATGATCGTAATTCAGACGCGTAAAATATATTCCAAAACATAAAATACTAAAAATCGAGGCTTTAAAAATGTCAATCTAAAAGCGAAGTGGAAAATATAAAATTACTATCCTTAAGTCAGCATATAATAGTCTGAAGAGTACAAAAAGCAATAAACGAACGATGATTAACGTTGCTATTGACACTGAATACAATAACAAATATTTTGTTACATGATTTGATCTTATATGAGCAATCTACTCAACTGATCATAAATACATACTCATCTCATTAATAGACTTAACATTTCTGTATGGATGATAGAATTTGTATCTACACTCATACATAGCAGATTTTTAATTACTAAAATGAACATGATTGAGCTTACATAGAAAATATAAATTATAAATCTGGCTGGTCCAAGTTTATTAAAATGACAATTTTTGGGCTGTGTATAAGAATCGATATGTCGAATATTAAACTTAATATTCCCAGCAGTGTATATCAAAGTAAAAAACATACTTGAAGTATTTATAATCTCTTTGTATTCGATGACCTTTAGAATTAGTATAAAACAATCAAAGCCTGAAATTAATAAAAGAGAAGCAGCACAGTTATTTGATAGTATGTCAAGATTAAAAAAAACAGAAAACAGTAAATGGTACTGCAACACGGTAAAGCAAATTTTCTTCACCGGTAAAGACAGATACAAGCACCTTGAAATCTATGTAATGCAACTCAGTACGAAACCCGGAAACTTTTGAATATAAGAAAGAAAATACTTAAAAGGGTTGAAATCGATTCTTAACATAAATAAACTTTAAAAACGATATCAAGTCTATGCATAAACATTTAATATCGCCAATCTATTGTCATATTGATCACTATAGTTTAACCAGGCGATCATAAAAAGTTAGACAAAACATCAGTTTTATAACAAAAAAAAACATCATACACCAACAAATATCACTTAAAGGTATATTTTATTTGAAAAGAAATGGACTTAGATGTGAATATAAAAACATTAAGTTATAATTAGATAAAATACAGCCGCAGATGAAAATTTATTATCACAGATTTAATTAAAATCACTTATATAAGCTGCCATGTTAAAAATGTAGACTATAAAATCTACACAATTGATATCTATCAATAAATATAACTGGCCACGAAGGAACTTATAAGCTACCCTTTACTGGCTCTAAAAACAAAGAAATAATCCGTGAAACATTAAATTAAAAACAAAGTCAAAAACCTTGAAGATGTAATGTAATACAGGCTGTATATTGTATTTTCCCATTAAGCTATAAAATGTAAAAAAGAATCGTAAATAGAATCTTGTATTTGCTTCTTACAGAAAAATAATATATTTTTTTGTGATAAATTATAATGCACTCATTATAAAGAATAAGAAAATCTTTTTGATTACAAAGCGGTCAATCCAAAGAATACTAGAAGAAGAATGTACAAGAATGCAAAACGAGACAGCAAGAGGCCTTTAATTCATGCTAGCAAGAAAAAAGGTAACAATAAAAAAAATCAATCGATTCCGCAGACACCTACAAAAAAAGAGATTTCCAAAAATCAATAGGCAGAGATAAAAAATCATGAAATCAATATAAACATAAAACTTCACAGTGACAAACCCGATTTATTTGTATATGGCGTTAATAAATAGAGCGTTCTCATGATGCATTATCCTCTGGTCAGTCTTGATAATAAAAACATTCATAAAATAGAGAAAATCAAGAAAATATAATCAGCTAGCATCTATATCATTATTAATCTATTCGTGTAATACAAATATCTTATTATACGCCGTGACATAGAATGGAGTTATAAACAATATTTTACAAAAAAAACTTGAATCACATACAAATTATGCTATAAATTCAGACTATGTTTCTTAGGGGTGCGCTTAACATATAGGTTTTAAAAAGAGAAGAGGCATCGAAGAGGATTCAAGTGAAGAGAATGAAGTGAGGTTTAGATATCTATATGTACGGAAATCAAATACTTTTTGTTTGAAGGGAAAAAATAAATGTAAATCTTAAAATTAATCTAAATAATAACAAAAGATATTGATAATACCGAACGGGCTACCGCATATAGAAAGAAACCCAATATATAAAAATAGCTATGATTATTTGCACTTATTTCAATAATGTTTTTTTAGTGCCACAAATAACTGTATGTTTGTAACCAAAAACCTTTTTATACTTTTAGTCTTTATAAAAATGTTTGCCGTATTCCTTGCATCTAGGCGAAATAAATGCCAGTTTAATACTTTATTAATGGTCATGCTTGTAGCGAAATCGATCAAAATTTTTCAATTTTAAAACTTAGATCTAATATTTACACCGTTCAACTGTCGTCTGTCTACTAAAACAAACCAATAAAAGCAACTTTATTAACTTCGATGTAAGTTAAGTTTATATTGTATAAACATACTGTGTGAAATTTGTTTATTTAAATATTTTATAGTATTTAAATATAAATATTACAGATTTCTATTTCTATTTCATTTATAGTAGTTTATTTTTATTTTGTACCATTAAAAAATACTCGTTGTTTTTAGCTTTCCATTTTGTAATAAGATTAATCATTATCTAATAACATCTTCATCTTGATATTAAACATAAAATTCAAATTATTTATTTTAATAATTGTCATTGTAAATTTTATTAAACCTTTATATTAAAATATATGATAAAAACCAGCTATACGTCATGAGATAAGGTGGTGTAGTTATAAAATATCAGAAGCAATATCTAGGAAGACCTAAATAAAAATATTACTAAGCTTAAAAAATAATAGCGTTGGGGAAACCATAGAATAAATAAATATTGAAAAAAAATTGCATTGCAAAACGATGTAAAATCAGAGAATTTTTGGCAATATCTGTTATAATGATATATCAATCATAGATATTTAAAAAAAATATATACTAAAAATCGATTTTATTCATAAATAAATGAATTCAATAAAAAAATTGTTTGTGCCTTAATGATCGCACAGGTAAAAAAATATAGTGCAAGTTAAATACAACATAGCTAGTTTTTTTATTTCTTTTTATGAAATAACTTGGGTATTTTTATTTGAAATGTTCTTGCAAGCATAATCTGGTTATTTTCCCATTAAGACATCCTATATACACCCTTGGATATATTCTCTTCACTTGCATCTTATATGATACATCACTTCTTATAAAGATTTTTTTGGTCAAGTATTTCCCTCGTTCTTTAGTTTGAGCTTTGCCTCGATTTAGTTTATGATTTCAAGTTGTTTTGAGCGGAAAAAATATATATTTATGATATTTAAACGCAAAATACCAAACAAATTATAAATTTCTATATAAACCATAAGAAATGTAAAATAATGGGATATAAAGTTTTTATTATAATGTTCGAGGAATAAATATATATTTATGTTACTAATATTATGAAAAACATTCAGTTTTTATATCGATGTTAATCTCCATTTTATTAAGATAATGTTCTTTATCTGTAATTTTTTTGAATAACTTTTGACACTGAATAAAACTTATAATCTTGAAATATTTAGATAAAATAAGAAAATAATATTATTAAACAGGGCTGCCAATCGAAGATCTTATAAAACTGAATGTATATTTACACTAAACTTATAGCGAAAAAAATTAAATACAAATAATAAATTATTGGAATCGAATAGAATCGATGCAAAACAGAATTTTTTGCATAAAGCGCATGAATAAAATTTCAGGCTATTAAATGTGGGGTTTTTTTTTGGTGTGTGATAGTGTATTTATGAAAAACCTTAACAAAAAAATCCCAGGATCAAATTTCGCATAGAATTTAATAATGTTTTTCGTATATTTTACAAATATAAACGTGTTTAAAATACTTTTGATTCCTAAATATAAAGAGCACAGTGCAAAAATTTAAATATAATTACTGACATAAATTTAGATATGACTAAAATTCTCCGTTTTTTAGAAGAAATACAACTTCAAAAGCACAGAAATTTTTTATTACATATATTTTACAGCGATAATATGAAAGCTGTGACTTTTCTGTATTCGCAAAATAACAATTTTTTTAAATATTTTTAGTTCTATATTTTAATTCAAGCATTTTTTATTTTTATACTATAAAATAATATTAACAGTATATATAAAAGCTACAATAGTAAAATATGATATATAAGGTTTAATTTAAATAAATCAAATATTTTTTTTTATTTTTTATATTCTTTTATTTATGTCATAAACCTGTTTACTTTATATTTTATTGCAAAAGAAAAATAATTTCTTGTTGAAAAAATATCTTTTGACCATGCAAAATATTTTTTAAATGTTAATTCACCCTTATAATTTTTTTCCGTGGCTTAAATTATATAATAAGGCTTTAATTTTTTTATTGCCATGTATCTGTATTAGTGTGCGTATTCACTTCCCAGGAATATTTTAACTGAGATGCCATGTGTAATTCAAAGAACTTGCATGTGATAAATAAAACTTTAGAATTTGTTTATATGTCGCATCTTTACAAATCTAAATATTTTTTTTTAATGATTTTATGCATGAAACTTTTATGTATATTATAGTATGTCTAGAAAATAAAAACATTAAAGTGATCTTATGATATTTTTTAGTTGTTTTATTCAAAGCTGATTGCGGAAATAAGAAAAGGAAAATACTTAAAAGATACAATTTCTAGAATGTCAAATATAAACCTAAGAGTACAACTACAGATGTATGTTTTGCTATAGTGAACAAAAAAATGTTGCCAAAAAAGACCATATATGCCGTAATAATACCTTTTTTTTATGAATTAAAAAATATATTACGAACTTTGCCCAGAAAAACTTATCCAAAAAGCAAATTTATATAGCATATACAATAATTTAATATAGTAACTCGACCCAACCAGAAAAGAACATCATAAATATCGAAAACTCGTTTCTTCACTACGAAGTAATTAAGATACTCTTTGAAGACTTTTTAGCGCTATATTCTATATGTATATCTAATTTTATACCACTTCACCCCCTTCCATCGTGTTTGTATGAACGTTATTATTGGTTTTTTTAAAGTTTTTATTATGATTTGCAAACTTATATTTGAGTTTAAGCTCACTGGTAACGTTTTGATTGATATTAAATCATTCGAGTATATGATAAATCCTTAGTAAAGGTTTTTATCGATTTTATACAGTAATCGAATTTATTATGGCTTCGTCATAAGCAAAAAGGTTTTTTTTAGAAGTTCTTTTATACTTTAAATAAACTACGCATCTTCTATTCAATTACCCTTTTGTATTTAACTTTGCATGTTCTTTCCAAAGCAAGTTCTTCTTGTCAACTTGCACAATTTTATTTTTTTCTCGGGCTATTGTCTCAGAACAAATACTTCTAAGAACTCTTCACCATTTGCTGGTGATTCATTTAGAAACACCTGCCCCATAAACTATACTGATTATCGGTGTCTTCAATAGAAAGAGAAAAAAAATAGCTATAGGCTCGTTAGTTTTAATATTAAAAAAAAATATTGCATGAAGAAACTAATCTAAGTCTATATTTATGATAAAACACCTATATGAGATCAGAAGTACATTAATCTTAGCCATTAACCGATTAAAATCGTGAAAGCAAGTTCTTTTACATTTATCAAATAAATTATCAATTTTATTTTTTTGGAAATTGGATTCACTTATTCAGATAATTTGATTAATTTTGGGGTTTAAAAAAGCCAAAAAGAATACATTATAAATGAGACGGAAAAAAAGGTCCGGATAAAATAAACATAAAAATAATAAATTTTACTACAGTGGTTAAATTTTAATGCATTTTAGGTATATGAAATTTGGGAGCCTAATGAAATTTAACCCAACTAATTTTTTTTTCATTTAAAGTGGTTTTAAATATTTCATGTATATTTTAATCATGCTTTAAAAGCTTTAAGGATAGATATGATGGTTTAAATACGTTCCAGGCCTAATTTTAATATAGTTATGATATTAACTATTCCTGGAAATTAAACAAACGACAAATATGCAAAAATCATTTACAAACTACGATAGAATAATAATTTATAGAGCGATCGAAAACTCAAAAGAATTTTCACGTGTATATATATAATTTAACTGGTGAATATGAATCGAAATATAAATCGAGAACCATTTTCTGTTATCGATATAAACTTAAACTTACCAAAATGCGCAATCACAAAGTTACATGTATTTAATATTAAAAAGCTTCAAGGCTTATTGCGTATAGTTAGATTTTTAGATAAATAATTTACAAAAGCTAAAAAACAAGATACGAAATAAAACAAAATTATTTAAATACATGTAGTGGGTAATAATTATTCTAATGAGCCACTTTCAAAAAAAATATTCTGAAAATTTATAATAATAGATCCAGAAATTACAACATGCAGTTCATAACGCTAAATATATTTTAAAAGTTATATATGGTGAGATGCATAATCAAATAGACAAAGGGCTTTAATAAATTTTATCATGATTTTTTTTATATAATTATACAAATATAAATTCAAAGGAATTATGTAAAAAGCTAGCTGTGAATATATTTACTAATTATATTTTGTTGTTTAAAAAATTTTAAATTTTCCGTGATTATGAAAACATAGCCATTTTGATTAATAAAATTTTATTGTACGTTCACGTCAAAAAAAAACAAATTTGCTGCAAGTAACTTCAACATGTTACCTAATTAGACTAATTTTTGCGCAGAAGATTACTACTGGAAAGTATCAAAAACGATTTATTAATTTTGATTGTACTATTTACAATTTAGTTTCCACATAGATTCGCTTTTACTTTTTTTGCATCTGCTAATCAAAAAACCGGTCTCATAAATTTAACGTTTTTTTATTTTCAACTTTAAAAATATAAATTATAATATTATAATGTATGTTTATTTTTATCTTACTTGTAAAAAAATTAATGATGCATAGTATTTATTGATCTATATTATTTTTGATGAACCGTTATTTTTAATATTTCTTGCATGCGCAACCGATTATGCATACTTGAAAAAAATTATACTTGTCAAAATATAAATGATCAATAAGAACAGTGATTCTGATACTTAATTGCCTTTTTAATTCATTTATAAAACATTTTTTTGATCCATATAAAAGGAGAAGCACATGACCCCGGTAAATTTTACTAGATAGGTATTATATATAGGGGAAAATTAATTTGTTGCACTATCCTATTTTTCTATTCATAAAACTTTCGAAAATAACAGCTTTTATATCTTATTATGTCAATGTAAAATTAGTTTTTGGATTTAAAAAGTAATACATTAGCCCCACCAATTTACTTTAGAGAGCTTACAAAATTAGATAAAAATATACTCTTATTTACTTCCAGTTGTATTATATGAAAGCATAAATCTAAAGTTAATTAAAAAACAGACTATATCCAGCGATTTATACGTAGTTTAAAATGTCAAACATTCCGATCAATCAAATGACTAAGAATCTTATTTAAAAAAATTTTACTATACACTTTAGATTTCCAACAAAAAAGCAAACCAGGATGTATCATGCTAATGTTTGATAGTACACAATTAAAATCAGATTTTTGTCATATAAGATTATGTAAGTTTTTGAAGTTGTGGCAAAAATTAAAGTTATAGGATCATTAATTATATTGGTTAAATATTTAGAATATTTATTCATTTATATAAAATTAGATTGGTTGAATACATAAAAAAAATGCGTATAATGTACTTAGTATCATTCAGTAACTCTTTTTTTATTTGTCTCATGTTTTGTGGTTCATATTTCCCACTTACTATTTAAAGACAAAACAATTATATCTGAAAATTCGAAGAACGTCAATATGTTTCCATTTGTTTTAGATCCGTTGTCTTATTATTAAATGTGATGAAATTGACTTTATTTTTATATAGGAAACCTTTCATGTTAATTTAATTATGAGATATTTGACATAAAGACAATTATGTATATAAATAATGTTATGTTATTAAAGGTTCATGATTCTTCTTTTTATATATTTCATCTACGAGACGTAGACAGCACATGGAAAATATTGAACAACTCTTTATGCATATTTTATTGCCTTCTTCTAATATTTCTTATCGACTGCTCTTCTGTTATCAAATGATATGATCTCAAGTGTCTTGCGAAGGGTATAACTTGCATGTATACTTCTACTTCGGTCTAGATTTCAAGCAACTTACAATAATATTTAAAAAATTTTATAACCAATCCACCTTTGTAATTACATATGGTATTATTTTGTTAAGCCTTTGTATATGAAGTCAAGTTAATTCGCTAATATGTAATACTTTCTATATTTCTGATTCACAACTTCCGTTAAGTTGTCAAGGCTTGTTATATCTATTCCAATCAACATATAAACATTTTCTTTTTTTATCTTATAAAACAATATTAGGTCTATTTTGTTTAACTAGTATATTTAAAAGATTCCTGTAATCACCCTTTTCCCGCATACTCTTTTTGGCATATCTCTTATACCGAGTGAGTTCTAATACTTTGCGTTTTTTCGAAGTACTAGCGTCTTAATAATAAATAGAAAACATCTCATAATTTCATTGTGACTTAACGTGTAATCATGGCTCGACATTATTTTGCATTTTATTGCTAGATGATCGATTGTTCCCGTGACCTCTTTACAATGTAGGAACTACATCATAAACCTAAGAATATATTTCATTCTTTAAAAAAACAGAATTTACCTTTTAAACTTGATTTTTTATTTCTTTCTTTAGACGATTTTGAAGATTGAAATACATCGATGCTATAATTATTTTTTGCCTCAAAAGGTTTTTGATGTAATGATTTTCGTTTATTTTACACGAATTAATTTCTTGTTGCTTTTGATTTATTGTCTCTTAGCCGATGATATCGATATATTATATATTTTTGAGATAGTCTTCAATTAGTGAGAGATGTGCTTTTTCATCTTTTTCGATTTTAAATATAACGGCCCTTCTTCGCGTATTGTTTTTACATTTTAAAGCAGTTTTTTTATGCCGAAAGATCATAACTGCTGTTTTAAATTGATTACAAACCAAAATAGTAATTAATTTCTCTTTATAAATAATCTTCATTTTTTCATAGGGTTGTAAGTGGGTATTAAATTCGTTTAAAAATTCCTTATCGTACCATCGAGTTTGATTTATTCTTCCGGTTCTAATTTAAATACACGTATATGGTAATTTTAGTGTGATTTTGTGTGTTCATTAAAGACTTTGATTATATTTCTTGCCTTTAGTTTAGTCATAGATGAATTTATTATTCTTTTATAATTTATTCAAGAATAAAACTATGGGTTTATAGTTTTTCATCCAATTTTCTATTCTTAATAAACCCAAGATATTTATAAGGGCCGGACCTTAAATAAATGTTGCTATATCTAGCATATTTCATATTATGTAGCTGAATTACTTTTGTTGATTTCAAAGCCTACAGCATAAAAAGATTTTTTTCATCATCATGGGCTTAAGTTTATCTAAAGTCTTTGGACTTAGTCTAAGGTAATCGAATAACATGCGATAATTAAATGTACATGTGTAAATTTTTTTATACGCTTACCCCGGGGAAGCATATATTCAATCTTCTGCAAAGTGAATTCAAAAATAAATAAATTACTAATAATATATACTGTAAACTTGTATTATTTCCTAAGCATTTTTTGAATGATTTTTTAGCCATTTATCTTTAAGAGACACTCCTTTTATCTGTTAACTTCTTGATAAAAAAACGTTATCGTCAGTTAAGTTGGTGTCATTTATAAATTCATGCTAGAAAAGATTTATAATGAGCCATATGTTTTTTTTACATCAATAGTAGTTTTACATATGATTTCCAAAAAATTTATCCCGAAATATTCATAAGAGCTTTTTCTTTTGTTTTTGTAGACTCGTTATTTTTAACTAATTGATTTACTGTAATTGATGCACATGTCTTCATCACATATCATATTATTTTTAAATTTAACGTGTAATAATTAGACGTACCTGTGTTTAATTAAATATTAGCCCCATTTTGACATTTTTCTCGGTATAAATTATGTTTTTACTAGAATAGAACCATTTATCCTTATTTTTTCAACAAAAAATTTCCCAATAATATTTGATACATTAATTGCATGAAGGGAAGTCGGCTCTGTATAAAAAAATTGAACATTTCATATGATTCATTCGCCTTAAAATTTGGCAATGATCTAACACGTCATCGAGTTCAAAATCTGTTATTAACCCTGTTTTTGGGTCGATGCAAATGAACAAATATATTCATTAAAATCCTTTTTATCGTAATTTCTCTACGATTCTCCACATGTTTCATCTGAAATTTAATGATTTATTTATGCGATGCGTCAAATCTATAGTTTTTGTTTTCATTCAAAGATTGATAGAAAAGTTCCATATTAAGCTCATATCAATGGTTTTTTTTGTAAGATAACCAATTTTTTGTACATTCTATTTTTTTCTTAGTTCTAATTTTATATGATTACTCGTTTGATATCGTTTTTAAATACTCATGTTCCTTGATCGCATCGATTTTCTAAATCTCTTTACTTATTATTTTTTAACTTACTACCGTCATTTTAATAAATCTAGTCCACCCATTGTTCTTTCTAGAGTTTATTTTTTCGATTTTGGAAATATATTTGATTCCTTTCTTAGGTTTTGTTTAAGGAGTTATAAGTCTGTAAAAAGCCGTATCATGATCATATTCGTATAGTTTTGGGTGAATTTGATTGTTCCCATCATAAAATTCTTAGATTTAAGATAATTCAAATAAACTTTGTCCATAGAATCTTCGATTCCTTTAGAATTATGCTTTGTTGCTATTTTTAAGCTTGCATATATTTTACTAAATTCCTTTCTAGATAATTCCACCTTTTATAATATTCAATTCCAAAATAAAGGGCACTTCTAATTTGTTTCTTTCGATATTTTCAGAATAAAATTGTTTTACAACCACTTTCACCCATTTTTTTACGAATGACGTTCCCATTTATTTTTTTCTGTTCGATTAATGACAATCTAAATCGAAATCAAATGTGTTTTATTTCGTTATTTCTTATGTTCGACGTGTGAAATACGTTGGAAGCGTTTTAGAATTTCTGCATATACATCTTAAACATATTCCTTCAGATAAGAGTCTGTTGATATAAATATCGATCTAAGGTAAATATATGTTGATATTTATAAGTATTTTGTGTATATTCCGTTGTTACTGCTCTTTTTGTTCGGTTACTGCCGCTGTTTTGTATTTTTTGTCTTTATAGAGCTTTTTTTCTAATTTTTTTTATTGTATTCATGTTTATGTACTAAGATTAGGTTACTCATGTTTATTAATATTTATTAAGTTATTTTATATAGTTGATTGTAGCGCGTTTTTATGTAATCAAAGCATCCTATGTATTCAATATCATTTCCTAGACCATATAGAGGAAATATGTTACTTTATTAATACTCAAGCTCTTTTATTGTGTATCTAATTTTAGAGAGCAAATTAACGAATTTAAACCTTTATATAATATACTTCACACCATACGAACTTTTATAGATGAAAATTATGTTGGAACGGGTTTTTTTTCAATACGATTCACAAGCTAATTATTTTATTAGTTTTTAAACTCATTGATGAAAAAAATGAAAAAATTTAGAACATCAATCTCCGTTTCTATATATTGTATTGCATAAAATAAAACATTGTCTTTAAATTTGCAATCATTTGAAAAACCTAACACAAAGATACACATTTTGAATTTTTGTAAATTATTTTTTCAGTAGATTTTCTATAGATTCATGAAAATATTTTAGATAAAATTTAGTTATGAATTTGGCCATAATGCATAACGCACGTTAGAGGTTCTCTTAGATACTTTATGTCGGCGGTATGTTTTCGTTATTCAAGGTTTCAAACACAAATCAAATATATTAACATCCTATTTTATATGGTGGACGGATCTTCTATTATTTTTATTATTCCTAGCTCACACATTTATTATAATATCTTATATTTAATTTTGTAATATTCTCTTCAATAAAAATAACAAATGTTTATAAAAGAAAACTACAAAAATAAAACAATAAAACCAGTCATTTTTTAGTTAATACCTTTTTAATAATATATACATACATGTTTTAATTGATATGAATTTGTTCTAAACTTTAAAATATGCTATGATATCAGAACAGCTACACTTAACTTTAATATATTAAGAAAATTATAATTAATTAAAGCATACATATATCTATGATCATTAAAATTTTAGGGTATATTATTTCTGAAAATTTAAATCAAAGAATATTAAACGGTTCGATTTCTAAATTATATAGCTTTGAAATATTATTAGAATAATTTAAATTTCTATGTTGAAATAATACGGATTTGTTACTTGATTATTTATAAACCTAGACTATTTACTTTAAGTTCCAGCGCAAAAAAATTTCAAATTGTTATGATATTCTCAATAAGCAATAACAACATAGTAATAAGTCTAAGTTTATAAGACTTATGTAGCAGAAACGAATAAATTTCTTATGATATTTTATCTATATTTTTATGTTTTAATGCTTTAATAATATATACATGAATAATATAAGCATTTTCTTCTGAACGCTACTTGATATTTATAAAGATTTTTATTACCTATTTTAATCATTATTGTGTTTGTTTGTATTTAATCTTTCTATATATGGTAAATTATGCAAACTTGCAAAATAACATTCTTTACTGCAAATAATATATTAATTATCTATCTTCCATAACTATTATATACAACAAACGTATGGTGTTTACAAAAAAAGATTATTTATAAATTTTTTGGTTTTTTTACAGTCCCAGAGATATATTCTATATGCACAAAAATTGAGTTCTAAGACGAAAGATAATACAAATTTATGCAAACAAACAAATAAATAGAGATTATTTCTCGCATAAATAGAATGAAAAATCCATACACTGAATTGGGATGTCAGATCGGAACTGACAAGCAGATGATTGATTTCATCTATAAATATAAAAGTGAGAAGTTACTTCCTCTCAAATCGATAAAGAATGCGATGATCCTTCACGATTTAAATGAGAACTATAGATTCTTTGAAAGCAAATGCAACAAAGATTTTTTAGATAACTTTGGTGATGAAGGCTTTTCCTTGGTAACAAATCACCGGGAACTCTTTATTCTCTCTCGGATTCTCTCCGAGATGAATTTAGCAAACTTGGCAGTGTCAATACTATTATTGACATGTGTAATATTTTTTCTTCCCTTCGCTATTTATGCGAAAGTAGCTTTAGGCACAGGTGCATTATTATTTCTTTGTGGAGTAATTCTAATAATGGCAATGATAATAGTAAGCATTGCAACACTGCGAACTAGTGTATATTTTTTAAAAGCTGAAAAAGAATACTTTGTAGAACTTTTAGTTTCTGCGCTATTTGCCTCACAAGCCATAATAATGACACTTTTAGTGATCATTGGTACATTTTCTGTACCTTTCCAGATTCTAAGATCATACCTTGTACTTGGTCCTCTTATATTATTTTTTGAATTATTTAGCACCTTCAAAGAATATGTAAGGCAAAGAATTAGAGAAAGCATATTTAGAAATGGAGAAAGCGTGGTTTCAATAGTAAGATCTAGTTTCTTAAGACTATTGGCATTTGTCGTTTTATATACACAAATAGAGCCAAGGTTTAAGATTTCTATTATTTATTGTTGCTTCGTTCTGGAGGTTTTGGGAACCTATCCTACAATTAGAGGCATGTATAAGAAATATATCCTCTTTCTTGTTCTATGCTATGTTATGGGATGTTTCTACTTTGATTCTATTATATATGACTTATTTGCGAAGTTATTCCTAGCAGCTCCATATGCAACAGTTCATATTGTTGTATGGTTCGATTTGAAAAAATGGTGGAAGCAACTTCCAAAATATATCCCTCTCGATATGGATATGATGAAAATAAAATAAAATATTTCAATAATGATTAACCGATCTTTAATATTTCATACTTTCAATATTTCATAAACTAAAAATGCACAAAAAAATTTTAAGAAATAACGCAATAAAATATTTATTTATCAAAATAAAAGATCTATTTTCTATGAGAATAGATAATTTTTATGCTTTAGTCATGTTATTATTTTCTACTAAGTAATCCAAAACTAAAACAAAAGAGTTAATCGAAAACCATAATCCAATAACTTATGTTAATATTTATAAATCAATTGGTTTGCAAATCCTTAATTTTTATAACAAAAGTTCGGTATATTGGCTGGAGCAGGTTTAATTAATATGACTCCAGATCTTCACCATTTTAAAACTGTTTAATCTAATGAATTTCCCTTTAAAAAACTTGCAGAATAAATTCTAACCTCAATCCGTTTTTTATGTGTATAATTTTATGCAGTTGGGATTTTTAACTCCTTAGAATACGAATCGTGGTAGTTTGTAGGGACACCATCCCATCTTGCATTTCATGTCATTTTTCGTGTTCTGAATCTGCAAATCGGTCTGATTTATAATTTAATTGTTCAAATTAACCACTATCAATTTTCAGCATTATTTCACCATGTATACTTGTTTTCTTATTTCTATTAATGTGATAAGCTTTTTTTCTTACAAAAATAAATCTTGTCGGTCATTATGTGATATTTCAAATCCTGGTATTATTTATGTGTCCACTTTATATTCGAAAAGTCTTTTATATCATTTATAAAATATATTTCTTCTGATTATCTTCGATTTTTTAAAATTTGATATTCTTATAAACGTAAAGTTATGCATCGTTTCACTCGTTATGCCTGAGTTTTTAGCCGTCATAAAGCATTATTTTAGATTATATTGGTTAGTAGTGTACCTTTTTTGATTCCTTTATAAACTATTAGGTCCACGATTTTTAACCTAAAAAGATATTTTTATATCAGAAGTCCACGTAAAAAATAAATTAAATTAAGTAAACTGTAATTAGTCACACAAAAATTAAAATTCCACGAGCTCCCTGATATAGAAATTCATTGCTACAAATGTATAAGATTTTTATTAAGTTATTTTTATTTACTTTGTCGATACATTAGTGGTGTATATATTTTTGTTAAATTTGAATTTAAATGATTTAAGACTCGAATTCACTTTACGCGCAAGCACTTATAAATCATCTAACTGGTAATTAATGTCCCAGAAGGCAATAGATACTAAAGACACTGTATGCAGAGTAATAGTAAATAAGGTTATCGGCTTTAAAAATAAAATCGTTTTTGGCGCTAAAACGATTTGACTCGATTTTTAAACATAAATGCAAGTAATCAAGGCCATTATTGGTATGATGGGTATGGTATTCTTTAGCGGTAACCCTATAGGCGTGGTCACCAACGTTAATCTTTTTTTATTGTTATTTAAAAGATAATTTTTTTAAATAACAATAATAATCAAATAAAAAATCGATTAAATGTCTCTATATCCAAATAATAAATCATTGTATATTTATTAAAAATTTCGTAGAAATGAGATTAGAAAAAAGAAATTTATTTCGAGTTTGTATGATTAAACAATTCTTCAAAATCCAATTTTTTCAAATCGATTTTACTTTTTAGTTAATATAAGACTTATAAAATCTATGAGATACGCTAATGATGTGGTAATATATGAAAATATTAAGGTCACGTCATGATAAAATAAAAATAATACGATTTAAATGTGTTATATTATAAATTTTAATTGAAACAGAGGTAAATTCATGCTTTAATATTCCCTAATAAATCATTCAAAAATTATAACACTTATAAAGACCTAAGAATTGGCAAATAAATTTAATTTGCCACGATTTACTTTTCTAAAATTTTATTCGAGGTTGAGATATAAACATTAACTATGGTCTCTATTTGTTCACCGATTATCTAATAAAATATGATTATGTACACATTTATATTATCTATATTCTTTAATAAAGGCATATTTACTTTATTTTCTGGTGTTTTACAACTAAAGATACAGATATTTAGAATGCTTTCTAGCAGAAAAAAATTACTGTGTATTTTATAATGAGATTATGGTGATTTATTTCAAATATAATTTCAAGATAGGAACGTATTTTTCTGGGTAGAGTAATTTTGCGCTTACTAAAAGAATCTTTTAAACGGTTGATCACAAGGCTGTCAAATGGAAGCTTGATAGACCAAGATTGCACAAGAGATATAAAGTGCCTTCACTTTATGCTAGCAAGAAAGGATATTGTTAAAAATAAAATAATACGCAGATGTAAGTGCAAGAAATTGTATAAAATAAACATGTCAACATAAAAGAAGATACGAATCAAGATGAAAATTAAACTTTTTTGTAACAGGTCTGATATATATACTATAAAGCGAAAGAATGTATTACCATGATATAACTAGGTTTGACCCTTATAGATAGTAGTAAACATGGTTAGAAAGATGAAACTAAATAAATATGACTTATATGGATCCGAAATGTATTTAATCTACATGTGTATGACAAAATTATACAATATGTTGCCACGTGAGAGGGTGTGATAATAAAATAATAAAAAGCCAGAAAACTTCGAAGTTACAAAATAAAGCGAGACAACTATGCAAACTATAGGATTGAGAAAAACTCTTAAATTAATAGGTATTGCGAAGAGAAATTACGCCAAAAAAACAACGTAATAGAAGAGAATGTAGCCAAGTGTGTAGATATGACGTGCCCATATAAATTTTTTCACGCTATGCTTGAAGATAAAATGAAAATATCATAATTGACATATAAATAAGAAGATCTATTAAATATAATAATTTATCGAATCTAAAATCACAGTGAAGTTGCTAAAAATAAATAATGAATGAATTTTCGAAAATGAAATAACAGTATACAAAACCATTTTTTGATGTTAAATTTATTACATAAAAAGTGGGATCATAATTATAGATGATTTTTCAAGTTTACGATGATATATAAGAAACTGTGTTCCAGGGAGACAAATTTTTCATGAAATTCCGACATTAATTGTACTCTTTAAGTAAAAAAATAGAATTAAGAATATTTATTGGCGAATCTAATAAATATTTAGAAAAAAACTTTACTCATAGCCTACAGACATATATGAAAAGAAAAGTGACTACACATCCAGAAATCGGTTTTGAAAAAAGTGTATAAACGTAAAATACGAGCATCGGAGTAATTTAAAGATACTAGTTTTACAACTTTACAGAGATTGTAGTATAGATTCGATTAAAAATATGCAGAGAAATTATGGTCTGAGGGTTTCTAGCGGCTATAAGATTTTAAGCAAAGGAGCCATTTACAGAATGCTATAAAGATTCCCTGGAATATAAATGGTTTTCTTAATTCTTATGATATGAAATTATTCATTTTAATTTGAAGAAACCCAAGAAAAAGTAGTATTCCAGGAAAAGAATAGAAATTATCATATTTGTAAAAAACAGATTGCAGAACATGATAAAAGTATAATTTTAGAAATATTTATCTATGTCACGAAAATTATGCCAAGAAATAAAAACTAATATATAGGAAACAAGAAACTATAAGACAATGTTAAAATGCTATAAATATCGCAAAAAAGAGATCAAGTATAGAATATAGAGATAATATATTTTATATTGGATCTTTAATAGTTCAAAATCTAGTTTATATAAAAGGGAAAGTATTTTTAGACGGAAATGTGTTTTCTACCATAATCAATACAACCGCAAGAAACTTTGTTCTTCAGGAACAAATGTTTTTCGAAGATGAAAAACATAAAAATTAATATTAAAAAGCACGACTCATGCTTTCTAGATTACACCAATCTAAAATGAAAAGATATATCAAGTAGAAGTTGAATGCATGAATAAAAGGCCTAGCGAAGAGTTTTAGATTAAAGAGAATGATCAAATAAATAAAAAATATATCAGTAGCAAATGCGTGAAAAATTTATTATACCAAAAATAATATCCCCATTGAATGTTGCATAGTAACTGAAAATACAATTCCGATAAATGATACCATTATGGTCAGAAGTTTCGAATAGATGGAAATTCTAGATTTAGAAAGGAAATATGCGATTGAAAGATCACATTTACTTTAGATTAATTCTGTAGTTTTAGCCAGAAAGAAAATATAAGAGTGATTATAATAAAATTTGTGCAATATTATCAGAACCAAGATTTAGAAACCCTTAGAATTTTTGTGTCTATCTATAAGGAAAGACTTATCCACTTAAAAACAAAAAAAGTGTATTTTGAATCTCGAATTTGATGAGTTTGCGTCATAGATTTTCTTGAAATAAGCAAGAATGAAGGATACTATTTACATATTTTATTTTCGATAATAATATTTGCCAGATTATATACTTGCCAAGGATATAAATATAGGCATAAACTTTATTAAGGACGTATATAAAGAAATAAAATAAAAAAACATAATGAAGGACAATATGGATCAATTTAAAAACCAACTTGTTGAAAATTGAACTAAAGAGTCAGATTTTTTTCCCTGATATTTCTTCCTTCATTTATGCCACACTAATTACCGATTAAAAGGTCAAATCGTTCCATGTGGGAAGCGGATCAGGACAAAAAAAACCCTTAGTAATAAATTACCTTCTATCTTAGAATTCAACAATCAAAAATTTCACGTTAAATCAATATGGCTCCCAATGAATCATATAAAAACAAAAATAGAGATGAGAGTTGGAATGTATGTATAAAAAATAATTTAGTGCTATAAGTTGAAAGTTCATACATTTCAAAATTTAAAGAGTTGCTAAGAAACGTAAATAAAATCAAAGATATGAGGACCAGTTAAAAATTTTAGTAACACCAAAGATAACATGAGAAGCGATATTTGTATATTAGATCAAAGAAATGGTTTTGAAATCATCAGGCATGGCTTCAAACATGTATGATATGTACTGAAATATGCTTTCTGATAGAAAGAACTAATATATTATGATATTTGATATTAAATTAGTTATATAAATTTAAAGCTAATAAGTTGTTGAAAATAAATAAGGAAAGTTTTTCCCAAAACAAAATTTTGCTTCTAAAAACTCAAACGGTAATGATAAATCATCTGCACACGGGAGTCGAATAACATTCTCTGAAAAATTTATTTTTTAGAGATTTCTATAACATAAATTTTATTGGTTTCTTTAAAAAGAAATTGATCCTTATTAATACGTATAATTCTTTTTTTCTTGAATGGTATATGATTTCAATCGACCTTAATTTATTATAAGCGATATTATTTATCCCGTCCATATCTTTAAAAAATCAATAAATATATAAGAACCGTAAAATATTACAATTTATCATGTTATGGGTAATTTTTTGATTGATTTTTTCGACGCTTAAAACCTATATGGCCAATAAGAGCAGCCATTTCATAGATCCTTTTTATTTCATTCGATTCGAAAAGCTTTTCCGTAAATTATTTTACTCTTATGATGTCAATCAATACATAATTATGCCTAACTATAATGGTGTGAATATTCTTAGTCACTCGATAGAATTAAAAACACCTGGTTACCTGAATAGTCATATATTACTTGCATACTTCGTGAGCTATAAAATTTTGATTTTTTATTTTAGAACTTTACATTTAACAAGATTTGTTAAACTAAGTCCCATATTTTCTCGGATTCGATATTCGGCAGCGTGCAGGTACTGTCGTTTTAGTTATGTTTGTTGTATTTACATATTTTTTTTTATTGTGTTGGTTGCTAATGTGCTATTTAGCATAAAAATTAGATATAATTATTATTCAAGAATGCATATTATTTCTTTGTCTTTTTTTTAGACGTTTTCTTGAAAAATATTGCTAAAATTTTATTGCCTTTTGAATTTTTATTTTTTAGAAAACATGATGTGCATAATTTTAAGTACTTTACATTCTTGTGTGCATTCATTCCAAAGGTTTTTTTGATTCTTTTACCGAATTTTACTTTTTTTATGCCCCTTCATCCAATTCACAATAAACCTTTTCTCAAAAAAATTGCCCATCAATAAAAACAGAAAAATGTTTTTCTATGGCCATTCGCATGTTAATTTGTATAATTCTGTGTGATGAAATATATTAAAGAATGAAATTCTGGTAGTACTACTGTATTTTAATATGAATTTTTGCAAGTTCTATATTTAAATTTTATTTTATATATCTATAAAATTTTTGTCATGTTTAACCATCAAATTATTATTTCATTGTGAAGGTGGTAGTAGTTTTCTTACTCTACTTTGGATGCCCTTCTTGTATTCGTTATTTTTTTACTTAAGACAAATATTACCATTGGGCTTAAAATAGATTCACCCCTATGCTAAATTCAACTTGTGGAACTATATTTAGAATTAATTCTTTTATCGTGGATACATCTATTTATAAATGGATACAAAAATTAATTATTTCTCTACTAGAACCGTTCCCATGTTGTTTCTATTATTTTAAAGTCTTTTTGATCTACTTTTAAGAAAAATATTGAGGCTTAAACTCTGAGAGACAACTGTTATTTTAAATTTTGACAAATTTATTCTGTTAACATATTTTTTAGATTCTGTAGATATCAATTACTAAGATATTTATCCTATTCATAGACATTGTCTTAAAAGTTATTCTCTAATTTAAAGGTATTTTTTCGTCAAGTTTTATTTGCTGTTTTACACTGAACATGTATTGTATTTTGATGTTTCTGTTATCTTCCCTCTAATCCTTTATATTTTGTGCGGTGTTTAAGATCATCAATAAATATTGGACATTTAGTATTAAAAACAGAGTCTTCAGAATTGAAGTTATCTGTATAAAATTCATAAAATAATCGGCTTGGTTTTAACCAGCATTTAACAGAAATCTAGGTAAATGAGAAATTGCTTGGAAATTCCACCATATAATCATTTATTCTAGCTTTAATTTTTTTATCATGACAATATTATAATTCCATCAAATCTGGGAATTTTCGATAAGCATAAAAAATATTTTTAAAAATTATATTTCTTGGTAGTTTGTCACGATAAAATCACATTTTGGAAAATAATGTGATCTTCCTTAATTTTAATTCTCTTGCATCTTCCAACAATTACAAAAATATTATTTTTAGCATATTGATTGTTTTACTTCCATTTTTTTTTATGATGCATAATAAAATTAATCACTTTAAACAAGTCAAATCAATTTCTATAAATTTATTTTTTTGTTCAATCAAAGTATGCAATTTCGTAACCTTATCTGTCATGACTTGCCAATGGAATTGTGTTGTTAAATTAAAGCGGCGCTAACGTTTTTTAAATTTATAATTTTTTCATTTATATTCTGAAATTGTATTTTTTCTTCTAATCTCCTTTAATGTAAATTTTTTGTAGGATTGTTGAATGAGTTTAAAGTTTAGGAGATTAATACGTATATTGAAATATACAACATATTTCTGATTTAAAAAGAATTTTAATATTTATAATTGCATTGTTTAATATTTTTAAAATAGCATTTTTGTAGTTTTTTAATGCCTTTGATTTTGGTCTACTCTTTTTCATAGCTAAAGTTAAAAATCGTTTAAATTTCATTAAATTAAATTCTCATTTACAATTTATTTGAAGTTCAGCGTTGTAAACCTTTTTTTTTAGTTTCAGAGCACAAAGACAATTAGTTTTTTTGCACCTCTATTCAATATAAAAATAGTAATTTGGTTTTATATGGTAATAATTATCTTTAAACCTTATATCATACAATTTTTTTTAGTCTTTTCTAATAAATAAGTCGAGTGCAGATGCAGCAAAGAGGGTTTTACACATAACTTCCCTAATACACTTATGTATTCGCGGAGGTGATATTTTCAATATATTTCTTGGCTGATAATATAAAGCGAACACGTGCTGTCAAGTTATTTTCACATCTGTTTCACGGCATTGTTTGATCTTTACCAGATAAAATTACGTTACATCATTGTAGTATTGCACATTTTGGTTTTCATACTTATCTTTATATGTTATCGATATATTTTTGAGTAAATCTTTTAGATAAAGTTATGGAATTTTATTTTTAAATAAGTCGAATTAAGTGATTTGTTGACGGAATCTTTGATTTAAGCAAATAAAAAATTTTAAAAGGTAAAACGAACTTAAAGACTTTAATTTAAATAAGTAACTTTGTAGTTTCCAAACTATTCCCCTCATTAATTTGATGTACATCGAGGATGAAAATATTTTATACTTGCAATTAAATGTAATTTTAATGCCTGATAATAAAATTCAATATTTAATTATATTTTTCACTAAAATAAAATAGTAAACAAACTATACCATTAATATATTTTCTGATGTAGGTGTAATTGTACATAAGGCTGCGCTTGAATTGAAAGTAACAATTAAATTACACATATATTTTTTATTTTTTCAGTAAAATCATCTATAATTTGTAGATTTTATTTGGGAAAATACTCGGTTTTATTTTCCAATAATCATATATTAAGAACAGCCTATGGTAATTCAAAGCTTAAAAAATCTTGTAAAATGGCACATATAAATTAAAGTCTAATTTAAGTATGATGTGGGTTTTTATCTAGTTAATCTTACTGCTCTTCTGTAATATGTGCAATTTGATGTTATTAAATTATCTTTGGACTTATAGTCTTTTTTTAATCATTTCTAAAAAAAAATAAGAAGTCGGAAATGGTTTGTTTAAAGAGCCTTAAAATAAAAATATTTGTTTTTAACCTAAAATTGAAATAGTTGTATTGAATGTAGCTTTAAAACTCGAGTTATTCAAATAAATGAATGGTTATAATTGCTATTTTTCATCTTTACTTGTTTATACTTGCCCATATGTATTAATTACTTCGTATATTTTGAAAACAAATTATCTACTATCCTATTGTATTCAAATAAAATATATAGAAATTATGATGGTTGGTTTATTCGGCAATTTCCATATTATATTAGCATATTCAATTTTTAAACCTGTATTAAAATTTACTATCTAATTAGACTGTTTATTTAGTTAAAAATTCAAACATTTCTAATCTAACCATTCAATTAAATATATTAAATTTATACGGTGCTTATACTCTAGATAATAAGGTAATAACATACTATAATATATGACTCTTGGCATATTTCTTATCGAATTATTTGTTCATTTTATTATTATTGCATTCAGATGTTTAATTACGAAATGATTTCATTCATTTAAAATCCAATTAAAAATAAATTAAAATGAAGAAGCTCGAAATAGATGATAATCTAAACCAATGTTTTTATTTATTACTACATTTGAATCAGTCTGTGAAAAAAATCAAATATAAAACTAAAGTATGCATGTAAATTTTTTATTGATACTTTTTGATATTCTTTTTACATATAAAAGCACTAATATTTTCATATGGCACATTTGAACTTCTAACTTTTTACTGATTTAATTTCCACTTCTATAATGATCAGTTAACCGAAAAAAATCTTATTTTCGATTGGCTTATTCAAAGGGTTACTTTTTTTGCATATCATTCCATGTTTATACCTTCTGAGGTAGCAATTAAATTCATATAAAGTTTTACTTCTTATTATTCTTCGAAACAACACAGTTCCATTTTTCGATAAAATCAAGAAATAGGCCTGGATTTATTCGAATTCTATATTTTCTCTGCTTTTTATAAGACATTCTATAGCTGTTTTTTCATTTATATTATCGAATATTTCATGTGAATTTTAGATTCAATCTATAATAAATCCGTGCAGAGTATCCTAATATGCATTGGTATTTATTGTTTTATTTTGTTTCTTACACGCATTATTTCTTCTTTTGATTTTAAAAAAAAAACATTAATTTTTTGACCATGATTCTATTTATACAATTCATTCGTGTAAAAACTTCTTCTGAAAAATTTATACAAACACTATAATCATTAAAGGCGCTATTATCTTTTTAAAATCCATTATTATATGTTTATGAAAGTTTAGCAGTTTCTTAAAGAGTTGCTTTTTTTATGATTCTATAGGTTTTTATTTCTGGAGTTTGAGGTATTTGGCCACTATATTCTTATCTTTCTCTACCTTCTGTATCTAAAAATAGAAGTTTGCTGTATTTCATGTGTAGCTTCATGATTTTGATGTAAGTATTTTTCAAATAATTTCAAATAGAAAATTGTTTTTTCGATATTTTTAGAGAAAAAATAAATATAATGCTTTTTTTAACGCATAAATTATGAATGTGTTCCTTCTACTTTTTAAAACCTATTTGTAACTTAAATAGTGTTTTTTCTTCACTCATTATAGGAGAACATAATATAGAATGAATTTTTTTCGTAAAATACTCTCTTGAACTTAAGATTTCAATTTAATACATTTTCAATAATTAAAATATCATTTAGCACACATTTCTGTGTTATTATACATTTATTTTTTTTGAAAAGTCTTTTAGTAATTTAAGCTTGGAATGTGAAATAAATTGTAAATCTTATTAGAAGTCAGAAAAGGCATATATTTTAATTTATTTGAAAACTTACTTTCGCATTAAAAATATAATTATTCAACCCTAATATTTGTTGAATTAAAAATTATATTTTACTTAAAATCAAAAATAAAGTGTTTTTAATGCAGTTTATATACAAGTAAAAAATATTGCCATATTATGATTCAGAAAACCAATAAAAACTGATCAGATTAAGATACTATATGTATTTACTCATATTAGCAATCCTTCAAAAAGTATAATCTTTGGAATATTATTCTTGATTAAAAAAAATTGTGCTGAAATTATATATTCATGGTGAAATTTCTATAAAGAATATTATTTAAAAGTATATTCGAACAATGTAAGATATTAGTAGGCAAATGAACCTCCGCTTCGAAATATGTAAATATGAAAAGCATACAATGATATTTGTTTAAAATCACATTGGTTAAAATATCAAGTTTTTATGTTTTTTTTCTCACATAATCGAATATTGTTCAAAAATTTAGAATTATCAGAATATAATTATACAGTGTGAATTATCTGACGGGGTTTATATGGTTCTAATATTTTTTTTAAAATCCATTTTTTGGCGAATTTTGTTGATTCGCATTATTGAGTGGATATCTTTTGCGCGATTTAAAAATTCTTATTTACTTGTCCCTTTATTATGCAGATAAATATTATATAACGTTTTGTTTAGGGTTTTAAGCTTTTACATTTTCTGCTTAATCTTATACACATTAAATTTTGTGTATTCAAAAAAATTTCTTAAAACAAGTTTTCGTTTTTAAAAAGACAATAAGTATTAATGTGCATTTTTTATAATATCATAACAGTGTGGATGGTTTTCATACGGTTTACTTCAAGATAAAATATTCATGTAATCTTTCAAACATTAAAAAACATCGTTTAAAGTGTGATCGCTCGAATAAAAATTTATCTTTTGAGCCGTAACTAATAATAAATTATGATCATTTCTGCTCTAAAATAATATAATAATTAGAATTAATTTTATGCAAAAGAAAATATTTTATAGATATATGTCTGATCTAAAAATCGGTTCGAAAAGTATTGAAATACTTATAAATAAATATATGTAGATTAAAAACATGGTTCATATTCAAATATTTTTATTCAATAGAACACCAGAAAAAAAATCCATAAATTAATCACACTAAATCCCGGCAAAAGTACTCGTATTTTTTATTTTATTTTTATGAACTTTTGTTATATTTTTGATGTGTCGCTTGTGATGATTTTTTTCACTGGAATAAAGTTTTTAAAAATTATATTACTTCAATTTATATCATCTATCTTTAAATATATTAAAATCGTGAAAATCAAATACAATGTATTTAAAATATTTCGACCAAATTATACTGTGAATTATTATATAAATAAATCACCGTTATAAATGAATAAGATATAAATTTAATTTCATATGAGATGCACAAGTTATTTATGTTGCATCTGTTTAATCGATATACATTGAAAAATCATACTATTTCATTTCGTTTATTAGGTTATATTTTGACGAAGACTGGGAAGAATATGTTTAAATCTTATAATTATTTTTTATTTTATTTATGATATCAATATACTTTTCGTTTATCTTTCTATGTATTTTATTGGTTATCAATATGTACATAGATTATAAGCGATTAATATAGGGTGTCTTTATCTGTAAAAATAATATAAAGCTTATAAATAAATCAATTTTAATGCATGTAGTATGGTTACTTCGACTATTCTATGGTGTCTTAAGCTAAAATCTAAAGGCTTCAATACAATAGACGATCGTGCAAAGAAATTAAAATAGAATAATAAATTAGATTACACCATCAAACAGAAGAACGATTTAAACTAAAAATTTAAAAATAACAAGATACTATGTCATATGGGTGTTTATTGTTATAAAAACGTTTTCAAATTAATTAGGATATTGGATAAGGAGGAAAAAAAAAAAGAGCTGTTATATAAAAAATCTATGGGCGAAACAAGAGACTTTTTTCGCTAATAAAAGAGCATCCGATTACTGAGTATAATATGAAAATTTGCATATAGAATCGTGTAGCAGAGACATAAAAGGGTTACATGTTGAGAATAAGATATGACGCCCAAATCAAAAGATATATAAAATCAATTAAATTATATGAAAAAATGCAATACCGTCAAAATAGTAAAAATTCGGTAGCAATAACCAAGTTCTGTGGCATTTTTTTGTTTCATGGTGAATATAAGAATTATCATTGGAGAAAGTAAAAATTCCAACACCGTGTAAAGGCACATAAAACTGTAATTAATCTAGGAATTAGATGGAATAAATGCTTGAAAGTTACTACATACTAATTCATAATAAAATGTTATGATACATCAGCCCTGTGCTCACGAGAAAAATCAAGTTTGAAAGATTAAAGAAAATCTGAAAAAATATAATTAAAGAAATATATAAAAGAGAACTGGCAGAAATAAAAGAAGAAATTGGGATAAAAACCGATATTGCATGATTTCATTAAATGATTATGATATTTTTATGCATGATAAAAGCAAACCGGATAAATATATAGAAATAGAAGTAACCTGTTTCTTTAACTATCGATCAAAACAGAAAATATAAGACGTAAAAACATCCGATGAAGCATCTAAAAATACCATAAACGTATATAATGATGTTGGAATTATAGCTAAAGCGGGAAAATGGGCGCAAACAATGCTACTTCAAAAATAACTTATATTAATAGATCTTATGCGGAAAATATGTATAAAGAAAGTTATAAAACTGTTATGATGAAACTAAAAATTTGGAATAATTTGCTCTATAATGTTAATTAAATTTCTGCACGAACAAATTCAAAAATTAAATACCAAATGGAGCATTAAAGAATAAAATTGAAATTGTTATAATGAATAAAAATATACTTTCTTAAATACATGTTCCTTGGTTGAATTGATGCTAAACAATTCAAGAATTTATATTTTAATCATGTTTTTATAGATCTAATTATATGGTACATTTTTATATTGATCTAATGGAATTTTTATTGAACTTTTTTTATTTTTAAAAGTTATAAAACGATGCTTGTATCATATTATGAACTTTTTTTATTATATCTTTTTTAAAAAAAAAGGTATTTTTTAATCTTGTTCTATTCTAGTTCATTCATTTTATCTAAATATTCATGATAGTAATAAAACTACATTCCAACATATTTCTTTTCGCAGATCTTCAAAATACAATCAAGAGAATTAATATAAGCAAATTTGATTTTTTTTAAGAAATATATAAAATGCAGTGACAGTTGAATTTTTAGAAATTTACTTATCCATATATAATGAAAAAAAAGCCAGAAGTCTTTATGGAATAGATTTTAAATCAGATTAGACCGAATTACTGGGCTCTATTTTAAAATAATTATGTGATACCTAAAGAAATTTGATAATTTAAAAACTATTAAAATATCTATATCAAAAAATATAGCTAATAAAAATAAAATTATTTGTTGATTTGCTTACCGAACTATTGGTATACAAGGAAAATATAGTTTTCAATAAATGAATATCACTAAGCCATCAAAACTTGATCCCCATAAAGTTTAAAATTACAATTATATTGAAGTAAGAAGCAAACTTTTTAAACAGAAAAAAGGCGGAAAATAATATCTCCGAAAACATATATTTGTTAGAGCTGCTCCTTTTTTCTCATATACAAAGTACAAAAATTATAAAATGACATTTATATTACTAGAAAAAATGTTTGACATCAATTTATATTTTTTATCCGTAAATTTTCGGCTTTCATCAAATTTTGTTTTAAATTTGACGAGAATTAGAATTAAAAAAAATAATGTTTTTTTTTATATAATTTAAATTATAAAAACTACTTTGCTGATAATTTTAAACACTGCTGATTTATTTTTATAAACCTTTTACTATTTAAATAAAATCTATTTGTGTACTTTTTAAAGTGCGCCCCTAAAAGTTCACTTCGTTAAATTTAGCAGATTAAGCATGTACAAGTTTTAAATATAAATTTTAAATTTGCTGATATTTATGACCTAAATGATCACATTTGTTTAATTGTAATTCATTGTGTGAATTTCGGTTAATATTAAACATTTTTGAAAGCCAACCGATGTATTTACTGCGCATAATTTATATATCTTTGGTTTTCTCTTCTATAAAGAAATTCAGATTTTTAAAAAATAAGAAATAATAATTTCGGACTTATTTATGTTAATATTTTTATAATGCCGAAAATACTTTCTTTGAAAATAATTATTTTTTGCACTGTAATAATCTTTTAAATTATGAATCCATTCTTTGTATTTACAAATTGTAAACCGTACATTGAATAAAATTTTCATTCTAAAATTTTTGGCTGCGAATTAATCACTTATACGAAAAATAATTTATATTTCAAATTTTTTTAATTTAATTTAGTATATAATTAATTTTACGATACCTTTAGTCTTATAGGTTACATTTTTGGACCAATCAATACCATGGTCTAATCTATATATAATTTTTAATTCTTAGCTATGTCTTTAACTCTAAAATGTAAATAACAGAGAATTGACACACAAAAATTTTTAAAATCATTTTTTATATGAATAATACAAATTTTAATTTATATTTGAAAATCATATAAATAAATTGAGATACGTAATTGATTATTCATATGTGTCATATGTCCGATTTATTTTTAAACAAAGAATGACTGGTTCTAAATTGATAAAGGAGATTTCGATCTAATCAATAGATGGATTATGACATCATAAATCTTCCGATACAAAATAGAAACAAAAGAATAAATTTTGATACATGAATACGGATCAGAAAATTCAAAGCTCCACGATGTATGAACAACCAGAATTTATAATACCATACAAAGAGAATTTCGACCTCAAAGATGATGTTAAAGCCACCAAAACCATCGGAATTAAAGCAATACAGGAGAAAGGCATATGTGTAGTAATCTTGGCTGGTGGTCAAGGAACTCGATTGGGAATAAGCGATCCAAAGGGATGCTACATCCTACCCGAGATTAAAAAAAGTATATTCGAACTACATTGTAAGTCTATCAAAATGGCTCAGGAATCTTTTAACACTCAAATCAAACTTCTTGTCATGACAAGTTCGCATACACACGAGACCACATTGGAATTTTTTAAGAAAAATAAATACTTTGGCTTAGATGAAAATGATCTGGTTTATTTTCAACAAGAGGATATAGCTTGTTTAGATAATTCCGAAAAGTATATTCCCTTTGGAGATGGATATGCTACTGCACCGAACGGAAACGGGGCTATATTCAAAACCATGGCCGATAGTGGAATTTATAAGCATCTTGAAAAGGTCAAATATTGCAATGTGATTTCGGTAGATAACGTTCTCGCAAGAGTCGTAGACCCCGTAATAATAGGATATATGGAGGAAAACGATCTTGATGTGTGTAGTAAGTCTGTAACGAAAAGGGATGAGGAAAGTGTTGGAGTTTTTTTAAAGAAAGATGGCTGTATCGTTGTGAGGGAATATAACGAATTACAGAATTTAAAAGAATATAGCCATCTTATTGGCCCTGGTCGAAAAATCCAAGGCAATATCTGCAACCACACCTTTAAAATCGACTTTATGAAAAGAGTCGCAGAGGAAAATTTACCTACACACAGAGCATATAAAAAAATTCCCTTTAGTGATGAGAATGGCAAAATTATTAGACCAAGGGAAAATAATGGTTATAAACGGGAAAAATTCATATTCGACTCTTTTGAATTCACAAAAAAATCGGGCTTGGTTTCTGTTCCACGTGAACTTGAATTTTCACCCGTAAAAAATGGAATAGAAGTCGGTGTGGATACTCCAAAAACGGCCGTAGAGGACATATATCAAATGGGAAAAATCTTACTCAAGACACCTTGCAGAGAAACAGCAGAGGAATATTTATCCTATTTTAAAGATACATCTAAAATGGACTGAGACTACTAAATCACTGTGAATCATTCATAATATATGCCATATGTATATTAAAAATGCTATAGATTAATTTTATATTTTTAAGTTAACTATTCATTTTTATTTAAAGACTCATAGTTCTGTATGTAAAAAAATACAATTTTCATTGATAAAGGTATGAACACACTTTCATTCCAACAAAGAACACGAAAAATAATTACTAAGGTTTCTAAATTACCTAAAACATTGGAAAGGCTTATTCTTTAAATTAGTGATATTTCTTATTCGTTACTGTCTATTTTTGTGATTTAAATATTACACTTCACTTTTGAATATTTAAATATATAGAAAATAATTATAAATTAATAATGCCTAACATTTATAATTCTTAGAGAAAGTAAAAAAAATATAGTAAAATTTGGGCTGGCTTTAAGAAATAGGCACTAAAGATTGCGTTAAAAAATTAACAATATAGAATTTTTTTTTTGTGAATTATAAGTTCGAAAAGTAAATAAGTTGTTTTGGGAGCTTTGAGATTTAACCTAATGGGGTATAGATTCATAATTACTGTAATTGGTCGGTCTTATTAATTTAACTTGATATAGCCCGAAAATAAATAAGCAGGTATTTAACATGCAACCTGTATATATTTAATCGCTAAAAACAATAAATTAAATCATTTGAATTCATAATAATTTTTTTGTAGTTAGTTTATTAAGAGGTTGAGAGATACAAATGATATTTTATCGTGTAAAAAAAGATCAGGCGTTAATCCACAATCAAATAAAAGTAATTGCATATTTAGAATCCACATATGCTAGAATTACAATAATTTAACTATAATTTATTGTAGACTCTTTTAGTAAAAAATTGAAAATAATGTTACGATCATCTTATAACAGTAAAAAGAATGAAAATAATTATTAAGAGCATCCATTTTATTGATATGAACTATATATTTGCATCTTCTAAAGTTTTAATTGTATTTTTTTCGTTTTCATTAGGTAAGCTTGCAACATGAAGCTAGAAAAAAATTGTCTGAAAACATATTACTCGCATATATTTCAAGGTACTATGAATCCAAAAATTCCACAAAAGATCTTCTCTATAGTTCTAAATGATTTATCCTGGCTACTGCAAGGGATTGCATAGAAGTACAAATATTCTTATTATCTCCGTTAGTAAACATAATTTTGATCAGAAAAATATTATATGATTTTCAGTGAATGATTATATACGTCTAAAATTTATTTTTTATTTGTATTTTAAATTATTAAGGATCAAGCTTTTCCCAGAAGTGTATAAATGGGTCATAGCATAAATGAAGCCCTTTTTCGTGGATTTTTAATTTTTTATTAATAATTAATTGGTATGGATCATGGCTCAAGTATAATGCGCTATAAAAGGATTTTTTTTTACCCCCAGAAAAATGGATATTCATAAGAATGCACCTTCAAAAAAAATATTAGAAGTGTTATTTACAATGTTATACATCAGATAAACCAACATTACGGTTTATTCGTAGCCCATATAATAATTTTTAAATAAAATGCAATTTGTTTTGTTGATATTTTCTAAGAGTACATACATCATGGAAACAAAAAGAATATAGAAAATGAAAGAACATGGTATATGTAACTTTTTTTATTTCTTTTTATTAAAGGGTGAACTAGAGCGTGTATTTTTGGTTTTATACATTATAAATTCGTTGTAATATAACTTAAGAAATCAGTTTATATTTAAAATATTTCCATATGCGAAAAAAATAAAAGAATAGCGTGATGATTATCGAAGTCATGATATAGTTTAAAACTTGGAAATTTTATAGATAAGCATAAAATGCATTTAACTTAGAGAATATAGATCGTTTCATATACAGGTGCAGAGAAAAAGAATTTAAAAAATAAATATATGGGATTTTACAAGTCACGATTCATGATTTCTGCTTCTTCATATTAAACCGCGGGTATCTTTGCAAAAAAAGATTATTTTAATATATTTAGTTCATTTTGTGGTATTTATTTTCCGAAATAAAAACTATGTTTATATTTCCGAAAAAAAAGTTCACAACTATGAATATTTATAAGGTATTTGTGCTAAATTTGATTAGGTTTTATAAAAATATTTAAATCATAAAAAAACCACAAACAAAGTTTATTCTTCAGGGTAAAATATTATATCAATAATAAAAATGTTTAGAAGAAAGAAAAGGTATTTTTCACGTTAGCTTCTACATAATGAATGATTGATGTTGCTGCATATTGCAAAATAATCTAGAATGGGCAATAAAAATGTTTTTGTGAACGGATTTTAAAATACTTTATATTTCTTATTTGTAAATTTAAGTGTTATAGGAAATTGTATGGGATTCTTATGCTTTAGAATTTT
Source organism: Rhyacophila brunnea (assembly GCF_057557595.1). Lineage (NCBI taxonomy): Eukaryota > Metazoa > Arthropoda > Insecta > Trichoptera > Rhyacophilidae > Rhyacophila > Rhyacophila brunnea. The sequence goes on along the minus strand of NW_028233346.1, from coordinate 838,299 downwards.
ATAAAACACATAATTTTTATAATTTTGCCAGGTAAATTATGAATAATATGCCTTCTTTATATCTTAACGTTTTAAAACTTTAGTATAAATAGAGGTCATGCTTCTAGTTAATTGATTTGAAAAGGATATTTAAAACATAAATTGTTTATAAAGAAATTTTTACACTTGGCTTCATTTTTTTTGTCTTAATATTAAGATCTTTTTGTAAGCATTATAAAATTAAGATCAATAGTTATCGACTTAATGATTCATAACGAGTTTAATAAAATCAAAAATTTTAGGCCATTTGTAATTTTAGTATACAATATTTCTTAGATTACTCATAAAAATTTATTGCAAAATATTTTAGGCGTTTTATTTCGTAATATTTACATTTACTGATCATAACTATAAATTATATACTGAAATTTTGTATTTTAAATCCCGACCGCGATTCGAAAATATATGATTCCTGAATATCCTAATTCAATTAAGTTTGAATATTTGTTTTAGGTAATTTTCCTGATGCTTTGTTTATATCTATTTAATATACCTCTGTGTCTTAAATTGATGTTAGTAAAGGTTATATATAAACATCTGCATTAGAATATTTGTAACAAAGCAAGCTCCATATATCATAAGAAAGAATTTAGATTGATATTGTGGTTATAATCCAATAATTAAAATCGCTAACGCAAAAAAGAATGAATATTAAGCCCTTTATAATTTGTTGATCCTCAAAAATCAAGAACCAATTACGTTCATATGCCAGGTTTTATCTATGATTTGACAGTACACATAAAAATTAATCCAAATCAGATAGATACCATGAGAAAGGTCCACGATTATAAGCATGCAAACTTGATAAATGATAGTCTATCGAGATATATTCACCAATACATATATTTTCTTTAATACTTATTGGTGCATGATTAGATAAAAATAAAAAAAATAAAAAATTATATTGGTTTATTTCTGGCAACAACTATATAAGACATATTGAATTGCAATTTAAGATGAACAGAACTTCCATTTTTTGTAAAATTTTTGCACTTGTTGGATTATTGTCAGCCTGTAAAAAACCAAAGAAAGGAAACGCCCCTGAACCAGAAGATTAGAAAAAATGGTAAACATTATACATAAAGTAGTAATAAACATTTTTAAGTGACTAAATATTCCCTTTTTTGTTTAGAAACCTTCATTCGTAATAAATTCAAATTCTAAAAAATATTGAGGTCAAAGTTTAATTTAAAATATAAATATATATCAAAATATATTTTATCATATATTGATGGTCTATAAACATAATTTCGTAAAAATAAACATTCAGTTTAAAGAGCTGCAATAAAAACATGAAGATTGTAATGAGTTTGAAAATACATTATTATAATGGATTCGAACAGAAAAAATCAAATTTCTGTGATATTATAAGTTTCCAATAATATCCTATAGTTATTTTGAAATACATTATGCCTGATGATAAGTAGATTTTTATGCACATGGAAATAAATTCCGTTAATACTTTCTTAAAAACCATATTATATCACATTACTGTCTAAGTATATAAAATTTTAAATACAATTTTTTATTTTTTTAAACCTATTTATTTTTGCGATTTCCGACAAAAATATTTTTCAAACAATTTCTTTAAAAATATAAATTTATAATTCTTAGATTTGGAAAATTAAGAGATAGCCAGGCCTATTTTATTTATAGATTAATTAAAGCCATTTTCGTGGATTATGTATAGATAATAATAAATAAGATATGGTTTCAAGATTTTAAGTTTTGATTAATATGTTTTTTCATATGTGGATTGAATCCTTCTTTTTTTTATAATATATAAATGCTTTTTTGCAGCATGCAATTTTGCTTTATTGATTTTTGTGGAAATTAAATATCATAAAGAAAAAAGACATGAATATTTATAAAATATTTCCTAGGTTAGTTTAAATAAAAAGACGCCGCGATCTTGATCGGTATTATTTACACGAAATACAAAAATTTAGTTTTATGGTGTGTTAACATAATATATATGTATTTTAATTATTTTTTCCCGAAATTCTATAGTCAGAAATGGAATTTTTTAAAAACATACGACACAACTAATATTATATTGTTGCCAAATAAATAAATAAAATGTATATTGTTCAAAAAATAGTTTTTAAGTATCAATGGGCTATAGTCTTTCCATGATTTGTTTTGTATTTTATTTATTAAGAGAAATCTTTATACTTATTTTTAGAAAACATACAATATATTGTATCAAAAGATAACTTATTAATTTTATTAACTATTAATGTGTGTATTAAAAAATTTCCAATAATACCAAGATATATTTTATCGTCTAATCACATAAAATCGAACTTTCTTATTCAGCGCATAAAAAAATTATAATTCAAAATATAAACCCCATTAAATAATATAATATTCTGCATGATTAAAGGCATAACACAATTGTATATAGCTTTAAATACATTCTATCTATGTGTTTATTGCGGGGGATATCGGAAAAGAAAGGTTTTAAAAATACGAATATAGAAGGTTATGATCCTGGCTTTCGACATCTCGATATGAATCTACACCCCCTTAAATCATAATATGTGTCTTTAAAAAAATATAGAACCATGAACACAATAATATATTCTTATATAGGGTTCTACGTATTTTTTATAGTATATTTCTTAAAATTTAGGCAAAAATATATCAAACTCGATAAAGCAGATTTATACCATAAAAAAGGTGTTTTCATTGATTTTTACAGAGAATCTAATTTTTTAGGATTATCTCGATGTAAAAGCTCCAAGTCTTTTCTATCTTCATGATGCTAAAACATATTTTTATAAGCCGAGTTTTGAATTATTAGGAAAATTTCATTATAAACTTGTTTCTAATATTGCAAAAAAAAATTAGATAAAATTTTCATTAATTTAGTGGTATCACGCAAAATAAAAACAACAATATCTGAAAAAATTACATTACTGTTTTATGAAGATAATGAATGTCAGAAATATCAATTCATTGTTTTAATACGTTCGAAATATGCGCAAAAAAATTAATCAAAGTCTTATTACCTGTTTTCATTGTAAAACGAAAACATAAAAAGCTATTTATTTATTATTCTATTGTGCCATAACAGTATAAAAGAAATTTTATGATTTCTTTTTGATATTTTATTTATTACCTTAAGCATTATAAGTGGCTTATAAACTAAAAAAATTAATAAGTAATGTTTATTTTCGATATTTTTACTGCGAACATTTAAGAACCATACAATTGTTTAAGATCTAGCTATAGCTACATATGAAAATTTTTAAATGTAAATTAAAGTACCATCATATTTTCTCCAACATTAAGACGAGATCCAAAATGTTTTTTTTGTATAAAAAATGCTCACAAACCAAGTAATTTACATAAGTGCCACAATTGACTTATAATTGAAGAATTTATATAATTGATATATACAAAACTGCGTGTCGAAAATATTGTATTATTACACCACAAGAATGATGCCCATAAATAATTAGTGAAACTCATTTAACACCTATAAACTAAAAAGTCAACAGTAAATAAATTTTAAGGAATTATTTTACGTAAATTTCATAAAAGTTTCTTTTTCACTGTACAAATTTTTTTTATAGCTTTACTTTAAGGCGATAGAGGCTTTCTTACTGTAAAATAATTTTTTTCATCCCTAAAATTATATCAGATAATAAATTTAATTTTTATTTCTGAAAATATTTTTTTAGCTCTCGAGCAGAAGACTATACACAAATAATCGGATTGAGGAAAACACTCGAAATAATAAGTCTTGAAGAGTGATGTCATATTAATAGACTGAGAGGATGACAATGCGCAAAAATCCGCAAGAAATTATGTTCTTTTAGGCAATATAAAGTTTTTACAGAAGAAATTGAAATAGCTAAAATCAAATTAACCCTTAAATAAATAATAAGTATTGAAATTTTCTTGCAATAGAGGTGATCGAAGTAGATACTATAATTAAAACTGGTATTATTCTTCATCGCATGATTGGTCTTGCCTTTTAAATTATAATAATAAAAATCTATTTGCGTTAATATAAATAGAAATAATGAATATAATTTGCCATAATAATTAAAAGCCAGGTAGTTGCTATGTATTGTAAAGCATCATTTCCTTTTTTTCTCTTTCCTTAGACGAGCCCTTTTTTAATCTATAACATGTGATAGTGTGACATAAAAAAGCCATGAGTTCTATGTTCAATGATTATAACATCGACTTAAACTAGAAACACATATATGGCAATATACTTGAACATACCTGAATTGATTATGGATATAAGGAAGGGATACATCATGGAGTAAGGTTTTAAAGAAGAAGATATTATAGATGGTAAGTAAATTTGATTTTTAAATAAAAATAAAGTTTTGCATAAACAAATTTAAATGGTAAAAGACCTACACATAAGATAGTCGTCTTCAAAGGATCTAAATATATCGTTTATTAAGATGTTGGTGACTAAACTAAAGAGAAACGTATTTACAAACAAAAAAATCCGAAAAAAAAACTATGTTTATACGTCTAGAAAATAGAGGTGGTAAAGAGAAAAGTTTGGAAAAAAAGTGATGGAAATAGTAGACTCTCGGTTGGAAAAAAAACATGTTCGGGTCAAATATATTTAAAAAGTCAATAAACAGTTCATCTATACATTAAATATTATTTAAATAGTCTTTTAAGCCCGCGTGCGTGTCCCAGATTCAAATATTTACTATGTTAAAAAATTTAATGATATCTTTTCTTCTTGACCTAGCACTAAAGCGAATAAAAACTTGTGTACACAATTAAGAAAGTTTAATTTTAGAGAAACAAGCAAATTTGATGTGAAAATGTTTCTATATCATCACAAGAATTTTATATATATTGTTATTTTCGAAACAATGCAAATAAGTGTAATATATTAAAGAATTTTTCCCAAATAAAAAATACAAGTTGATTTTTTTGCCCTTGTATTTAAATAGTAAAAAATTGATTTTAGTTGTTATGATAAATATGGTTAACCGCTTAATATATTTTCCAGTTTTTTATACCTATTGATAACGTAATTAAAGGATTATAAAGTGTAGAATTTATCTTAAACTCTTGATAAACTTTTAGTTGTAACAATATATTATGATTTAATACTTATAAATCCACAATATTTTTACAGAAAAAATAAAATTTAAAGATAAAATTTATTTTCGGGAACATAAGATATTGTACTAGAAATTTTTTTAAAAAAATTATGTTGTGAATCTATATTTATATCCAAGATGCGATAGCAGATATGTTACAATTTATATGTACATTCATGCTAATAGATATATTTTATGCGACCTTATAAGTAATTATTCAAATTTTTTTAACTACTTTCAACATGTTGTCTAACTTTTTGTAGGGAATGAAGGTATACAATAAAATAGTTTTCGAAATGTTATATTTTCCAGAATACAATTAAATTTATATTAAAGAGCTTGATTATCATCATATAATTTATTTTATAGTAAATATTTTTTCAGATGAAAATTTTAATTTTTCAATACATTTTGGGTTTGTTTTGCTCTATTTCCAGAAGCGGTAAAATAGCAAAGAATGATTTTTATAATTATATGATGCGTTAATTATCAATCAGGAATCTATAGGAATAATATGATGTCAAAACACATCCGACTTTCTAGAAAATTTTCTATTATTAGAAAAAATCGAAAATTTATTTTATTTGGTGAATATGTTATATTGATCCAATCATTTAAACAAGATTTGTGATTTTTTAACTGTATTCACGAAATATATATAATGATATGGATTCTTGATACAATTAAATTGTTTTAGAGGTATTTTTGTGGTATAGCTCAAACATATCATCGTAAAATTTTGATTTATAGATCCTTATGGGTTAGTATCATCAAGATACTTTTTATTTATTTATGGGTTAATTTCTTTCTATCGAAAATTTCTATTGTGACGTGTTCAAGGTGTAGGGAATATTGCACAACTCCTTGATGCATCTTTTGACACCTTCCTCTGATCTATCTTCCTCAACTGCTCTTCTTCTCTCGAATGAGATGAGTTCAAGTGTCTTGTGGGGTGTGAGAGCTTGCATGTATGCTTCTACATCGTCCGGAATTTTTAACTCCTTAAATATTTTTTATGATATTATTAAGATACTTTTATTAATATCTTTACTTAAAAATCGCATTTACTCACAGCTTTATGGTATTACTAAATAAACATAACAAAAATCAAAAATAAATTTGGTTACGTCTTCGTATTAAACGATGTAGCCAGAAAAAAAATTTACGGTTTTTTTAATAATTCAATTTGGTTTTTTAATTATAAACTGTATCAAATATGATGATTTAATTTTTTATTATATTTGATATCTAAAAAAACAACCATAAAGTTTTAATAAAAGAAAAAACGAAAAAATATATAATATTTGCAAAAAAATCGAAGAATAAAATTTGAAAATAAAGCCAGATTAAAAAAGATAAACAATTACAGCGATAAAGAAATCGGTTTTTTATAAAAAAAAAAGCGTTAAACAGTGAATTTAAGTATTAGTCGATACAAAATAGAAATACTAAAAAATAGAATCTGGTTATTTGTCAATAAATAGAAAAATTAAAGAAGTGAAGTATAATTTAATACCAAAAAATAGAGCATAGAATTAGAATAAAGTTTTCTGGTATGAACAAAAAAAATAAAGAAATGAAGATAAATTTAATACTAAAAAATATAGCATAAAAATAGAATCTGGTTATTTGTCAATAAATAGAAAAAATAAAGAAGTGAAGTATAATTTAATACCAAAAAAAAAGCATAAAAATAGAATCTGGTTATTTGTCAATAAATAGAAAAAATAAAGAAGTGAAGTATAATTTAATACCAAAAAAAAAGCATAAAAATAGAATCTGGTTATTTGTCAATAAATAGAAAAAATAAAGGAGTGAAGTATAATTTAATACTAAAAAATAGAGCATAGAATTAGAATAAAGTTTTCTGGTATGAACAAAAAAAATAAAGAAATGAAGATAAATTTAATACTAAAAAATATAGCATAAAAATAGAATCTGGTTATTTGTCAATAAATAGAAAAAATAAAGGAGTGAAGTATAATTTAATACTAAAAAATAGAGCATAGAATTAGAATAAAGTTTTCTGGTATGAACAAAAAAAATAAAGAAATGAAGATAAATTTAATACTAAAAAATATAGCATAAAAATAGAATCTGGTATTTGTCAATAAATAGAAAAAATAAAGGAGTGAAGTATAATTTAATACTAAAAAATAGAGCATAGAATTAGAATAAAGTTTTCTGGTATGAACAAAAAAAATAAAGAAATGAAGATAAATTTAATACTAAAAAATATAGCATAAAAATAGAATCTGGTTATTTGTCAATAAATAGAAAAAATAAAGAAGTGAAGTAAAATTTAATACAAAATAGAAATATAGCATAGAATTAGAATAAAGTTTTCTGATATAAACAGAAAAAATTAAAAAGTAAAGTAATTTAACGCGAAAAAATAAATATAATATAACATAAAAAAAGAATAGATATGTTTGACAATAAACAGAAACAACTAGGTATTACAAATTCTTCACAGCGTAAACAAAAGAGAACAAAAAGCATTTTATTGATAAAAAAAGGGTGAATGAATCAATAAAGTCAATAAGATGATATAACATAAATGCAAAGGTTTTAAAGAAAATGCCATTTATTAGTATTGGAAGAATTCCGTTTTAACAACCGGTCCAATCCATTCCAAACAATTTTCAAACTTTCCATCAATCATAAGTTTGCTCACCTTAACGTTAGTGTTATGCTTAACTCTTTCCAAAGCTATTTTCCAGACAATATCGTTGCATCCGAAATAATCTCTTACTTGTTTTACTGTAAGAAAAGCATTATAAATTTCAAGTCTTTGTTTTCTTAGTGATTGGTTGATGAGGGTGCGAATAATTTCTCTAGTAACTTTTTCTGCAAGTATTTTATTTTCATTTTTTGTTTTTCTTGAGCTTTTAAATATTTTTATTGTTATGTATAGAGTGAATAATAAGACTAATGGGAGAAGTAAGTAGTTTGATGCTTTTTTGAGGATAAATATTGATATTACTTTGATATCGTATTTGTAATTTGTTGAGTACAATCCGTTTTCATCTTCTTTTATATCGGGGTATTTTTTTAGAATTTTGTTAATTACATTTTCCCTAAAAACCATGTGAACATCATTATTTTTATCTATAAAACCTGAGGTTTTTCTTTCATTATTTTTACTACCGCATGTACTTTCATTTTTATGGGAATATAAATTATTATTCCTATACACATTTTCTAAATTATTTAGATGCACATTTTTATTCACATGATTATTATTTGTTTTAAGGGTTTCTAAAAACAAATCTCGAATATAAGCTAATTTAATTCTATTCGTTTTTCTAATACCACAATAAAATTCCAGATTAGCCAATCTCAACCTGTCAACCACGCACTTGATATTATTATCGTTATTATTTCCATTATCTTTTTCGCAATAACTATACCAAAACAATCTCCTTCTAAGAATATATCCTTTATCACAAACCAATTCGCCATTTTTATTCAATTTGGAATTTTTCGGCACTGAAATACAGAAATTTTCGTTATTATTTATGGTGCAGTATTTACAAGAAAATTTGAGATACGAATATATTAATATTGATGCAATTATTATAAGCCAGACAATAATCTTTCTTTTTATACCTTTACATTTCTCTTCAATATGGTTCTTATTTGCTTTCGGCGTATTGAGTTCTTTTATTGGTTTAGTATCTTTTAATTCAATATTTCTTGTTCTTTCAGAATATCTTCTATTCGCCTTAATTTTATTTAAAGGACTTCTTTCATTCGTTCCGTGAAAAGACACTGATCCAATCTTGTCATTTAAAGACGGATTGTTGTTTGTAACTTTAAAAGGATTGCCCTTCGCAAAAATGTTATCTAAAATATTGGGTTTACCTGTGTTTAAATTGTTCTCTTGCGATCTTTCATAATTTTTTTTTGAACTAGGTCGTATTTCATACGGATTGGTTATATTAGACAAATTCATATTATTTATTCGTGAATTACTGTCCTTTTCTTTCACATTAAAACTTGATTGATGCTTCTTACTGTTGTTATTTGTGACGTACGAATTTCTATAATCATTAAAATTATTTGATTCATGCGACTTTCTGGTTTTGACATTATCAATATTATTTACTTCTTCAGAATTTTTAGATCCATAAATGTTAGTTGACGTGAATGAATTTCTTGATTTACTATTGTTTAATTCTTCTGAATTTCTTGATTTACTATTACTTAATTCTTCTGAATTTCTTGATCTATTGTTGTTATTTTTTTCATCAAAACTATTTCTCGCAGAAAAAGAATTATTTTTGAATACTCTATCGGGAGTTCCAAAACCAAACCGGTCACCACTAAAATCATCATCATTCGCACGATTTTTCTTAGGTGTGTTGGTTTTCTGAAAAATATTGACAGAATTCATGTTAACTGATTTGTCTTGATTCATCACAACTTTATCATGAAAATGTGTCTTGTAAAATTGTATTATTGTGGGCTTGAGCTCAGCCATCGTCGGAATATCACTTATATTATTCTCGATTAAAATGTTGAGTAATTCTTGTTTTTTTAGTTTCGTGAAATCGAAATTTTTATCCATATAGTGCGGTGTCTCTATTTTATGCATAATGTCTTTACGGGTCATCTTTCTTTTTATTGTATAAAGGGGTGTTAATAAATTGGGTTTTGCGAAAGTGATCAAGCTATACAAAAAAAAATATTTTTTGTGTTCGGAGCTTAGATTTGGATTCCTTTGCTTAAATTTTTTTTTATGTTTTTTTTTCTAGCTAATCATAAATATTTAATAAAAAAAATATTCAAATTTGAATGTTATTGTATTTATTTAATAATTTAATTTGTCTATTTATAGAAATCAGAAAATTTTAAAACAATATCAGAATCCAAATTTGAACTTAATTCAATCCAAGCTGTAAAATTAATACACCAGAAAATATTTAAAAAAACCAATTGCTCAAAGCGCAAAATATTTAATACACAATCAGTACGTATCATCTATTCACATTCTCAGGCTAAAATACTGTTTTTGAAATGATACACGCAAAAAAAATTTATAATTGCTATAGATTGCATCCAATATTATATTCTAACTTGCATGATAGAGTGATTGATGTAGTTTACCTTGGGATTTAATATGGTATAGAAGACAAACAGTATTAAATTATTAATGCCATGAATGAATTTGAATACAAAACAAATCGAGGCATACACCCAAACTATAGGATAGAGAAAAACTCTTGAACTAATAGGTCTTGAAAGGAGGTATCGAAGAAGATGTAAAATAAGAGAATATACTATTAGAGGCACCAGAAAGAACTGAACACACAACAAAATCTAGGCATATATCCAAACTGCAGGATAGAGTAAAACACTTGAACCAATACGCTTTGAAAAGAAATATCGAAGAAGATATAAGATAAGAGAAAATAACCGAGTGTTTCGATATGATGAGACCGCAGGAAATTAATTTAGCTGAGCTTGAAGAAAAATATCAGAAATTACAATACCATAATTAACCCTAAAAATAAAAATATATAGTTTCATCGATAACACTTGAATAACAGGTTTAAAATGGGCTTTATTCAACACATCCAAATTTAATAAATAAATAATGGTTTTTTGTTTGATTTTCATGTCGGAGAAAGATGTAAATTTACACAAAACAAAATGCAAAAAATTAATATTTTATGTAAATAATAGATACGTTAAGAAAAATAACTATGTTATTTTTAAATAGAGGCTAAGTTTGGCCAATAAAAAATGTTTATGATACATAAATAAAAATAAATTCAAATTTAAACATAAAAGAGAAGTAACGCCAAGAAAGTACAAATATAAAACACAAATTAAAACAACGTTTTTATTTGGTGTAGAGAGAGTTAGTCGCGAAAAATATGAAATTGTTAAATCCCTTTATAATATTTGTATTTGCTTTTATAATAATAATATGAAATAAATAAAAAAATACAAACTACTTGCATATTAATCGATGCATTTTACTTTATACAAGATTAAACAAAATCTAATTTTTTTTCATATTATCTTTTATTTAAATTTATAAAAAAAATTTGTATTGGGCTTTACTTGAAATATTTTAAAAATTTGTAGAAAGATACATTTTTGAGCATTTGCATTGAATAATAATATTTCTCGTCATAATTTTAAAAATTACTTTATTGATTTAATATGATCTGACTTACAAAACCTTGATAAAATGTCTTTTGCATAAGATTATGTATATTATATCAAGCATTAAAGAAGGAAATTATATATTTATATTCTATAAAATATCCTTTAGCATAAGATTATGTTCATTTCCACACCCCTTAAAAAAATAAAATTAAAATTTTCTGTTTTTATAAAACATCTTTAAGAATAAGAACATAAAAGTTTACTTAAGCATTAAAGAAGTGAATTTAATATTTATATTCTATAAAATATCCTTTGGAATAAGAATATAACAGTTTACTTAAACATTAAAGAAGTAAATTATATATATTATATAAAATATCCTTTTGAATAAGATTATGTTCATTTCCTCACGCGTGAAAAGATTAGATTTTAAATTTTCCGTTTTTATAAAACATCTTTATGATTAGATTACATTAATTACCTCAAGCATTAAAAAAGTAAATTTTAAATTTATATTCAATAAAATATCCTTTAGAATACGATTATAAAAGTTTACTCAAACATGAAAGAAGTAAACTTTAAATTTTTTGTTTTTATAAAACACCTTTAAGAATCAGATTATGCTCGTTTCCAAAAGCATTAAAAAAGTAAATTATATATTCCTATTCAATAAAATATCCTTTTGAATATGATTATGTTAATTTGCATACGCCTTACAAAATTAGGTTTTAAATTTTCTGTTTTTTTAAAAATCCTTTAAAAATAAGAACATAACAGTTTACTTCAATATTAAAGAACTGAATTATATTTTATAAGAAAAAATTAGGCATTGAAATAATGCAATGACATGAATTCTAGCTGACTGGAACAGCACATTTGTTTTTAGAAAATCATATATAAATTTTTGACCTCGATATTGAATTTTTCTACTTTAATACACCAGATATTACATTTTTAACGCATTAAGTTTCAGACATTGTAAATATAAAATTAAAAAATAAATCACAAAGCCGGTTCCGATTTTTTAAATCCTAATTTTTTTTCGCGAAATTCAATATATTTTTTTTATATTATTTCAGAGCATTTAATTTATTCTTTAACCTAGAAAATAACCGCTTTATCCATATAAAATTTGGATTATAAATATCTTTTTATGTCCTGTTCCTCTTCTATAAATTAAAAAACTATGTTCAACATAAAGTTTCTATTTTTTTAAGTTTTGAACAATTCTTATTTCTATAATTTAAAATACATCTATTAAGAGGTATATATACCATTCATATATTTTAAACAACATTGATTGTCGTTGTAACTTATTTAAAACATTATTCTATCAACATGCATATATTTAAAAATTTCTATTGCATGCAAAAATTAAAAACAATATTTATAAACAAAATAAAGAGCTTTTTATTTATTCATAATAACTCAATTTTTTTTCGTTTCTTAAATTTAAAATGTTTACCATGTAGTCTTTATTTTTCATTACGAAATGTAATATTTGCAACCTCATAACAAAAATTTTGAGAATGTAGCGCTCAAGCTATAATATATAAATATTTAGAAAACTATTCCAATAAAAAAAAACTTCTGCAAAGTATTTTATTGGAAAAAATATTAGCAGTAACGTCATATATCCATAAAAAATTAAATATGTATTTCTCTAACCAAAAAAAAACTATAATGTGCCGTAGACTTATTTTAAATAATTCTCGATATAAAAATAGTATTTATTTGATAAAACACCTTTATTATATTTTTTCAATAATTAGAAATAACACATACAATTATCACGAAAATTGTGCAATGAAACACTATTTTAATATGAATATAAAAATCAGGCACATAAATCATTACAAAAATTATGTTATTACGCTCATATAAAAACTGCATACATAAAATCATTGTAAAAATTATGTTATTAAACCCTATTTAAACAATGATATAGAAATCGGGAACATGCTATACTTACAAAAATTATGTGTTGACACAAGTTTTTTTTTAATTATATAAAAATATGGCACTCAGAATCATCACAAAAATTTATTTTTTTATTAACCGCTAAAATAATATAGAGAAATCTTTGAAAAAGTAATCATGATAAATTTGATTATATAAAAGAAAACTCTGATAATTTATATTTCTTTGCAGCTTTTTCATGGCTTTATTGTATTTTAGTGTTTATAGATGCCTCGAATCTGATTGCAGTTTTATGTGTGTAAATGATATTACGATAAAATTGATTATTAAAAAGGTTTATTATATCGAATGTAACGTAAGAAAAACATATTATTTCCGGTAATTAAAGTGGTTAAATAAAGCAAAAAATACTCTCAGTAATCAAAGCCGCAAGATATGATGGCAGCGTTTTGCCCAAGAACGTATATAAAGAATGCCGTGTAGGTGGTAGCTTTTTCAGCTTTCTTCTAAACTCTAGGGTGTTTAGAGCCTGGAAAAATGTGAGGTTTTTTAAAAGTACAATATCTTTTGGAAAAATACTTATCAGAATATCAAAGAAATTATTAATGAACTAAAAAATTACCCTGAGAATTAAAAATAGCATAAAAATATTTTAATTTAATAATATATTTTTATGCAAGCTTAAAATTAAGATTCGTAAGGTTTTTTAAAAATTTAATATTGCATGTATTTTCTGTTTTTACTATTAAAAAAGCGTCGAATTGTCTAAAAGCAATATTAGTCAAAGATATATATATAAACTGTATCATTACCTTACGCTATAATACCATGAATACAAATTTATTATTATATTTATCAAGACACTTGAACTCATCAATTTGAGAGAAGAAGAGACGTTGATGAAGAAAGATCAGAGGAAGGTGTCAAAAGATGCATCAAGGAGTTGTGAAATATTCGTAATGGGATGACTACGTCTCAATAGATGGAATTGATAAAAAAAACTTAACTCATAAAGAAAAATTATTCAATTATTTGATTTAAAACTTAGTTATTTTAAAAGATCTAATTGGTTTCTTGATTTTTAAATTTGTTTCGGCGATTATATAAATTTCACATAGAAAATATTTTCTCAATCCTTTTTCGAGCTCATTGAATAAAAATAGTCTTCAAGTATGTTCTCCACTCAATATAAATACCTTAAATTCTTTTGCTCAATCCTAGTATTTGTGTATGTCTTTCTGCTTTAGTTGGTTTTCATGACATCTTAATATACCTATAAGACTTATATATTTATTTAAGGGGTAAGTTTTCTTTTAACTTTAATTGTTTGTTAATAAACTTTAGACTGCTCTATATTCCAGATTTGTTTATAATTTATAAGTACAATATTCTTAAGTCTTCCTAAATACATCTTCATTGACCAAGAATTATACTTTCAGGGGTTTTAAATACTAGTGTTTGTGCATATGCTTTTACTTCCGTTGGCATTCCCAATTATTTACAATCCAACTTCTGGATATACATTAAAAATATCTATACAATTAAAAAATAAAAATAGGCATTAATAATCAATTTTTGACTTCAACATTCTTTTTGAAGAAATAGGAGCCATTAAAAATTGTTTTTTTCTGGTATATAAAAATATCAATCTAGCACCTTCCCTTCATTTAAAAATATAAGGTTGATAATTTTATGATATGATTACCTACGCTTATAGGTTTTTAAAATAAAATATACAAGATTTTTAAATAAAATGTATTTAGATCTACAAAATAATTCACACGCATTTTGTAAAAAAAAGAAAGACAATATTCAGGTTACTATATTCATTTTAAAATTACTTATTTAGTGTATATTTATAACTGCTCTTACGTTATCTATGTAATTATAAATTTAATTTTATATCCATAATTTCTCTTACGTTTTTCTTTTAAATCCTATCGCACCCTTATTTTTGTATTTTTATTGAAGGTTTATTTCATTTTCAAATTAAAGATGTACAGCTTATTTTAAATTCTGATTTATATAATATTAACACTTATCTTTATTTATATAATAGAAATATTGTAAATATCATATGCTTTTATTGTGATTAGGCAATATTACTTATAGTTTCTGAACATAATACACGTTTTTTAATAAATAACCATTTATTTTTTCTTGGGTTTGGAAGATTTAAATTTACATGAAAAATCTTTGATAGGTTTAAATCCACATATGTTAATAATAGAATAAAATATTCTGATTCCCATTAAATTTTAGTGATTACTTATAAGGAGCAATTAAAAATTTGTAAAATATTATTAGAATTTTATTAATATTTGATTGATCATAAGTATTTATTTTATTTATGTATTAATCACAAAGTATTTATTTTATTTTATTTATGAGTTAATTTTTGATTTTACATTTATATTTCTCAAGCAGATAGTGTGATTCAATCCTTGGAGCAAACTTTATCAATACTTTTCACCGTCTCTTCCTCTGCTATATCCTCATCGATACCCCTTCTTCACTAAGACTTATCAGTTCAAGAGTCATTCTCAATCCTATGGTTTGTATTGATTAACTGATCATAAACAAAATTTACAAGAAAAAATTTAGTTCCGAAATACCCATAAAAAGTATATATCCTTTAAACTTTAGTGTTAATTAATCCAAAGCAATGATACTTTTACAAATATTATTCATATTTTGAAATCAATTGTTGATTGGTCATATATCACGATTTACAAGAAATAATTAAGTTCCGAAATACCCATAAAAAAGTATGGATCCCAATAAACAGCAATACAATCCATTTAATCCAAACCAAAACCAACCGCCGTCCAACACGAATCCTTTTATGCAATCACAACAGAAACCGGCTTTCAACTTTCTGGGACAGTCTCAAAGTGCAGGCAATACGCCTGTTGGTGGTGGATTAATACCCACACAGCCACATTCTGCCAATCCGTTTCTTAATTCTGGTACTTCATCTTTTGCACAAAATTTTGGTGGGGCAGGTAGTGGTAGTCTTTTGCAAGGAGCTATTGGTGGTTCAAGCACGACAAGTAATATTTTTGGAAGTGGTATGGGAAATAACACCATTGGAAATATTAATAGTAATTTGGGGAGTAGTGGTAATATAACTGGAAGTATATCGAATTTGGGTGGTAGTAATATTATTGGTTTGGGTAGTAGTAATAATATGAGCAATGCCATAGGTGGTATTAATAATATGAATAACATGGGAGGGAGTAATAATAATTTGAACATTACTGGGTTCGGTAATAATCTCAGCAGTATGAATAGTACACCAGGAAATGCTAGTTTGAATAATATGAATAGCATGGGTGGCAGTAATTTGAAAAATATGTCAGGAAATAGCAGTATGAATAATACAACAGGCATTAGTAGTATGAATAATATGGGTGGAATTGGTAGTGTGAATAACATTTCTGGTAACAGTAGTATGAACAATACACCTAGTAATACCACTATGAATAATATACCAGGCATTGGTGGTGTTAATAATATGGGTGGCAGTAATATTACAACTACTACAGGTGGCTTTTTGGGAAACACAACTACGCCTTCAACTAATGCTAATAACACCAATAACCATTTTTCATCAAATATTTTCGGCGGCACTACAAGCAACGCTTCACCATTTACAGGTACAAATAACCAATACAATACCACGGTGTCTAATCCAAACACTTCAATTATTTCAAATCAAAGTCAAAATACAAGCCTTCAACCTTCGTCATTTCAACCACTACAGAACCCTTCATTATTCCAACAATCTTCACAAAATAGTTCATCACAGCCCCAACAGCAGACTTTTCCAAATACATCTTCAATACAAAACGTATCATCGACTGCAAATATTTCCAATGCACCAACATCAACCAATCTTTTTGGATCTGGTCAGAATACACAATCAAGTATGGCAAATGAAAACAAGCAAAATGCTTTTTCTACTGGTTCAAATAATTTATTCACAAATACAGTTAATCAAGGCGGTAAAAATGAACCAAATACAATGAACAATATAAGTACAATGGGAAGTAATACAATTAATAATACTAACGATGCCAATAACAACGCTAATAATAATACAAATGTAGGTAATAATTTTAATAATAATGCGAGTGCTTCATTAGGAACTTCAAATAATTTATTTAATATAAACCAAAGCCAACCTCCATATCAAACAAATATATCCACAGTTGAAACAAAGAATAATGTTTACGACAATTCTACCCAACAAAGGCCAACAAACCCATTATCAAAAGAAACACCATTGATATTCAGAAGCAAAACTGTAAATGAAATAATTGTACTACAACAAAGGAAACTAAACGAAAATATACAAAACTTTAAAAATGCAGCCAAACAAGTTTTCGAATGCAACGAAAAAATAATACGAGCAAGAAATAATTACTTAATAATAAAAGATAAACTCGAAAAAGAAGAAAAAAATGTAGATGAAATGGAAGATAACATAAATTTCTTTTTATCTGTAATTGATGATATTAACCAAAATAACCCAGTTGAAAATCCAACTGACAAAGTTTGCGCAACCAATAATTCTATGAGGTTTGTGGTCAATGAGGTCGAAAAAATATTCGATGAGTATAATTGCATGGTCGATAGTCTCAAAGATGAAGATGACTCTGTTATGTCGATGATTAATGAAAATATGAATCTTATCAGAAGCATTGACGAGGAACTTAAAATACTCGAAAATGAGTGGTAAAGAATAAATTCAATTCATTTATTATATATAAATTATTTTAATCTGAGAATAAATCACATTCATTGGATAGTTTTATCTTATTACTTTTTATTTTCTTTAAACATAGCATAACCTTGAAAGCGCCGTGGAGCAGGCTATGTTTTTACTCCAATCAATAGCATCTACATCCCTTTTTAAACCTTCCTCTTTACTTCTTATCTTATAAGACTATTAATTCAAGTGCCTTTTACGACCCTATTTTTTGTATATATGCCTAATTTTGCAGGGAATTCACAACCACTGAAATACTACTCATGGTTTTTTTTATTATGTCAATATTATTGTTCTCCACGCATTATTTGCTGGAAAGAAAATCTATTTGAATTCATAATAAATGTAACTTAGTTTACGTTTTTTGAATTATGACATTATTCTCGTACTAAAAGCATTATTTGCGGGAAAGAAAATTGATTTGAATACATAATAAATATAACTTAGTTTACGTTTTTTGAATTATGACTTTATTCTTGTACTAAAAGTATTGTTTGCGGGAAAGAAAATTGATTTGAATGCATAATAAATATAACTTAGTTTACGTTTTTTGAATTATGGCAATATTCTTGTTCTAAACGCATTATTTACTGGAAAGAAAATCGATTTGAATGCATAATAAATATAACTTAGTTTACGTTTTTTGAATTATGGCAATATTCTTGTCACCACGCATTATTTGCTAAAAAAAAATTGATTTGAATATGCAATAATTGTAATTTAGTTATAAGTACCTTTTTAATTATTTTTGATATTTTTGGAATTTTTAAGGTGTTATATAGTTTATTTTACAATAAATTTTTAAGCCATTAAGTATATTTCGCTCTATTATAAAAAAATTATAAAATTATAGTATTACATGACCAATTTGAATTTTATATGAAAATAGATGGATTATTAGAAACTTAAACCCGTAGTGAAGATATTCAATTCATGTTTTTATCTTTTATCTCGGAAAGTACCATTTTATCAATATGACTTTCTGCGGCCAATATTCACCTTAAATTCAGCCCATTCACGAATGCGATAATCAGAATTGCAATGACTTATTTTTTTATATATTATTCGTCATCACGGGAAATTATTCAACAAACTATACACTTACATATATATTTGTTACTAGAGTAAGTTTTTTCCCCTATTATAGGTAAAGCATAAAACTTACATAGAATACATTATATTATCGTGTATTTCGTTGTTTACAATTTTGAATCTTTTTTTAAACATTTACTTATCTTATGAATAATAAATTAATAGTGGGAATTGGTATAAATACAGCATGTGTTCACTATTTCCTACAGTCTATTAAACTGCAGGTAAAAGAAAGACTAAAGGGAATGGTCATTCAAATAAAATTATAATTAAATTGTGAATAATTGAATTACCATGTTTGAAACCCAAAATATCGAAAAATAACAATATTCTAAGAATTTTATTGGTTAGTTTATTTTTTTTCTCTTTTTATATTTTTTACAAGCAAAACTTAACCTCACAATATCAGAACGTTTTTTTAATGAAAAAATGGTTAAAACGTTCTGAATTGCCAAGTCAAGTAGCTCACAGCTTCCTGGAGAAGTCACCATCACGGTAGTAAACGGCTTTTAATTCTTGGACTTGTGTTCGGGAATCATTTCAAGTAGTTTAAAACAAGAAAAAGGTATAATTTAATGCCGAAAGCAATTACTTCGTGGATAGATCAAGCGGTGTTTTCTGTATCCCATCGCAGTTAATTGGCATTTAAACTAGTTTGATAAAGTAACAATGTATTTTCATAAGATAGATTTGCACATTTCCTCATTTAAATTTAAGATTCTAGGTCTTTATTTACATCACAAAATTATCGCCACTAAACAGTCACCGTGAAACTAAGAACATAGTGTTTAGTTGATAATGTTCTATATATATGTTTTTTACTATTTCTGTTGTGCTCATAAACCTTTAAAGACGTTATTTCGAGTCTTCTTCACAATCCAAGTGTTTGTGCATATCCTGCGACTTAATCTTCAATTTTTTTCATAAAACATGCAGTGTTTATTGTATTAATATCATTGCATATCAAAACTTATTTTCTAGTATTTTATTAATAGTTGGGTATTTTTAATTGAACGGTAAGTAAAATTTAGAAGTTTTTCATTATAAATTCTAAAAAAGTATTTTTAATGGTTAATCTAATTTCTCTATATTTTTTTTATGGATTAATTATAATCTTGAAAATTTCCATTTTATTACAACTTTATTTTGTCTATTTTCTCTTCGCGTAAAATATATACTTTTGATCCCCATTTTACATAGATTCTCCTTTATACCGCCTCTTCGAAATTATCGGTTCAAGGGTCATTTCAGTTCTATAATTTCTATCCTTTGTTAATCTTATTATAACATCGATTTTCACATATATTATTCTGGCATTGAGAAGGAAATCATTATTTAATAAGTAGTACTTAAATATTTGGGTAATAGCCTTTGATCGATTAAATAATGTCAAATGGGTAAATTTTTTTAATTTATAGAATCATTATATGAAATTTTAATATAACATAAATATATAAAATAAATTTGCATTGGCGTATCGAAATCATTTTAATCATATTCTACTAAAACACAATCTCTAATGTTTTTTTCCATATCAAATTGACCTTGTAAAATTACAAAATTTTACTATTCAAAATCATATTTTTTAATTTTATCACAATAAAAAAGTCTAAAATTATGAAATAGTAAAAAAAATATTCATGCAAGGGTAAGAATTTTGTTTCCCTACTTCCGACATGAAATATAATCAAATTTCTTAAATTTAGTCGACTGGAAACGAAGAATAGTTCGGCTTATGACAGATGTACAAATATTTAATTCAAAAGAAAAAAAAATATTTTGAGAACTATAAAAAGTTTTACTTTAAAATCACAGATTGCATAAATAATGTTAGTACAAACGCTGATATATGTTGTCATTTAAGATCTATACTCTCAAAAATATTAATATTTCATATTTTAAGAATATAATTGAGATCAATGCATTTATAAACATATTGCGGTATCCTTTAACACATTAAAGCTCGCTAGAAAACCAAGAAAGATAATTACTTCGAGAAAGTACTTTCACGATATTCTTATAATCTCTATTATATACTTGTAATGCCGTGTAAGTTTATTTTTCACCAAATATATCATTTTTTGTGTTCCTGATATAAAGATTAGTCTTCTCCAATTATTTATATTTGAAGTATCACAAATTATATTTAATATTTATGTCCTCCAAATTTTATAAAATGCGGTTTTTTTTAATTTCAATGATTGGCACAAACTACACATTAGCATATGAAAAAATTAAATGATCATTTATTTTCAATTGTTTTATATAAGCATGTTCTAAAGTTCAAAAAGACGAAATATTTACGATAAAACCTTTTCGTTGATTTCACTATACCGGTTTTTCAATTTTTTTTTATGATATAATGTATAGATTATGTACAAGAATAATTAGACAAATAAGACACTGGAACTACACACTTAAAATAAGAATCTTGAAGCAAAAAATGTTATAAATCTATTCACTTTTTTGGGATTATCAGTAGAAGTCAAATATATGTTGCAAATCGAATTCGTTCTAGATTATTATTATTTTTCTGTGGATTGATTTATTAGGTAAATCAATAAGATATGATAAATGACCCAAAATAAATTATCATAGTTTGACTTTTTTAAATATATTTATAAAGCAGCCATAAGATAATTCAAATATGATAAATGCATTCTAACTTTGCATATTTAAAAAATAGATTATTTTGGTTGATGATTGGGCCGCATTGACACATCAGATCAATAGCTCTTATAGTTCTTATTGCCCATAAAGAATTTTGTTTGATTGTTAAACGAAAAACATTGAGAAATCTCTTGAAAATGTAAAAATCAATTTTAACAAATCATATTCATCAATAAAAAAATATAATGTTCGTTTACAAAATTTGATATATTATACGCACTATTTTATAGTTTTATTTCGTTCTTTAGACAATTAGACGTGTGTTGATAGAGAAACCAAAATTTGTTGACTTAAAGTTGCATGCTAATTATAATTTTCATAGGAATATGATTGAAAAACTATATCCAAGATTAAATATATTCAAAACGGATTAATTTCATGCCATTGTTTTTTAAAAGACTATTTATGTCTATTTCAAAACAAATCTATCGAATATATATGGCAGATATTATGTATAAATTTTTTCAATATAAATTATCTTTGAATATTTTATTAATTGATTACACAACTAAAAAACGCCCAAAACTGTATTTTACAATATTATAGTCGTAAAATTTTTTAATTATGGCATAATTTTGGATTCGCACTTTGTAATATATTATTCAAGTTTAACTTGAAGGATTTCCCATGGAAACATCATATCTATACACTTCTTTTACATACTCTTCGATACCTCTCTCTTTTTAAGACCTCTTAATTTTCGAGCTTTTCTCAATCTTAAAGTTTGGATATATGCCAATATTTTGTTTGTGACTTCGAGTTCTTTCTGATACCTTTCATATTATTCTGATACCATTTCATCCTATGATACTGATTATGTTATAATCTTTACCTTAAACTTGTATTAATGTCAATTATATTGTTATTTAATCATGTTACATTGGTTTCTTGTTTTAGAATATGCTAAAATTAGTATGCTGGCCATAACGATTTCCTTCGCATGTGATGCATTTTTTTATTTAGAATTTTTCAGATCAGTCACAAGAAGGTTAAATTTCAGTTTAAATTTGTTTTATGCATTAAATTTATAAATTTTTATGAATTACAATGTGAAAGCAAAGTCTTTATAATCAAGATAATTTTCACGTGAATAATCTTTTTCTATGCTTATTAGAAAATATAAAAATAAATGCCAAAATATCTAAATAAATCAATCTTTTGGTATAAAACTTAAGACTTAATGGGGTTTTAATCTTTTCTCATCAAGATATATGGCTTCTTCATCTAAAAAATCACCCTTTTCAGGTAATTTAGCTTGGAATTTTGCAACAAAATTTCGACAACATTTTTTCATTTCAAAAAATACTGTTAAATTTTATAAATAACGTAAATGACGCATTAATTATAGGATTTCATCCGAAATTGTTTAATTGACAGGAAATTTGGTTTTATTAAAATAATCAAGTGATTCTTTATTACAAATACATTATAATATTGGGTAATTTATACCCTATGTTAATTTTTTAAATATTTTTTATATTTATAATGCAACCTTACTGTAGATTATTATCTTCTGAATATTCCATAATTACAAAAAAATAAATTTTTGGATTTTATGATTAGTATGGGGTTTTTATATATTATGTAAACAGATAATTCGATAATTTCTTTATAAATATTTTCTTCAAGCGGAATATATTTCCAAAATGTAAAGTTTGATACAAATCCCTCAGAATTTTTAAATTAGTAACTACATTTTTTTTTGGACTTTTAGTTGAATGAATAATTATTTCTTATCTGTGTTTGCATCTCATTAAAATTTTATATAAATTTAACATTGGATTTATATCTATTTATGGCTAATTATTTTTGATTTATATTTTCTTATGTGCAACCTAAAATTGCTATAAAAACACATTATATTTAAATTTATTGAAGTTTCTAAAGTTTACAATCTGTATTAACGCATAATTTAGGTTCAAGACTTATGCGTTCAAGTCACTTTATCAATGATATTGTTTGTGTCCAATGTTTTAGTTAAAATTGTAACATCATTATTTTTTATATTATTTTAATATTACTCATAATCAAATTCAAAGATTTTCGTGTTCTATAACTATTTTATTTGATATTAAGACCTATTCCGTTTTTAAATTCAGAGTATCACATCCAATATTACAGAATTCATTTTTTTAGATTTGAACTGAAAATAAAAAAGGTAAAATCTCGATTTTGGATCACTTACATCGCGACAATGTAGTTTTAAACCAAGCATCAAAATAAATTTAAGAAATAAAATTTTCACAATAAGTTTATGCATCGAGTCATATGTTTTATCACCTATATTAAATGATTATAAAGACGTACCCAATTTTTTTTGTATATCTAGCCTTAAAATTACACATGTTCCTACTCGTTTCTAAATAAACCGTGCATATTCTTATATATTTTCAAAACTATTGAGCGTTTTTATAAGCTCTAATTATCTTAATTTCTTTTCTAGCACTGTTATTATTACCATTAAACAAACTATGTTTATATAAACATGTATTTTTTTTATTGCTGATTGTTCGGCTCAAAATTACATCAAATAAACATCCATATATTATATTGCATTTCTTTTTTATTTGAATATAACACATGTAAATTTTGATATTCTTGAATGTATTATATTTCGTGTTTAATTATTTTGAGGTGCATGCCTTTATATAATAGTGAGAAATAATCATCATGAATAAAATTTTAGCTAAAATAATTGCTAAATATGCTATTAACCATAACATATAAAAACATATCATATAGTTTATTGAAATATAAAGCTCATAACAGAATTTTAAACCATTATTGCCATATTTTTATTTTCATTTCTACATGTTCCTATACCCAGAATAATTCGATTTTCTTAATAAATTTTTTTTATTAGTGTAATAAAGCTTTAATTCGACGTAATTGCATCATAAAATACCAGTTAAAAAAATATATTATATGGTTTTTGATTTTTTACATAAATTACATGAAAAGTTTAAAATTTTTATGCTGATATAAACGTGAACAGTTTATGACTTGTGTTTATTTGAACTTATAGAATTAAATGGAAATGTGTTTTTATTTTCATATATAAAATCTCCTTTTAGAATTTTTTTTTATTTGTAATTAATGGTGCAAAATATCATGAAAAATAAAATAAAATGTAAAATTCGTTATTATAAGATAGAATAATCAAAAAATTAAAAGGTTTATTATTGCCTCGAAATCAAGCAAAATATTTTTTATAGACAAGCTTGTGTTGCATAAATGATAAAATACTAAAAAATCATTCTATGATCATTTCTTTGTTGAAAAACCACATATTTTAAGTAATAAAAAATAAAACATGGTAATTTTTATATGAATACAATTTTGGAACCTTTAGATAATTTTTAAAGCCAAAGGTTGAGTATATTATGATATTAATTTTTCATAAAAGATGTATAGTGTTAAATACGTACTAATAGCAATTTTTATGCTTACTATCTGATTATTGAGATAGTGCATGGAATCAAGCAAATTTTAAGCCCCAAATTAAATATATAATTGAATCTTTGATTATCAAAAAAAATAAAATAAAAATTTATGTAATTATACATATTGATAAAAATTCAAGTTCTCATAAAATAACTACTTAAAGGATTTTATTTTACATATGAATTAGACCATTCCAAATAAACCAACGGAATATCAACAATTTAGATTCTTCATATATCTCCTAATTTTTATTGTATACATTAGCATATCTGCATAGTAACTTGAAAATCTACAAAAAATAAAGGAATCAAATGAATAAATATTTTCAATTGACATTAAGCATAGAAATTTATTCTAAATAAACTTTGATTTATGATTTTTAGAAAACAAATAGCAGGTTTTCACTCCTTTTCACTAAATTTTATTTACCAACTACCTTAAGAAACAAATTGAAACCACAGTTAGATGTTATAGCACTATCATAATGGATTTTTAGATACGGCATTATGTTTTAAAGGCTAAAAATTGCTTCTTTTTTTGCGATTCCGTAACTTAGAAGGATTTCTCTTAGATCTTTTTTCGATCGAATTACCCATCAAATAGCATTAAGACCAATTCTAATCCCATCAATAATTGACTCATAATTTGAGGTATAAAAAATAAAACAAATAAATATTCTTTGCATTCAGTTTATCATGAAATGATTGTAAACTAATTCCCTTAACTATTTTGATTTATACAATATAATTACAAATTTACAAATATCGTTTACACTTCATATATTTTTAAAAATAAAACCGCATAGTTCTTATATCTGGCTGGCTTTGTTACGAACTAATAATGTGCTATTTGGATGTTTTTACTATAAAAGGGACCATATTTTTTTTTTTACATATTAAGATGAAACAAATTTTAGATCAGTTTTATGTTCTGTACCATTTGTTGTGTATATAGTCTCATTCAAATATATAAAACCAAAAAAATAGGTCTTATCCATTTTGAATATATATTATAGTAGTTTGAATTAGACAACAGAAATATAAAACGCATATAAAAGCAAAAAATCCAGTTTAAAATATATTGTACATTTCGTTCATTGTGCTAGCAAATAAATTTATATATCAAGTTATTTAGGACCAGCATTTTTCCTTTTTTTTTGTAAATACAATGCATTATTTTGTAAAATTCGAACAGCTAAACATAATTAGTCACAAACATTGACATAAATTTACTAGTAGTGAATTGAAAAGTTGTTTTGATTCTCATATCACAACTTAATGACCCAAAAGTCTATTTATTTCTTCGAAAAGATGCAAAAAATCATTTAATAGCTCACAAATAAAATATAAAGTTATAGTACCATCATTTATTCTATAAAAATATTTAAAAAAATACCTTTATATTTTAGAAAATCGCTCAAATTAAGTTCTTTTAAAAAAAATATAATAAAGGAATAACATAATTTTAAAACACGGAAAAAATATTTTTATACATATTATAATGATTGATCTTCTTGCCAACATACCCTTTTTAACAGACTTAACATATAAATAATAAAATTTATTTAACTTTAGACTATAAATTCAGCAAATAATAACATAAAGAAGGTTTGAAAACGAATCTTTAAAACAATAGATGTTAGAAATGTGGTATTTTATAGAGCATGTAATTTAAGTACAAATACATACTATCTTAGTGATTTTTAGTTAATTATATTTGTTGCCAAGCACAACTCCAACATTTAGAGATTATAGGTAATAATTATAATCCAAATGTGCCAAAGGGTTTTTTCGTACGTTAAATATATGGAAAAGGGAAAAATTTATAATAATCAATTTATTTATCATAACTGTAAAATATAAATATCATTAGTATTTATAGCTTAAAATATTACCACAAACTTTTAAGAAGTTTATAGCTCTATAAATTCTTTTAACATAATTTCATATATAAAATGTAAAAAAAAAACGTTTTTAATATAATACAAATTAACATATATATATAATTTAAGCGTTGTTTTTTAAAAAATTTAAATCTAATGGGACGATATTATGAATTTAAGAAACAGATATAAAATCAATATGAAAAATACATTTATATAAAGAAGGAAATGATCAAGGATATATTACATGCATCTGGAGCTTGAGAAGATTTGCAAAAAGTTAATGGAGGTTTTTTTTATAAAAAAAGACATCTAAAACATACTCATAGAACAAAAATCAACATATTAACTTCGGTTAATATTCGATTGAGCCTTTTCATAAACGATCACATAAAATTTATTTATAACCCTGAAAACTAAGGCATCAAGTATTATAAATAAAAATTATAATAATACCAAAACTAAAATTCACTATAGATTTAATGTGCAAACATGGTAGCATTACGCAATAGAATATATCTTACAATAAACAAATCGACTTTTTGGTGCTGGCTATGGGATTATATTTAATATCTTATTCCAGCATTTTCATTCAATAACGTTCATCTGAAATTATTAATTTGCTTTTCTAGTAGTAAAAGTGTGGTTAGCTGCAAATATTCTATAAACTGTCCTTGAGTTTCCCCTATCTTTTATACAGGTCGGATAAATCAAGAAAAAATGGTCAAATCTGACTCCTTTATAATTTTTGTGGTCATAATTTATTTTCTAGAAAATTTTAATCCACCGCATTTCAGTTGTTTCTAACATTCATAATATTAATACCAATCAGAAAAACGACTTTTGACATCTACGCCCTCCTTGAAAGTGCCTCTTTCATTTTAAACGTATTTAGTATACCAATTAATGTTTCATACAAATCATATTATGCACAACCACTACCTTTTTTATTTTACATCACTTATATTTTTGTATAATGTTGATATCTATTGCATAACAATTAGTATTTTTACGAACTTTGATCATATGTATTCAAATATCAAAAGAACTTAATTTTTGCACTATTAAGTTACAAAAATTGCATAAAAATATATTATTCCTTTTTTTTAACTTCTCCGCATATTAGACATAATCACTCTATTTACTATTTATACTTTAGTTTTTGAATTACAAAAAATATTTTTATTTGATTGTTTATTTTGAATTTTTTACATTTAATTCGTTTCTAGCAGCTTCTATTTTTTTCGAAGTAATTTAAAAGTATAATAATATTTTTTTAATCTCATTTATAACAGGACCCAAGGTTATAAAAGCATCATCAACAATTTAACCATAATTATTCTACGAATCGGGTTTTTTGTAATCTTGCGAAATCTTAGGCTTGTGCGTATGAAACATGTCTATCAGTATTTAATCATTTGAAGTAAAAAAAATGAGAAATGCCGCATAAATTATTTCTTAAACAGAGTAAAATTGATACCGATTTAAACCAATTTTAAGTTTAATTTCTTTAATCTTCAAATATTTTGAATCGACTTTCTACTTTTATTGGTGACAGTATGCTTTTACAATATGAATTTGAAAATAATAAATACCAAAAACAAAATTTTTCGAAGTAAGAATATCCTTTCAGCAATACTCTAATTCTATCGAAAAGTACAATAAAATGGTTAATTATCTATAAAAGACTCTATATTTAACAATAAAGGGTTTAAATAAACGTTTTCTATCAATACAAATATAATGTATAAGATAACATGAATTTTTTTAAATTTTAATTGAGTAATTTCTCGCTAGGGTAAAGGGTTTTAAGAAATTAACAGATCGAATAATATGAATTTAAATTGGTTTTCTTCAAACTATATAGTACGCATCTAAATATGAATCAAGAGACATTTTTCATGAAGAAATCTTTGATTTTTCCACAAGATATCAACTGAGCTATAAACTATAATCCGATTCCGAAATTAAATGATCAATATATTCAAATAAGACAGATTTAACTTTTATTATCATTCAAGAGAGTACGACTTTCATCGTAAAAGATGGGATTTTTTTAAAAAAATATGGATTGCATAATATGATTCACATATTATTTGTATTTTTATTCAGTGTGAATCGTTTTATTTTAAATTTTGTTGCAAAAAGTGTGCATAAAATACAAACCCATAAAAAAATATCCAAATATAGTTTATAGAAAACAACCTATTATCATATAAATAATATATCAATTTGAGACATTATTTTGTCCATGCTTTGTCTTATTTTTTTTTATATTTTCCGTAGTACCTTGTATAAATAGATAATAGGTATATCTATCATTAAAAATGATTAAAGTTGTATAATATTATCGAATATCTTAAGATGTAGAACCCACAATCGAAAGAAAGTAATATTTGAAAATATAACCCTTAATGTGATACATCATTTTGGGATGAATTTATCAAGATGAAGCCACCAAAGCATCAAAGACGAGTAAAAACCATCAAAAGACGAAGATATGTTATGATATGTCAAAAACAAGAAAATTACCACAAAAAAATGTAAACGGACAGAGACAATATAAATTATTTACAGCATAATTAGATATATTTGGTTTTCAATATCCTTTTATTTTTCTTTATGTTTATAATTTGTCATTTACATCGAGCAATATTTTATTTATTTATGGGTTAATTTTCTTTTATCGATTTTATCTATTTAGACGTGTTCAGCGTGTTAGGAATATTGCACAACTCCTTGATGCATATTTTGACACCTTCCTCTGATCTATCTTCATCAACTGCTCTTCTTCTCTCAAATGAGATGAGTTCAAGTGTCTTGCGCACATCGAGCAATAATAAATATTTTGAGATAAGCAAGTCAGTATATAAATAAAAAAATATATAATTAACAAGATAAAAAAAACAGTATAAAGATAAATACGCACACATTAATTTATTTATAATTTTTCATCATTGATGGACAAAAATACACCCCAATTTTTTCATATTACTGAGTAGTTGGTTATATTCAAGTTATTGTTTCATATTACTTTTAAATGGTAATTTGTCTTGGGGTAAATTTTAATTAATTCATCAAAAATTGATTATAGAAAAACAAATTAACACTTATAATATAAATTGTTTGAATCATAAAAAAAGTAATGATATATAAAATTATAAAAATAATATACACTAAAAATTGATATTATATTTTATCTTTATGATCTTTTCAATTTATTTATTGAATTTAGAAAAAAATATAGCAAAAAAATCGGGTTTTTTCTACAAGACATACGCGATTTCACAAATTTATTTCTGTTTAATTAATAATGGTTCTACTAGAATACATTAAATATAAATTTAAAAAAACTATAAAAATGATTCTCGATTTAGAAAATTGAACATATTGGTACTAGAATGATATTTTATACTTTTATATAACAATTTAAAGCATATTACAAAGTATACAACGAATCAATAGTTTTTTATATGTTAACCTGTAGCACATGAAATAATAAATTTTTATAAATATGTTTAAAATTATTTAATTAACCATATTGGAAATCAACCTAATTTTGAGAAATCCAAGGAATCCAAACATTGTTAATTTAATATTACGCACAATGATTGAATTTACGTAAATAAGATTCCATATAAAAATTTGCATACAACCCTCAAAATTTATATAGCATAAAAAAGGAAAATAAAATACAGACTGGTAGACATAATATATATTAAAGTATTTAAATGGTTCATTTAAAATTCTTTGAAAAATTCAGTTTAGACTTAATTATAGAATGTGCCAGGAATATATAAATTTAAGACGTATTTATAACCTGAGCTTGATGATATTCGTCTTAAAATTAGACTATTTTTTTTTCTTTCAGTTACAACTTTATTTTTATTTAGAATATTAAAACGATATTAAAGTATATTAAAAATGATGTTTTATTTGATATATAAAATTAATATAATGGTTATCAGTAAGTGGTTGTTTAACGTGATTAAAATTGTATGTTTAAATATTGGGAAAGGGTGCTAGGTGTTATATAAGCCACTCTTGGCTATAATCGTTTAAGATTTAATATAATTATTTATTGATACATAAAAATCCATTATTTTCTACAAATTCGAGAAAAATCATCGTATATGATATTCTTATAAGTACCTATTCTTGGATATAAATTTTCAGAATCTAATATATTGTTATTTAGTGATATTATAGGAATTTATTCTTTGCCATAATTTTTTTTTCTGGATCGTATATTGTTATTTAGCGTTATTATAGAAATCTATTCTCTGCTATTAATTTTGAGAAGAACCGTGGTATACGATATTATTATAAATACCTATTCTTGACTGAAATTTTTTAGGATCTAATGTTGTTTAGTGCTATTATATGAATCTATTCTTTCATATAAATTTTAGAAAAATCGTATTACATATTATTACCATAGAAATATATTATTTGCTATAATTTTACAGAAAACTCATCTTATATAGATGGAAGCTAATGAGCTAATATAGATGGATTATATATTTATACACATTATATATTATTATGATCCCTAAGGTACTTTACGCAATTTAAAGTAAAGCAAATTTCTGAATTAAAAAGGATCGTCTAAATTTATACAAATTTAACCATAATTTCTGATTGATCTATTTTATTAGGCAAGCTAAAAATAATGAAGTCTTCAAATTGCCTTTTTTAAATTAATTTTAAGCATATAAAGATGAACGGAAATGTTTTCCTTTGTGAATGGCCTCTTTATTATTTATAATATCATAAAACTTTATTTGAATTATTATTTAGCATTAAATTTTATCAAACCTTTTTTTATAATATTGTTTTAAGAATACCATTAGTAAAAGGGTTGTTTTTCTTTATTTGTGATATATAGTAGCTTGATTTTCATTTTATAGTTAAAAAATTTGAGAAATTTTGAATATTTTATAACTACTATTGTAAATATTGAAACAATTTGTCGATGAAACAATTTATTGAAACATAAGCACGATATCTACGATAATTTGAAAATAAACAGGAATGGTTAGCTTATGTGGAGAATTAAAATTATAAAGTACCATTAATTTTCCAATATCCCCAATAATCCAACTCAAAAACAGTTCTTTAGGAAGTCTCTTTTTTTCTGTTCTATCGCCTATAACATATTTCTTATCCATTTTCTTAATTAAAAGCTGAACTAATCCAACAGACGATTCAATAACTAGATTGAAATATCCACATAAAGTAAATATAAATCTCGAAGAAGATTGAAACCAACTTATAGCATGAACTGTTATTATGAAAAGAGATACAAACATAAGATTGACAGCAAATATACCATGTCTCTTATAAATCTTTCCTGTACTACGATTATTATATATCCGTGCCTCAAGAATTCCCAAACAATGCTTATAATTATACACCAATGTTGTTTGTACAGCTGCAATAACAATTCCTTGTATAAGAATGGCTTTATGGAATTTTTCTACTTGATAAAGATAGAATTTACAAATTGAACTTATGACAAGCATTAAGCTAAGCAATGGTGAGAAAACAATGTTTCGAGATAGTATTTGTGGAATGTACCCAATTATTGGCGCAAATATGAAAATTATGTTTTTTAGATGGTCTATCATTTCTGCCTTTTCCATAAATATAATTTCGATTCTCGATTTTAATGCGAATAATTTAGGGATCACAGTTTATTTGATGAAAGCCAATGAAATTTAGTGAATTTAGAGATATCATATAAAAATGTCAAAAGAATTATAAACTTATTTTTGGAAATTTAGTAATATAATTTAAGATAATCACCTTGAAATAAATGAATACTTAAACAATCTTTAAAAATATTTAAATTCTTCAATTTTTGGTTTAGGCCAAATTTATCCACCATACAATAAATCATATCAACAAGGTTTGGGATAAATATAAATTTAATCATATCTCGCATGGAGTCGTTACAAAATCGCATAAAAAATATGTTAAGTAGTTAAAAATACCGGAAGAAGTAGAAGCATACATGTAAGCTCTCACACTCACAAGAATCGAACTCATCTCATTTGAGAGAAGAAGAGCAGTTGATGAAGATGAATAGGGAGATGTCGAAAGATGTATCAATACGTTGTGAAATATTCCCAATTGGCTGAACAGGTCTAAACAAATAAAATAGATAAAAAGAAACTTAACCTATATATAAAAATAAAAAATAACATCGCATTTCACAGATGGGCCACAAAAATGAATGATCAATATCACACTGTATATCACGATCATAATCTATGATAGCTTAAAAGTAGTTTTTAAAAAGAAATTCGATGATAATAAGCAATCTAAAAAAACAAATATATTCTCCTTAATTTTAAATGCGGGCATTAACAGGCAAATTTTTACTAAATGGGCATATATCAAGGCAGTTCTTGCTAAATTTTGCCATGTTCAGCAAAGAAAAACAAAAGTTCAACGTTATTTAATATTCTTATTTATGATCCATTCTAAAACGTTAAAATTTGCGATAAGAGACTATTATCTTTATTATGTATGTGCTTAAGTTTTTTCTACCATATAATTTTTTATTGAAAAGACATTGAAAAATTATATGACGCACCAATTATACTACCCTTAATTATATAAAATAGGCATTTTAATAACTTTACTGTATTAAATCAACAATCATATCTATAGTAAATTCACAATTAATAGACCGTTAAAATAATTATTAAGACATATTATAATCATTTGTGCAATTCATAACTTAAATATCACATTGATAATTATAGAAGCATGCTAATAATAAATCATCTGTTGATCACTTAATTATTAGCCATCAAATTACAAATAAAGCATACTAAAATTCATTAAGAATTTTACGCATATTTCATAATCTATAAAGCATTAAGATAATATTAGAGCACAATAATTAATAAGAAATCATTCCTGCATGATAAACAATATTAATAATCATAAAAGCATGCTAATAATTAATTAAGAATCATGTATGTAATTTGATATTAATAAATTATTTAAATAATATAGAGGTACAATAGAAATTAATAAAAAATCTTGAATTAATAGATCGTTCATGATAATAACAAGAAAAATAAGAATAAATGAAATATTTACAATAGATTTTCAAATACAAAACCACTTTCAATCATACATTATACTTCAAATATTTAAGAATTCAGCAAAAAATTTAAATTTAATGCTAATCGATGCATAATAAACGGAATAGAATGATCGATTCGCAAAAACATTACCAAATGATTTAAAATCGTAGGTATTAAAATGACCTAGCTTTTACATACTCACACGGTCTTTTCCTTTTAAATGTAAAAATTATTTTTTGTAAATGTTTTTCATTTTAATATACCAAAATATCAGTGTAACAGCATTAAATTCAAAAGATAAGTTCTTATATACTATATATTTATTCTAAGCATGAAAATAGTACTTCTAGCATTTTTAATTATAGTTATATAAAATATTCATAGGTAGATCAAATAAAAGGACAAAAGGTAAAGGCCTGTTAAAATTTGTTACTTTGTCATTTTTATGCTTTTTTTTCTGTGTCAGTATGGGTATATATCTACAAGCTGTAAAATATTAAACTAAAATTAAATACCTAGTTCATTAGTGTTAGGTTTGTAAAGAAACCTCATTTATTCTATTCACAAATGGGTAACTTCTATGGATGGTGCTGTACTATTTCCGTTTGTCAAAATACCATAGGTTAATGAATATGACCTAATACTGGCACCTTAACCTTAATATCTGAAGACAAAAAATATGCATAGAAAAAATTGGTCTGTAAAATTTGTTGCTCTATTTTTTTTTAAAATATTCTAAGACTTAATGTTTACAGAATGAAGCGAAATTTGTTTTTTTAATTCAAATGTAACAATAACAATAATTTTATACAGTCCTTCAAGATTATAATTTATTTATGGGCTAAATTTATAGTTGTAATTTTAATTTTTGTTCTTAGCCCCAGCTATTTTGATTCTCTGTACGCACAGCGTATTTATACTTCCGGCTATCTTCTCCTCTCTAAAGTCTTCTTCAATACCCTTCCTTCATTCGAGACCCATTAAATGAAGGCTTTTTTTTATTATAAGGTTTTTATATATGCCTTAACCTGGTTCTTGACATCTATTCCTTCAGGTATATTTTATGATGTTGTGTCATCACATCGTCCCATGTTATAACATATAGGATAATTTTTTCCTGCACTTGTATATTAATGACAGCCCAGATGCTAGCAGATTACAGTCCTTTAATAAGACTCTTTTTTTTGAGCATGAAAAACTCAATGGGTTTTATATTGTCTGCTTAGGTAAAAATATAATATATGAAGAGTGATAAATAATTAAAATACCCAAAACAATACAAATATATTCCACACATTTTTCATGAATATTAATAAGTTTGAAATGTTAAAATACACTCGGTTAGATATAAATAAACTTTATTCACACGGTACACTCTCTATTTAAAAAGCTTTTAAATATATAATAGGCACATCCTCGATACTTATTGTATATATGATTAAAAGTTTACATTAATGGATTTTTTTTGGAATAAAACCATGGTATTGCATTTGCTTTGGTAGTTTTGAAAAAATATTCGCTAATCGTGTAGAAGGTTAAAAATATACCTAGAAAAACACAAAAATCAGAACTTTAAATATTTTTTCTAATATATAACCCAGACCTACTACACATATCAAATTAGCTTATAAACCTCTCAGATTGACATAAAATTTCAAATTATTTTTTTCTATAAATTTTTGTATATTTAAGTTATTTTTAGATTTATTATTAGCAGAAACAATTTCATCTTAAACTTTAGAATTTTATCCCAAAAATACTGTAATGACTATGTGAACACTGAATTAACTTCTAATTGTTATTTATATGTATACTCAAATGATATACTACCACTTTATTTTTACTAAATATTCACATATTTGTTTATCCATCAAATATTTGTTGATTTATCATAGACATGACTATATAAATATAAAATTAGTTGAATTGGTTGAGAAATATAAAATCTCTAAATCATAAGCACGGTTTTTATATTTAAATTATAAATTTAGAAGAATGACGGTATTTATCTATGTTTTTCTCTTATAAAATCATTAGGAAGCATGTATTTTATCAATATAAATTTTATGGTCGGCAGCTTAAAATTTTATATATGACTGGCTGTCGCATATAATATCTGATAAAAATATGAATATTGCATCCAAAAAATGATAAGTTATATTTCTCATACAAAAAACTAATGACTACACATATTTATACCTCTAAAATCAAATACATAAAGACTTATTCTCACAAAAAGGGTTAGCATTGTAAATAAATACTATTAGTATAAATTTATTTTGTTAATTGCTATTTATGTATCAGTTTTAATCTTAAGCTGACTGTAACTTTCTTGAATAATTCATGTAGCATGTAATAACTTTATTTACATCTGTTTATCATAAGTGGTTGGGAAGAAGGTGTAAAAAAGACCATATCAACCTTTTTGCATATAATTTTACAAGAATAGCCACACTAAGCCATGTGATTGATAAAATAACTTAATTTTTTATTAAATAAATGTATAGATACAATTACTTAAACAACAAACACATATTTGTGTTGGTTTTTAAATGTTTTGATATTAGTTCTACAGATTTATCTCCCCTCAAATGAGCAGTTTTATGTGTTAATTATATACAAACTTAAATGTAGATTCAGGCACCTAGCTCCAAAATATTATATCATCTAGAAAGCATGCGTCAACAATTTTGAATACATAAAATCTTTTATTATTACAAGATAATCCAGCGCAAACCTCATCAACAAAGGCAAAATTAATTTTTTGAATATTTGAGCTTATGTAATGTTATAAGCTAAAAAAATCAGTGTCTACATTAAATATGACAAACGTTCTTAAAGATTTTGCAAATTGCAAGCCTTTGTGAGAAATTTAATACATTCGTATAAAATAATATGTTTAGTTTTGAAAAGATGCAATAGTGGATATTTATCACCCTGATGTATCACCTTTCACCGACTTATAATTTAATAAATAATTGAAAGTCACATAAATTTATCTATTATCATTTAATAAAAGATAATTATATTACACTTTAAATATTCTATAAAAATAAAGTTTTTCGTCTTTTATATAATTGTTTACGTTTCCATTAAAAAATAATGTATAATAGTCTTAGTCAAAAACAATCTATAAGTAAAAAAAAGTAAAAAAAAAAATATTATACACATTTTTTGTGTAATTTCTGCCCCAAA
The DNA here is from genome assembly GCF_057557595.1 of Rhyacophila brunnea. Classification (NCBI taxonomy): domain Eukaryota; kingdom Metazoa; phylum Arthropoda; class Insecta; order Trichoptera; family Rhyacophilidae; genus Rhyacophila; species Rhyacophila brunnea. The sequence goes on along the minus strand of NW_028233346.1, from coordinate 800,964 downwards.
TATTCTCTATAACTTAATTTTACTTAAATATTGGATGCAAAGTAATTAAATAAGTAAATAATGGATTGATATTGTTGTTTGTAAAATAAATTTTTAGAACTGAAAAACGTATATTTATGGGATTTCAGCTGCATAATCTATAAATTTTGGTTTTATTTAATTATTTTATGTCGAATAAAGGTTTTTAATGATTAAAACGATCTATATATATAAAGGAACTATAAGAAATCAAAATAAAAACCACGTATGAAACTACAACTAAATAACCCATTATATTCGCATGGTTATATTCTTCACGCACATGATAAACATCATTTAATTTGATGAAAAAAAATAATATATTTATGATCAATACGATAAGTAGAACGTTCATGCACAGAAGCTCCAAATACAGCAGATATTCGTGTAAAATCCATCTAAAATATGCTTAAAGAATAAAAACAACCACTTCAAGTGCCAAAAAACACTTTATATATTTATTAACAGCTGCATTGGGTTGTTCTCTATTTCTCGAAACTCCAAAATGCTGATTGATCATTGATAGTTTTTTATTGGGCCAATAATTTGTATTTTTAGATATAGTAAAATAGTGGGAACGACTTGTTTATAAAAAATATAACATTTTAGGCAACAAAAACTACATTAGAAGATGAAAATTTATGAATGTATCAAAGAAAGCAGAAAATAGTCATTCTGGCCAGAACTATTTCTGTTTAAAATATATGAGTTTAAAATCGACCACAATAAGCATGTTCATATAAAAAGTCAATACACTAAATAAGTTTTATTTTGAGATTCATTTTAACATACATTAATTTTTCTGGATGAAAATATCATACCATGTGAAATATCTAGAATAATAAGTGTGGTCAGCTTAAATTAAATCGAAATTTTATTGGTGGTTTTAACAGGCAATCAAAAATTCTACAAAGATATGACTAACTAAAACATAAAGATTGAATATAAATTAAATAAGATTAGAATATCCAACTGCAATGATGGAAATCGACCAAACATCAACTCAAATGGTTCTAAACATTATATGCACCAATTATCGATGATAGTAAAGTTGAAATAAAAAATAGTTCAATTTATGTTTCGCTAGAAAATATAGCAATGCAAACACAAACTATTTTAATTTAATGATGAAAAAAAAAGCTTACACATTATGCATCAATATTTAAATCGTTTTAAATATCATCATGTCGGTTTTAACAGATATTATTTGTAATTACTTTCATCTATGGTCTCGTTCTACTGTGAACTAGATCCAGATATAGACTCGAAAATAGACGGATTTACTCATTTATTCTGAAAAAAAAGAAAATAAATTTATTATTGTTATAATTAAAACGATACCATGAATATATATTTCATAATTATGAAAAAATTGAATCGACGAAATCCGATTTTTCGAAACTTTGTTCGATCGTATTTAATTAAATACCATCCCTATAATCTGATAATACTTTGGCGGTTTTACCTTCTCTCTACTAGATATCTCATACAATTCCAGTAAAAATATAAATCATATTGTTTTAGGCAAAAATAAATTTTTATTGGAATTTATAGAGGTTTTTTTGATGTGATGTGGCGGATACGCGTTTTTTAAATCCCAAACATATATCGAATACATGTAAATATTGATCATTGTGGAAACATATAAGTCAATAAACGACTCAACTTAGATAAAAGTGTGTTTTATGCTCTATATACACATAAATACAAGCCTCTATCTAGATCTTATAACCCTGAAAGCAGCACACATAGATGAAAAATATGTAATTGGAACAAATATTCGTTTTTCTTGGAATATAAGAGCATATAATATTATTGGTATTATTATTCGTCATCAATATTACAGAATATTATTACATGAGATGGTAGAATGATTAAATATACAAGATGAAGCCAAGAGAGATAAGAGCAGGATGCAAAGGGAAAAAATAATTCAGATTATATTTGACTCATGAGCCACATTAAAATTGCAAGGATCAAGAATCTACAGAGGAAAAGGCAAAGGAAGTAGAGACATTGTCTGTTTTAAAGAAATGAACGAGCTATTTTTTACGCGAAATCTATTTCTAATATATACTATCGGATAAAAAATCATTTATTTTATTTTTATTAAATTTTAATACTCTGCTCATTTAATCTGTAAAATTAGAAGCAAAAAACGAAAGATTAGATGATTTAGGAACAAATGATCATATATGAGAATTTATTTTTATATATAAAACATATATTTACACAAATTGATCATAATAAATGTACGAAAAAAATAAACTATAATTACATATAACCTATATTTTTAATTCGTCAATTATCAAACTAATACAATAATTTTGTGAGATTCTTTAATTACATATTATCAATAGTATAATTTCGGGTAATTACCCTAATTTGGCTTGTATTTTGATCTTCTTATATATGAAATTACCTTTTTATCATATAAAATATTGACTAAATAAGGCTTCTAAGAGCTTAAATCCTTCGTATTTATTGTCACGCGTACTCAAAGTGATTGAAATCTTTCTCAAAGATGGCAGCCAATATATGGAGTAAATAAGGGTTTTAATAGTGATCATGCAAAAGGAATATGCTAAAATCATTCTATACACTGCATATACTTTTGCTAAAACCTGTAAGTTTTTTCCCATGCTGAATCACAGCTTGAATACTCACACAATAATCGTGAATCCCCTTTTAACTCGTCAATGTGTTATAGATGTCTTTTTAAATCTATACAAAATCCCTACAGGTATCTATATTTTAAGAAAATTTAATTTTTTTAAGGCTAGGTACAAGTAAGATCTGCGACCATTCATAAAACGCGGCCTTGAACCCACCCACCAAAATTAATGGCAGAAATATTATTTTATGATTTTAACTATACATAAATATATATACTCTTTAGTTAAAAATAAATTATATGCTTTATTATACATAATATGGTTTTTTAAATAATTTTTATAATAAAAAAGTCAAAACTATTGAATCGGTTCTATCCAATCAAACTCGGCTTCCCCAAAATCATTTGTTTGTGTATTTATGCAACAATATAAAAACAATATTGATTTTCAATATATTTTTAAAAGATAATTAATCCGAAATATTAATATAATTATACAATTATATAAATATCCAATTCAAAAAAATGGTGTATGATATCTTATATAAAAACAAGAATTGTAGAAAAAATATTGAATAAGATGTACATTTTATTTATATTTTCCCATGAAAAGGTTTTTTTGGGTATGCCTTGGAATAAATCAATCCCAATTTACCATTCTTTCTATAATTAATTTGTTTGAGTAATGAAAATTCGAAACTAGTTCACACCCTCTAAATACAGTAAAAATATAAAATATCATGTTTATATAATGAGTTCATGTAGATTTTATATTTATTATATTATACACTTTATTAAATTCTTTTTATATAACTCAGTTTGATTTAGTTAAAAACTCAAGATTTTCAATTAAATATATTATTTTCGCAAAATAGTAATAAATCACATTTTTTAAGTGTTTACCTGCGTTCTCGGAAATTGACCGATGAAAGTAATTTTAATATAAGCTCCTTGTACATACGAATACATTCAATGTTTTTATAAATTTATGCTATAATTTATATTTAATTTTTTTTCGATTACTAAAATCTTAATTGCGCTACAATAGGCAAATAAATACTACTGCCGCTTATTAGGGAATTAAAAATATCAATCTATTTAATAAGAATTAATTACGAAAATTTGTACATGTCGCAATGCAAAAATAATATATATAAAAAACAATCACCAAAAAATTTACATTTTCGGTTCTCTAAATATAATAGAATAAAAAACGAAAATCTTTTTATTTCCGGGTATTAGTCAAATATACCATATGAAAAACATGATGTGAAATATGAATGTAGCTTTAGATTTGAGAAAATATAAAAATAACATTTTAATCATTATAAATAATAAAAAAACCTTAAAATCGGAAAACAAATGATCAAAATTAAATTAATTCATTGAAAAGCGAACATCAATAGAAAATAGTTTTTTTCTAACGAATTATGTGCAATTTTTAAAATATTTCTACATCTAAAATTTGCCTCTTCAGATTTTTTAATGCTAATACATTTTATTGAACAAGTAACTTACCATAAATAAAATTATTTTATGTGTCAGAAAAAAATTTAATCCGTCATTTGTTAGTAATACGCAGAATTAATAAAAAATTTGAAATGAAAATTTTCATAAAAAATAATTTTATCTAGTATATTACGTTCCCTATCAACATGTGCTTTTGTAAAAAAAGAAGCCAAAAATCAAGCCTATATTGAAAAAAAAATGCATAATGCCTTTTTTTTGTAACAACTTGCTTTATTTTTGCGTTTTTTTACAAAATTGTACTGTTTAGTTCAAAATATATAAAATTGGATTCATAAGAACATAAGATATTCTATCGTATGCTTAGAATACTCTAGCCATTTATTTTCTATAATATTAAATAACCACTAGTATTCCTAAATTTATATGATGCTATATGAGACCTAGATGCTCTAACTTGTTTCATTCTATTTGATAATCTTTTTTTCATGCTGCAATATTAAAAAAAGTTCTTTACGTAAAGTATGAAACTATTCAGCATATACAATATGATAAAATTAATCAATATACAAAAGGCACTATGTTAAAAGACCGCCTATCTTTCAATTTTAAGGTAGCTTTCTAATTGATATAATTTCAAAAAATGGACTGTATTTATTTGGAAATTTACATATAATAATTAACCAAAAGTTGTGTAAAATTAGCAATATTATCCCTTAATAAGTTCAACTAATAAGAAGAAGTCGTTTTATTTCGATTATAAGATCCCAACTTGTCTCCCAATAGGCTTAGAAATGTTGAATAAATTTATTAACACCGAAAAAATGTTTCCGTGTGAATGAGTGCAAATTCAATCAATTTTAATTGATTAAATCCACTTTTTCATACAAATTTCAGAACTTTTTTTGGCTCTTAATGCATTGTTATTAAACAAGTATATACATTATAAGAATACATCATATAACAAATATTTAGAAAATACACAAACAAATAAAAGAAAAATATACATTATTTACTGATTTTCTGCGTAATACATGGACACACCCGTGTTTTTCTAATAAAAAACTTTTTAAGTATCATGCTTAATATTACAGCGGCTTTTGAAAAAAAAAACTTATATATTTATTCGAAAATCTATTAAAAGCTAAAAATTATTTCAACAAAATACACAATTTTGTTAGCTGTTAAAAAGAATACGCAAATAATTTTTAATATAAAATGCAAGAAGAAAGGACATTATAAAATGATTTTTTTTTCAAAAGAAATAGCAAAAAACATGCAAATATTTTTCACTCTTAATTCAATCACAAAATTCACGTATTTTAGGATGATAATCCGCGATTGAATTTGATCATTAAAAGGCATCTTTCATTTTTGGAATTTGCTATAGTTCTTGCTAACTATTGTTTTACACAATATTTTTTATATACAAGAAAATTTATTTATGATTTATATTATTTATTTATTGAAATTTTAGAATATATTATTATATAGTTCTTTGGTACACAAAAAAGAATTTCTGATGCTAGGATTTTAATTCATTTTTATAATTAGTAATATAGAAAAAAATTGAAATTATGTAACTTATTTCGCATGTCAAAAGTAATTTAATTTTTATATATGAATATTTAAAAATTAAAAAGAATATTATAATTATGATAACTGAATTATGTTGTTCTATAGAGAAGATGTAATTGTATACAAACATTTAGATAGAATATATATTTATGATGTTATAAGTAAAAAGCCATATTTATTTCTTTTTGAAGATTAAACTATATTTTTTCGACAGTTGTTCATTATTTAACAGTCTAATGTTAAAAATTTAAATTTTACTTATTATCTTGGCTATTTATAGCATTTGAACTTCCTGTATCTATAAATCAGTAGATAACCACATATTTTACAGATCGGTTTTGATGACTCAATATGGATAATGAATAAAAAAATAGACTGTGGATCAAAGAACTAATTTTAAGAAATTTTTGAATTTGTTGTTGGTGTAGATAAATGTTTGAACAAAATACCAAGGAATTTTTATATTATATTTCATTATATTTAAGCTTTTAGCTATGCAAATTTCAACATTGTGACTTTTGTGCTTTATTTATGTTCAAATCAATTGACGATTCTATTTGATACAGTTTGACTTCATATGCACATATAGGCTAGCCAACTTTTAAATCTACCAAATATCCGAATAAGATAATAAAAATAAAAGGATTCAATGGCATCATTCTGTGTATTGATATTTGAGCTAGATTGATATAAAGAAAGGGGTATATAATTATTTTTTCTACGGCATTAAAAGAGTCCATAAATTAATTCCAATCTTATTCATGTTTTCAAACAGTTTATAATTTGTGCTAATATTTATAAAGAAAAGGTAATTATACTTAGAAAAAAATGTTTGACTTGTGATTTTTCAATATTCTTAATTTAATTATCGTTTTAAATTAAATTGGTTGAGTTCGGATCGAAAATGAAGATACATAAAAAAATAAATATAAAGTTGCATTGCTTTGGCATAATGTATGCAATTTGTTATTTTTATCAAACAAAAATGGTTATGATCCCCCCAACACAAAACCGTATAAAGTTTGTGCAGTCGTTACTAGAAAAAAACTTACGAACCCTACATATGTCACAATTTGGTATGTATTATTTTTAAAAAAATAATTGTTATGCATGTATATTAAATTCCTTTCCAGCTTAATGGAGCTTGTTTTGTATTATTTTTCGAAAATATCCAACCGTGTCTATCTTATTATCATTTTATGCAATAAATTAAATAAGAGAGAATAGTTATTCATATTGTATTTTATAATTGCTGCATTGATGTAATAAGAATATTCTTTAAAAGGCTTTTTCGTTTCTTCATTAGCAGAAATTTGCATTTTTTTTGTAACTTTCGATTATTTTAATTGAAATCATCTGATTTGAACTCTATGCTGCTCAGAAAAGGAAATTACCAGCAGAAGTAGTGTCTATTTATAGAAAACAACTGATTTTATTGATTTTCTTTCCTATAAAAACGATCAAAAAAGAAGCGTGCTATGGGGTATTTATTACATAAACACATGCATTTATAAGGTGTGATAAAAATAGCAGGCGACATCAATATGATTATTTATTTGGGTTTAAATATATTGCGCTATTTTACTATAGATTGTTTCGCATAAAAATTTAATCATATGATCGGCACATTGACCTCCCACTGTAAAGAAATTTACCTGGAATAAAACTTGCGAATATGTTGATATGCTCAAACAAATTAAGTAAAATATTTTCATTGTGTTTTTGAAAAATCAGATAATAAATGTTGATAAACTTTGCAGGAAATTCATTTTTTATCAAATAAAATCAATTTTACTTTGTTTATTATAAATTTTATTGTAAACAATAATTCAAATAAACGATACACATTATTACCATTGTGAGATTATTAAACTTATTCATATGACGAAGATTTATTCGTAAATAAAATTCATATGATCATATAATAAATCCTTGCATTTTATATTCATGGAAAAAACACATAAAATATAGTAAGATCTCAAAGAAAAGGTATATCTAAATATACTCTTAACCACCCGAATTTATGTACATAATATTCTATACGCGCATATTATGGATATAATAAAAATCCTCCAAGCCTTTACCTATTTTTAATTGAATTATAATAAAAATTATCTTTTAATGTGTCAATTATGAAATATTAGTAAAAAATAAACCATATAGTCACGACTTAATATAAATAAATGTTCTCTTATATAGATCGGAATAAATTATCAACCTTAAAAACTTAATTGTTATTAAGGCGCCAGCATTTTATACTTGCAAAAAAATTTAAGTTTTGACTGAAAAATACGCGTTTTCACTTGAATTATTTCGAGGTTCATCAAGATTTTATTGAAAATTTGTATGCATTTTATATTTTTAAACTTATTTTTAATAAAATAGAATAGTGCAATTATATGGTGTCTGAATTATATTGGCATGATATTATTATAGAGCTTTAAAATGGATGTAATAATTATAAAAATATCAGCGAAGCAAAAAATAAATATAGATAAATTAATAATATATTTACTAATAAAAAATTAAAATTAAAAACAGGTTAAAACACATTCCCTGGCACTGGATTCGTTCCAAAAGTACCATGAAATATGCCAATAAGCAAGAAAAGATAATAAATAACTCGATCTTTAGGACTATAAAAACCATTTGTACAGAAGTCCCATTTATTCATGAAATTTTCTTATAACATTTAAACAAGAGAAAAAAACACTTCCACCATCGTGAAATTTACTTTCTGTTTATCAAGAACATACCTTAGTCTTTTATAATATTGATTTATCATACCTTTTTTATATCATTTTAGACAGAAATTTCTTTAGAAATCATGATTATTAGGGATTTAAGCTTCAAGTTTAATGCGTAATAGTTGAGATAAAAATTAAAAAAAGAATGTAACTCGATTAAAAAAACATATAAAAAGATGTCTTTTAATAATAGAAGATATATATGAAGATCCGACAAACATTAAAGCTAACTTATATTGAATGATTTTATGTGGAATATAATTCGACAAATTTAGTTTCTGCTTAGGTCTGGTTGTGCGACAAGAAATTTGTTTGCCAAAATTAATCACAATCATCTACAAATGAAAATTGAAGAAAATCTTATTTTTTAAGACATTATAACAACTTTGAAATAAAATACTTCAAATGGAAAATTAAAATACGTATCCCGCGATACTCAAAGAATCCAGTCCACCGTTTTCAAATATAATATCAAAAAGGATAAGTAAATTAATGCGTATTAATCTTTATAAGAATATATCGAAACACTATATATCTTAAATATAAGTTATTTGTTTTATTTCACAGAATAATTTTTGTATTTGCTTTAAAGTGTTATTATTGATTATTTTTTTTACCAATCGATTAATTTAAGATTCTAAATAAGAATAATGAAGTGGTTTTATAATTTAAGTTATTAATATTGATTTCATAGATTTGACAAATATAATTATTACAGATTATTCAGGGTAGAAATTTCGCACAGAGTTTTAAGATCAGAAAAATTAATATCAAGAAAAATTTATACGTATAGTAATTGCAGATTATTTATTACATAAATTTTTAAGGTCTCATAATCAAACAAATTAATAATTAGATTTTTATATCCTAATTTACAAAAGCTTGAAATTTTTTTTACCTTCTATGAAATAAAAATATAGGTAAAAGATTTATTTAGTAGATTCTATTTCATTTGCAGTCTTTTGTATATTTATATATATTTTAAGATTTGTGGATTTTTAAATAAAACAATGTCACTATTTCTAAATAAAACACTTTTTTTTTTTCAATTATAAATTGATTTAAGCCCAAATCAATAAATTATTTTTGGTAAAATAGAAAATCGATCGATTTATATATGCGTAATTTTCGAACAGAAACGCATATATTATAGACAAAAAATATGTTTTTTACTGTATTACATCAGTCTTATATATAATGTAATTGTGTTTTATGCAAATGTGTTAAATAAAAATATAAAAATAAAATAAGACCTCATAAATTATATAGATAAAAAGTGCACTTTATAGCATGTTTGATTTTTAAAATATAATAATTTTTTTATCGAAAAACCAATTTATTTCTTTTGTTTAATATACTTCATTAAATCCTCTGCAATATATTCAAAAGATATAATTTACATAAGTAAAGCCTGTACCCTATATTTTCTTCAATTAAATGTATTCTGAAGAAAATTGGTTTTTAATAATTTTAGTAACAATAACTATGCTGTCATTTTTTTTTGGATTTATAATGATAAAATCCAACAATAATCTATGCTTTTTATTATTTAATGCCTTTTTTTAGTGGAACTATAGATTTTGAATAAGTTCGAATTTTTTGCGCAATAACCAAAAACTATAATATTTATCGGATTTTCTTATGGAAAGAGCAAATTAATGTTTTTTAATTTTTTGTTATAACATATTTGCCTTTTTAAATCACCTCTATAGTAATATTTATTTCATTTTAGCAGAAAATTGCCTACAACTTATCTAAATATCGTCATATTTATATTATTTCACATTCCTTTCTTCTTCTATATGTTTATAAATTGAAAGGTTTTTCTTAATGAAGTAATTGAAAATATATATTTTGTCAAGCTTTAAAACGTCTGAATATAAAATTTATGGTATTTTGTGATTTCACCATCCCATGTTATTATGTATTATATGATATAATTTATATTTACAATTATTGATTATTATAATTTTTCAGTTGGGTGAAGCATAAAATTAGGGTAAACTTTGCATTAATAAAATATTTGGTAAAAATCTTACAACTTATTTTTTTTCTGAAATGTATTTAGCTTTAGTTGCGAAAAATTATTATATATTATTTCATACATACAATCTACTTTAAAATAATTATATTCAACAGTCTATTCAGCATAAATTTAATTTGTTTTTTGCTTTTATTTTATCTTTATCTTGCTTCTATTTGTTTTTATGGCCTAGAATAATGTCATACGTGATCAAATCCTTAAAATAAACAAACATTGATACACATAAAATTTCTGCTATTTAAACTATAATTTTTCATTTTTCCTGGTATTTTTTTGATTAAAAGAGGATGTGATCACTTTAAAAATAATTATTCCTTGTGAAAATACTTGATAAAATGATTTTTTCATTGATCTGAACTCATTTTGCGTGTTTTTCACGGCACAGTTATTTTTTTATTTGACTTTATATTCTTTTTGGCGATCTTCGAATGCCCATCTATCTATATTTACATATGTTGTTTAGAAGACTTTTCAGGATCTTCATGAAATCAATCAAACCATATATTCAATTATTTCAGATTCGAATAATACCTTTGTTGCATCATTTCTGTAGTTTTAAGAATATTTATGCATATACCTATATTTTTATTTCAAGTAAAAAATATTGGCAATAAAAAAATCGATAAATCAATAAAATGAACAAGTAATATAACCGTATCTTATAATATAATTTGTCTCTAACAAAAAAACGGGTATTACATTTTATAATACTTAAAATAAAACAGCTAAAGAATGTTATTATAGTATTTTGTTTTAAATTATATATTTAATGTTATATTTTTCACTTAATGCAAATAAGTAAAATTCAGCATGTATACATTACAAATTTGCCCGTAAAAAGAAGAAATTTACTTATTCTAGGTATACTACCGATTAAAACATAAATCGGCAGTTTATATTTAGTAATCGAATTATAATCCAATAATTGTATTTTTTTTACTTATATATTATTTTGATATTCATAAATTACCAGTATAATAAATCAATGAATAAAAACAGTACGTATTTGATATTTAAGTATTTTGGTATTATATTAGTATTTTTAAGTCCTGATCAAAACACTATAAATCTATTTGCACATGAGGAAAAAAATGTATATGATATATTATTTAACATGTGTGAACATAACAACCAGCATTTTCAAAAGTAATTTCAAGAAAGGATAAAAAAATAGAATTTCTAGAATTCTATAGGCGGAACACCATTTTAAAAAGATTAATTGAGCAGTTTATGAAAAAAGTGAATTTCTTACAATAGAAAGTAGGACAAGGAAGGTAAACGATTTAAGCACGCAGTATTTTATCAAAGACTAGAATATTTGCTACCAACGCAATATTTTACCCCCAAAAAAGCTTTAAATTTTATAAAAGAAAATGATATGGATTATTGATGAATTAAATAGAAGAAGACGAGGATGGATTCTACAAAAAAGTGTATATATTCTAAAAGGTATAACAAGTATACCCGAGCCGATGTGAACCATCATAAGCAGTGTTTTTATGTATATTCTAAATATAGCAAAAAAACTTCAGAATGATACTATTAGCCTAGAAAAACACAAAATCAATCAATAATGTTTGTAAAAATTAAATATTCAATAAAAGTTATATCGAGAACTTATCAATGGGCTAATAGTAAGATAGTGATTGGATCAAGAAAAACCTTTCGCTAAGTATATCGAAACTTAATCTAAATCATAAATTTTTTTTTTCATCGATAAATCTTAATTTAATTATAACCTGAAAAACAGCAAGGACTATCAAAAAAGAAACAGAGAAATAAGATTTTTCTTGCTATACGAAGAAGATCAGTTTATTTTATTTCAATTTTGAATAGATTTTATATCTTATTCCAAAGTAATATGCGCATGTATTTTAATAACATAATTTCGAAGGCGTGATTGTGCATATTATATATATAAAATAGCATCTTAAATAGTTTAACAGATGCTTGTATTATATAAAACAAAAAAAAATCCCATACGCGAAGAGAATAGAAAAAATGAAATTCAAGTTCTAGCCATGGTAAAGTTTTTATAATCTCATTACTACATACCCAAGTTGATTAACACAGTTTTTTCAAATGTTTAGAATGCAGTAAAATAAATATTAAGATCCTAAACTAAGTATTATTTTAAAATTTATATTGAAGGTTTGAGCTGAATTATCGGAAATAGTCGAGAAGAATTTTTTAGTATCATAACTATAGTTTTAATTAAAGAATCGGCAGGATTCTCTCGCCTTTTATTTATTCGCAATATATTCAGTACTTACATTTTTAAATTTACAGGAAATGATTTTAAAAGGAGAAATGACCATTAAGATTTTAAAATGTAATGCCTTTTTTTTTAGAGCGAAATTAAATTCTAAAATACGTTTATAATACTTGTTATTTTGACTCTCAATCGATTTACTTTTCACATACATTTTATTTAATCTATAATGATATTATTATATATTCTTTTTTTATCGCTAAGGTTTTTTACTTATAATAAAAATATAGCTATAAACATAAATATTCTTAAAATTACAGGAATGATGCAACATAAGTATTATTTGAATGTTAGAAAATTGAATATATTGTTTGAGTAAATTAATGAATATTCAGGAAATCCTATTAAAGAACATATGCAAATATAAATATTTGCTGGAAGAAATGTAAAATTAGATAGAGGGGTATTCGAATATCGCTAAAAAGAATAGAAACGTATAATATAAATATAATTATGTCCTAATACATATTTAAAAAAAATATAAAGCAATTAATGAATTTTTATAAGAATTTCCAATCATAATTTTTTTAAGAGTGATCACGTTTCCTCTTTTAGAGATACCAGAAAATGATATGCTCTATTTTGAATTTTTATATATTCTACTTTATTCTATTTATATATCTATTATTTTGAATACAAAGTTGGAAATTCAAAAAAAAAGCAGAAAAATACAAAATCACTTCTAAAAGATCAAATTAAAGTATGAATAGTAAAATTTAAATTAAAATCGTATATAAGGTTTTTTTACAAGCGGAATGTTAGCATATGATATAATATAGATAAGCATGATCAAAACATTCGAGAAGGCCCAAACAAGTGTCAGTGCATTTAGTGTACTTTCTTTCATATAAATATAAATAATTGTATTTTAAAATTTAAGAATCAAAACATATACATATAAATATATGTTAAATATAATACACATTTATTAGAGATAAATATTCTGAATATCTGACATTTTGTGCATTTTTTATGTTTAGAATCAGAAGTTTTCGTATTCTTACAGATATTTCTATAAAAAATTTATTTTTATACAAAAAAATTGACAGTTCAACATACATCTTTGAAATTATGTTAAAATATCAAAGAAAAAAATTAGGATAAAGCTAAAATATTGCGAAAATAAACGATTTTATAAAATTAAAAGGTATTTAGAATTATTTGATATATTTATATTAGACCTATCTAAGAGACGAAGAGGGATATTATACAGTCAAAAATAAAAACAAACATACAATAATATAGCCCAAATTTAAATTTTGTTTAAAGACCATATATTTTTAATATATTTCAAAATAGACAAACATATCTTGAATTTCGTACAGTTTTTCAAATTCAATAAAAATAGTTGGCAAACTTTTAAAACGATTTGATTGAATAATATCAATAAAAAAACAAATTTAAATTAGTATATTTTTTTAAATGATACATAATAAACATGCTTTTATATATATAGGGAAATGATGAATGATATCTAATTGCGTTTAATTTGTAAAATATACACAAATTATTAAAAATATCTGCATTAAGTTTCGCCAATTAAAATTTGGATATAGCCACTTCCAATATTAAAGAAGAAATAAAATCTATATACTACCGCTACATTATAGAAATGGATATCTGATAATTTTGGTTTTTAATAAAAAAAAAAAATAATGTTTTTATATGGTAAATCAGATCATTCAAAGACATAGGAATTTATTAATGCTAGCATAATATATTCAAAATGGCTACATTCTCAATAAAGCACCAAATATTTTTTCTGATAAAATCTTTACATGTTAAAACGATTATTTAAAAATATTTTATTTAAGGATTAGTAAGTATAACGCCAGATGAATTTTTTAATATATAAATTCGCCTTGGCAATACTATATTATATTGAGTAACAGAAAAAATATTCAGTATTGTGATTAATCTGTTCTGTGTGATATAATTTCTTTGCAACATTCCATATCTCTTTTTATAAATTATCTAAATATGATTTTATGTATTTTTTTAAAGTAAATTTCACCATTTTTAATATCATATATAATACGTTAACATTTTTATGTTTTCTAATTTAATATATTAAAGTTAATACTCTTTATTCATTGCAAATGATCACGAGTAAATCTTTTATTTCTAAATTTTATAAATTTATGTGAAAGGGCAATTTTGAAATTAAAATATTAAAATTAGAAAAATTAATAAAATAGATGCTAGATGTTGTATTTAAAAACATTTGATCGCAAAATCTTGAATTGTATACGAGAAAAATATAAATGCGCATAAATATCAACTCGAAGTAAAATAAAAAATAAGATTATATGAGCAGCTAAAAATGTTTTATATATTTATTCATTAATAAATCTTCCTTATATTGTAAGATATACATACTATAACGCCGACACAGGCATAAGAATATTTTAAAAGCCGCTACACAAGTATGTGTCACTTTTTTATAGCAAAAAAATACAAATAATATGAAAAATCGAATTGGCACAGAAATATAATATATTTCAAAGAAATTTAAATTTATTTATTTTTGAATTATTCGTAAATAAGCGAAGTTTTACTCGTTACAAATATAAGATGAATACGAACAATATTGGTTCACATTCTATTTTAGAATTTAAAAAAATTATTTTATAAGTGTAATAACAAACCGATTTTTTCAAAAGTAAATATGTAATGGCTAGATCTCTATTAATTTGATCACGCGATATCAGAATAGGCTTTAAAACCGCAAATTTATACATTTAGCGCGTTCATATATAATTAAACAGAAATTACACGAATATAATACTAAAATTTAGTATTTTTAGGAAAGAACAAGTTTATACAATATTAAGGGGTTCATAATATCAAATAAAAACATTTAAAAGCACCTTGAGTTAGTCGATCAATAGATTGGTGTGCGTAACTTAGATTCATATATTAAAGAGGGTTGGAAGCTTTGCTATCTAATTGCTTTTTTTATTTATTATTAATATTTTTAGTTTAAAAAACAAGATGTTTTATTCCTCTTATTCATTATTTTTTACATAATTCAAAACATTCAAAATTAGGGGATTTGATGCATATACATTAAAAACCCTTTGGATTTGATGGTTGCCTCTGAGTATGTTTTTTAAAAGTTAATACATTCGTATTAATCTATTAAATATTTTGATTATAAAATAGTAGATGCTTTTTCAACTTTTTATGCATACTTTTTTTTAGTTTCTTATATATCTAGCGCGTTATATTGACTATTTTTTTTTCTCGATGTACCAAAATAAAAAATGAAAAAAAAATATAAATAAATTATTTGACATATGATATAACACCCTTTTTTGCATGATATTTTGCTAAATCTATTTTATTTTTCCCGTATACCAATAAAATTTTTATACTAATTTCGTTCGCAATTAAGTTTAAATTTTTGAGCTTGAGATTTCTCTTTCGGTCTCAAATATGTAAGGTGTGATTTTATAAAAAATACGATATGTTAAAATGTGAGTACTGGAATAAAAGCTTATATAGTCAAGAGAACTGATTATTATCTTTATTCGATGAATTTTATATAAATATATTTTTTCAGCGTCAATCAAATATGATTTATTTGATTTCTATACATAAAGTATTCCAATATTTTGTTTAACACAATAATATAGGGTTTATACAAAATTATTTTTAGTAATATACAAAATACGTATAATTTTATAATGAATTCCCATGATGTACTCGATTTTGCGTAAAAGTTTGCATGTGTAGTCTTTCAAGCCATATTTTCTGCTTACATACTCTAAATATTCTATAATAGTTCTATTTTTTCAATAAAAGACTTCTATTACATGTGTAGAAATGTTTTTTTTTGATTTTAATATTGATTTTATCGGTATTTTTATGCGCTAAAACATATGTTATCATTTTTTAAAAATCATATGTACAGGGTTAATCTAAGTTTTTTTTTGTTTTTAGACTGTCTTAGGAGTTGTAATTATACTTTTTGTTGATGCAAAAGGAATTTCAGCATCTTAATTCAAACTAAGATCACATATAAAAAATCTAAGAAGATTTTATGTAATTAAAATTACTAACGGCTATTGTAAGTATTTTTTGTATAAATTTGTATTTGTCTACATGCTTAAGCCAACGCTCTATGTGGTCATTATATCTTGCCGTTTAGTATAAAATTCGAGGATTATAATCATGTGAATTATGCTTAACATAAATAAATGATTTTTCTATATCGAGACAGCTTTGATTGTGATAGTAAAATCATAAAGTGATAAATAATAGCTCTTATCGTATGATTTCTTTTATCTGTATTCATGATCTTCTACTTATAATATTTGACTTGATAAAAAAATTTTAAAATATTATTATGCCAAGTTAATCAAAAAAATTAAATATACAATTTGAATTATATAATGATTCGGAATGAATCACAGACAATACCATGTAGTTTTATATCCTTTTATATAAAAATTTACGCATTCATTCAGAATATCCTTATCGTTTGTATATCTTGACATGATATTGTGATCATGAAGATTTAAATAGAAATTTCACATTAAAATATGAGAAATTTTCTATTTTTTTTAGGATATAAAAATAAAATTCAATATATTTTCTACGATTGACCATTTATATTTATGAATAGATAAATCTGTTAAATTAAAAGCTAGGAAGTAATGAATAAATTATAATAAATAATTAAATCTATGTTTCAATCATAAAAATACATTTTTAAAGTGGGCCTTTATAGTTACATATTATCCTAGGACATTAAATTCCAAATAAAATAAAAAGGGCAATATTAGATTCATTCCAAAAAAACTTGCAGCTTTTTTGTTTCAAATAGATACTGTCGGACATTATTATTCTAATATCTTGACTTATAATAAAAGAATTTGGGTTTTTAGGATTTATCTTGTTATATTGAAGAATGATTTATATCGCCGATACTAGTCAACACAACAAAGTTTTTCGTTGAATATTCAATAATTCGACTTTTCATAGCCTATCAAATTATTCTTGTGTTAAATTTTATGTTAACAGTGTCATTTAATAGATTTTATAAAAATTTCAATTTTTTATTGTGATAATTAATAATTCATTAAAACACTACTTACGGGTATATTGGTTTTAACAGCATCCTGATTCATAGTATAATTTATGGTATTTTCACCATCACCTGAATCTTTAGAAAAAAAATTACTGAATTTTAATATAGTAAACACTTCTAGCAGAAAGCATTCCAGATAAAATATTTTGATATGAAACTTTTAATGATATAAATCATATTCTTTTCAATTAAAATAAATCCATGAATAATTAAAAAAATGTTATTAATCTAAAATATATTCAATATTCTCTTTAAAAAAACACTTCTTACAATATGTAATTCTTGTGCGATCAAAGGTTCATTCGTATATCGCATGACAGGCACTTTTTATTAAACCCTTTATTTTGTATTAAAGTAGAACAAATAATCATCTAACCATATCTTTTGAAATTATTTAAAGTATTATTGAAAAAACAAACATAATGCAATATTATTTGGGTTATCCTGTTTTAGAAACTGGATTCACTAGAGTGATGCAAATATTTAGACATAGAGTTCATGTTAGAATACAGTACAGGTTTAAATTTCTATTACGCGAGGATATTGTTAATGTTAACAAACTACAAATATTTTATTTAGTTGCAATTCTAACAAAAAAAATAGCTAGACATTCAATGAAAAAAGAAGATCTTGGGTTAAAACATAAGCTTGATTGCATCACTTATACAACTTTACTCAATTTTTATGTGTAAGTACATATGACCATTTTTGAAATGTTAGAAATTTTTCCCAGAAGTGTAATCTGATAGACGTTGAAACATATAAAACGTTAAATGCACTAATATTGCTTCTCAAATATAATAGAATCGGTTATTTAATAAATGCAACAAGTAATATAAGAGGGTAAATATTTTTAGAAAAAAGCGTTTTATGTATTTAATTATTTTTTTTTAAGGCCAAATTTTATATTATAATTTTAGTTTTTGCTCTCAAGCATAACTTGCTTGATCTCGCATGTACCCAGAGTATTAATACTGTCAGCTATCATCACCCCCCTAAAGTCTTCTTAAATAAATTAATCAACGTTCAAGAATTATTCTTTCAAGGGGTTTTCTCAATACTAAGGTTTGTAAATGTGCCTAAATATGGTTATTTACTTCAAGTTCTTTCAGATAGCTTGCGTGATTTAATGTTTCCACACTGCCATGAGCTAAAAATTTAGAAGAATATTTGTCCAGCTCTTGTATATTAATGACAGTTCGGATTCTAGCGAATCATGCTATCACAATTTTTCGTTTTCCGGTATGTTTATGTTTTTAAAGCTAGTCACACAAATACCTATGAGAGTGTTTACACGTCTTATTTTTATTATATATAAGAATATCTGGTCTGATGTTTGATAATTTTATATCGTTTATAATTCTTGTATATACCTTGATCACCGCCAATTGATTTCCATAATGTACCTTGTATTGAGTGTCTGTGGATTTTTTTTAAATCATATTTCCATGCTAGGATAAAGTAAGGATATCGCACTGTTTCGTTATTACTTCTTGTATGGTCATGTCAAGCTTTTTTTTTACATTTACTTGCCAAGTGATCGACGAATGTATTGAAAATTAATTTTTGTCTGATCTCGTGGTCAAAATAATTACTATTATGCAATTCTTAAGTAGATTATATTGATTTTGGATAGAACATAAAGCAAAATAATACTAATAAAACGATTAGGATTAAAAAATTGAATATATAATTCTTGAAAGAGAATATGCATTGGAAATAGTTTGTGATTATAAGACTGAAATAAGCATAAAGAAAATATATTTTATAGATTTGCTTAAAGTTTTGCATGAGAAAAATACAAATGGTAAAAATAAAAATAATCCATTTAATAACAATAAAAATAATCGATGAGAAATAATTTATGCACAAAAATAAATAAAGTTTTCATATATAATAAAATTTATGTATTTTTTGTATAATGAAAAAAAATACATTCAAAACCATGAAAAATCGCATAAATTTGAGTTAAAAATGATGTAAATGACTAGTAACGTTACATATTGCAGAATTTTCTTATCAATTTATCTTCTTTAATGTCAAATATTTTACTTACTGGGTATTTTTCCACAGGATAGGATTTTGACTTATTAAATACAATAAAAAGACAACAGCTTTTCACAATGATCGACGATTATGCCATATATTTTTGTTCGTCGCATGTAATTTACAGATTCCAGTAAATATTACTTTCAAATAATTGAACGAATATCAATGATTATAATAGAAATTTTATAAAAACAATTTTGCACAGTGGAGATTTAAAGTACCTTTTTGTATATTTTAAATATAAATATAGTATAAAATGAGTTTTCATGAGCATTTTGAATTTATTGTACATATTTTCTAGAAAGTTAGTAGATTAAATATCCGTTAATCCTATATAATATTCTTTTTACATGATATATCACTAAAATCTGCTGTAAAATTCTTTATTTATTTTATTTCAAATATGATTAAAGCTCTAATGCAATTTCTTGTTTATGTGATCAAAAATAAATCCGTATTATACAAAATCAAATAATCGTATATTGAATACTATTATTCAGAAGTAATGTCTATAGAATGAATTGTTGTGAATTCTAAAAAGTTCGAAAACACAGATGGTATTATCACACGGATTCAACTACATAAATATATATTTTAGTATAGTGTATTACATACATTTAATCGGTGCATGTCTATATATTAAAGTTAAATTATCAGATAATAAAAAAAATATTTGAAAAATTAGACGAAATTTCTTCGACGTGTAAACATTTACATAAAGTAGAAAAAAAGACGTTTACTGTTTTTTTTTAATTTTGCTGTAATACATAAAACTTTAGCGTCGATGTATTTTAATGCTATTCTGTGTATTAATTTAAACCATGGCATAAATATACTTTATATATCTTTGTAATCTATCATAATTATGTCTGTAATTAGATGGTTTTTATTGCTTGATTCATTGAAATTTACCTAAAGCATTATATTTGGTTCTAAGGATAATAATGTACTAAAAATCCCTCCAAACCCATTGATTTACAACTTTTATCCGTATTAACTCAATAAACGCAATAATTCGTTTAAATTTATTACCATAGATATTAACGGTATGTCCACGTTAATCGGGTAACCGCTACGGGGAAACATCACCATCATACAAATGTGGCTCTGATTACTTGCATCTGCGTTCGAGAATCTAGTAAGGTTATTTCAGCACCACAAAAAGTGTTATTTCATCACGCATACATTCAATTTACTGTTGGTTGGCATGAATATGTTTTCTATATCCTTTGTACCTAGGCGGCATCGATTACGAGTTTCTTAATTTATAAATGCCTATGCGATATGATGATAAATCACATAAATCAGCCGAATTAGAGATTTTAGGCTTAATCTTTACACTTGTCAACAATCTACACTATACGAGCGTATGAAAGTCAGTGGTTTGTATAGAGTAAAAAAATTATTTTCAACTTTTAAAAGCCTATTTTATGGTATTAGTTGCAGGTATTTCTAAAAAATTATACAAAAGCATTTTGAAATATTGATTTCATCTTAATATAAAATATTCGCAGCAAAAATTTATCCTCGATTTTATGGGAAATTAAAAAAAATATTATCACACGTGAATAGCGTAAAAATCTAACTTTAATGCAAAAAACTATTACTTCTATCAGACACAGGTGATATCAATGGATAAAATCTCATTTTTAGCTAATTTTTGTAAATATATGTATTAAAGAGTGCCTTATATTTTGTTTCTTATATGTATCCCCAAAATATAAAAATCCTATTTAAATACGGTTTATGTCACAAATATAATATTTCTGCTAACGGATGTACGTGCATTGATTTTTTTTCTCTTTAAGTGTTATTATTTAGTCAATAAAATAACATGTTTTAAAGTATTAATTAATTCTACAATTTATTAAGAGCCCATTGATGTTTAATTATAAAAAAAACAAATGTTTCTACCCTTTTTATATAATTAAAATTTGTTTTCTAATTCAAAAAATTAAACCCATCTCATTTGAGATTAGAAGAACAGTTGATGGAGATAGATCAGAGGAAGGTGTCAAAAGATGTATCAAAGAGTTGGGCAATCTTACCAATAGGGTGAATACGTTTTAATAGATGTAATTGATACAAAGAAACTTGACACATAAAAAAAATATTTTTCTGATTAATTAAGTCAAAACGTAATTATTTATACAGAATAATGCCTTCTAGAATTTTCGAAAAATATATAATTTCCCGTAAACAATCGAATAATTTTATTTGAATTTACTGTGGCAGCATAAGAATGAATGTTAATTGATGGATGATATCTGGAAGGTATATTTAAGGTAAACACTATACGAAAGAAAGATCGGGGTAGAAGGAGATCCTGCTTTACAGTATTACATCCATTAAGGTTGTGCAATTTTCTAACTATTTATAGAATCTATTAATTTAAGTAAATAAACAAATCCAAATATGAGTTTCGAAGATAAAATTTTTTGTATAATATAGAACATTTGGGTTAAGAACATATCAGAATCTAACTGAAATGTATTGGGTTTCGCTTATGATTAAAGCATTAGCAGAAGCCATGGAACAGAGGAAAACACTATACGAAATAGGCTTCAAATTTCGGAGATCAAAAACGAGATTTAAGGGGGGCAGATAGTTAGAAATATAGATACTTTGTTTGATAGAATGGTAATCAGTCATTATAGAAATAAAATATAAAAGTCGTTCATAATCTATAAAAAAAAATAAAGTATAATCAAAAATAATATAAACTCAAGCATTTAATGATTTGAAAAAGTAAAGGCACACATGCAAGCGTTTTATTTTTCATAACACTGGAACACATATCACAAGAGCTGTTTATAAGAATGTCACAGGGCAATATTTATAAAGATAATCAAGGAGTAAATACATATTATACGATTACAGACGCATCACGCAGCTAAAAGATATAGTTGCATTTAGAAATGAATAATAAATAAATTTAAAAATTAGAACATGCTGCATAACCAGTAATAATTTAAATTAAACTATTCGTAATAGTTTAGAATAAGTGATTAGGCCAATACATATAAATGTGTTAGGAAACGAAAATAATTACGTAATTGTGACATAAATTAAAATTCACACACTTCGCAAGAAGCGCGCACTTTTATGATTTGAAATAGAAGGACATTAATATAGCTAGATCACACAAAACACCAAAATATTCATTAAGGAGCTTTAGGAATATTCCTTATCAGTCAAATTCACACCATTAAAGCAAATTGATATATTGGATAAATTTAACCTATGATAAAAATAACCGCTGAATATAAGATTATGCCTTAAAAAATATTAACAGAAACATTGTAATGGCATAGGTGGTCACAACGAGGAAGTAATTTAATAAAAGATAAAAAGGCTTCATTAATCCGATAGATCATACGGAATTTTAGAACTAGTCATTTGCCATATTTGCATAATATTGTCATCGGCCACACTACATATTTCCATCGGCTCAAGTGGATTCCAGCTAAGATCACAGACTGAATTAGTATGACCACTATGAATAAATTTGAGCTCGGGTGGTCCATCTTCAAGAAACTTGTTGTCATGATTTATTTCATTACCCACCTGTTCGATATCCCAAATACAAACCTTCCTATTACTTCCCGACGTTGCAATAATCCCCCCTTGGTGTGGACTGAACCGTGCTTGTAATACCTCGTTATTTTCTGTAAAAAATGTATGAAGGGGATTATTCATTGTTCTTTCATCCCAGACATGAATTTTACCGTCTTTTCCACCAGTAACCAATAAATTCTCTTCGATCGGTGAATAATTCACGCAATAAATATCAGATGTATGTGCATCTTTTCTTGTCATTATACTTTTCTTGGTGCGAGCATCATAAAAAATTATTTTTTTATCGTCTCCAATCGATACGAATATATTTGGATTGTAAAAAGAGAAGCAACAGTCACCTGCCACGCTTTCATGATCATTATATGCATGAATGGGATCAATAGAAGGTGTTCCAGAATTGCTCAACGATTCACTGGAAGATTTATTTATATCGTAATAGCAAATCATACCATCTTCACCGGAAGAAATTAGCTCCCCATTTTTAGTCACGTTCCAAGAAAGTCCGTAACCACCACTTTTATGTCCTTTTAAAACAAGGTCTGGCAAAACAACCTTTTTACTTTTTATACTATGTCGAGTAGAATCATAGACATGAATATCCGGTTTATCAGTACGAGTAACAATAACATTATTAGCAAACGGGCTATACCGCGTTCTATTTATCTCATCATTGACAGGTATTTCTTGTACAAACTTTATTCGACTGTTAACACCATTTCCTGATGATAATTCATTTCCGTAGGTATTTTCTAAATCTGCTTCTACTATAGATTCTGGTATTTTCACGGAAACAATGAGAAGAAACTCTTGATCTTTATCAGAAGTATGCGTACTCAATAAAATATTCTGCAGAACACCATCTTCACATTTCTCGGCTGTTGGATACCACTGACAAGAAAGACTCGGCCATGACAAGGCATGAGTGATGAGAAGATCGTAGTTATATGGAACATTCTTGCGCCAGAGCTTATACTCTTCATTTATCTCTTTCTGTAATGATTCTTCGGTTTCAGACATCTCTTCAAGGGTCTCAAATTTCTATTTCTTTCTTTAAAATTATTATTTTTGTTCCTAACAGAATTATGCTTAAATAAAATTGAATATGAAAGAAATTATATTCATATTAAGAAATCATAACTTTACGGCTAATTAAAAAACAAAGTCTTTAGATTTAAAATAGAAAATAATAATCGAATATGTAACTAGAGACCACCAGGTTGTAATCTATTAAAAATGTGATAAATAATTATTAATATCAACCTTTTTACAATTAGGAAATTTTAAGCCTAAACGTATGCATAAAATGATTTAATGAACATTCAATAAACTGTTTAAACGGCTTTACAAAACTTCAAACTTCAAACTTCAAATTTCTTTTTATTTTTATTTAATCCAGTTATGAATTCATAATGATTAAAATAAACGAAAAAATTAGATTACATAATATGCATGAACTTTTATATTCATAATATAAATTAAAAACATATAAAACAACATTTAATGACAATTTATTGTCTTGGTTTACCCATGATTTTCTCATTTATCAGTATATAATAAGATAAAATGTAGCTTAAGAAACATTCCAAAATATAGTATTCAGAATCTTTGAATTAGCAAGAGATATATTCCTTTTGATCTTGTTATCTTTTTTTGCCTTAATAATTTTTCTTGCTATTACAAAGCTATAATTTTTATTACATGATATGAAATTTCTTGTTATAGCGTTCAATCTTATTGATAGTTTTTTTTTGTAGCTCGTAGGCTTGAATTTTTTTTTTCATGTATCTTATACTTTTTTTACAGTTTTCTTGCTTAACGTACTTAAGAATCGTCAGTGACCGTTGGATTTGCTATATTTACCTTATGAGAGTTTCATGACTCTTTTCTTACTCAGAAATTTATTTGTTATTAAACTGTATAGTAGGAAAATCATGAGTTCTTCTAATAAGAGAATTTTATAGACTCCCTAATTTATAATTATTTGTGATTACTATAATGTTTTTATTGAAATATTCAAGTAGATTAATAATAAAAAATATTTAGAGTTTGGCTAGAATTGCTATATGAAACTGAATATTTATAATGGCATATTTTTTTTTAAAAAACAGTATTGTAAGTATGACCGATTTTTTTATTCCAGCTACAAACATTATATACTTATATTTTTGCTGGTCAAATCTGCACACGCATAAATTCATCAACAGTAATTTTAGTATGATTTGCAAATATTTTTTATGTGTCACAATATAATAAATGATCTTTTTACTTAATCTGTGAATAATAATATGTGATTCAACTCGGTTTCTTTTGGTGTATATTGGCATTTTGCTATCAAGAACAATCATTAGCATACAAAAAATAACACTTTCGTTATAGATAATCTAGTAATTGTGCGATATTCATATAAGTCAAAGAATCATGACGAAATTTGTTTTATTTGGTAATTATACCGTTAATTTCTTCATTCTTCTTTTTTTCTCTCGAAAATAAAATGCATATTGCTTGTTCTTTTTGTGCTTATAGAAGAAAGTTTTTTTTATCAGTTACTCGAGCTTTGTTATATTTGTGTGTCATATTTCGGGCGCTAAACCACTTCTTATTTCTAGGGCTGTGCTTTTATATTATATTTAGATTTATTTACGCACATCACAATTGAGTATTTTTTTTGACCTATGTATATTGAAGAAATTTCCATATCAATAATTGTATATATTTTAAAAATATTTACTAAAAGATATATATATCTAGGTATGTTTCATTTCAATAATTCATTATAAATTTTATACAAGGATTCTAGAACTTTTAAGGGTCTTTATAATTTACTTGCAGCTTCTATAAAATAACACAAAAATTTTCAAACTGATCTAACAATAATAAAAGTAACATTCAATAACTTTTTAACCAAGTTGCAAGAGATACCTTATAAGATAGCCGAAATTTATATGCGAACCTTTGCCATTCGAAATTTTTTTATAAATCAAATAAAGCTTTTATAAGTACCATATATGATACACATTAGCACCCAGTTATATGACATATTCAGGATTTTTACAATGTTTTTTTATGATGCATGAATTATGATCGTTCCAATGGTTAGTGCAAATTTATGGTGTGTAGTATTAAAAGAGTTATAGAAAATGTTCAAAAAAAGATGTTCTTAACGTATTATTCATGAAAGTTATGATTTACAACTCTTATGTTGCATTTTTTTATCAATATTTTAATTTCAATATTAGCTAGTATGAGTATTTGAGGCAAAAATTCAGATTACTCTAAATCAATATATTTTTCAGAATATATTTCAGAATTTTATGTCATAAAATATTTTTAAATGTATGTCTTGCGTCAAGACACATCAATTATATTGTCATCAAAATTATTTTGATTATGCGTATTCTTGAGTGGATGCTGAAAATCCTAAGTGATTAATTAACAACTTATTGTAGTTTATGCTCTCAAAATAGCATTTTTAAATAATAGTGTTCATTCTTGTTATTTATTTATGAACCAGTCTATTCATCTGGTAGGTGATAATTTTTTCTAAACATAATTTTTTCACCAATAACGTTTTCAAATAAAATTTGTGTATATCTATTTGAAGTATCAATTTTTAAATCATATATAAAAAGATATAGTCAGTCGCAGCAATAATTTTTGCCTCAATATCATAATTCCATCCTTTTCTCTATCACTTAGGTGTCGCTGATTTTTATAACTGTGTTTAGTGTGTTTTTATTTATCTTTATAAATTTAATTTTCTTAGCAAAAAAAATATATATCTCTATAGATAATTTTTTTAAGGTGGTCGGTGATGATCGAGCAGTATTTTTTTGTTGTTTTAAATGCTTTTAGCAACATTAAATTTTTTCTTGAATTTATATTATGTTAAATTTAGCAAAAACGCGCTTTTTTTGATATAATCTTTTACTGTTGTAAACACCTCTAGATTGAGCATTTCAAAACATTGAGTTGCTGTTATTGTTAAAAAATTTTTCGTATATTTTTTTTTATCTTTAATGTGCATGTGTAAATTTATTACTTGTTTCCCTTTGGTCTATTCGATATATAGGTTATCGATTTTTACTAAGACTAAAGGCACCTGTTGCGAGAACAAAAATGTTTGCGCTCTATTCTTTCATTCTATGTATGAGTTCACTTTGAGATCTAATTCCTTCTAATCTTGACTTTTCTTTTTTAATATCAAATGTTTTTTTTGCTAAAAATTCCAAGTTTTGATCGTAATTTCACAGTTCTGTCGTTCAAGCCATAATATTTCTTTGTCTCCAGACAGACAAAAATAAATTCTTGTGCTAGAACGTATTTATTTAAACGCATCGATTTCAAAAATCATTAGTTTCTAGTCCAGGATAAAAATATGTATTTCACAAGCAAAACTTAACATTTAACTAATTTATTTACAATTTTTTTTTGCCGTCAAGATAAGCTTTCACTGGATATTTTCTTGAATGCATTACTTAACGCATTTTTCTAGCTCTTAGTGTGTATATTCAAGATATACTATTTTATGGGATCATAAAGCCTTTATTCATCGTTTTTTTTAATGAAAGCAGAGTATTTTTAGAAATCAAAATTACATCTGTACAATACAATTTATCTACGTATACGCAATTGCATAACTGAAACTTTTTATACTGCGTTTTCTGGTTTTGTGTTTCTTTAGATTCAAGATTTGGTCATAATATATCAAAAATAGATCATTCTATGGGAATATTCACCTATGATTAAATTCCTTTAATTTTCTTTGTTTTATATGTAGCATAATGAAATTAGCACATAAAATATTATTGCCACTTAACCATCATCTTTTTGAGTTCTCTGTTCTTTAGAACATTGAAAATATATCATCCTTATAACGCAAAAAAATTTCCTTTTTTATAGTTATCACCTCTATGAAACAATACAGCACGAATTGTGATTTAAATTTTCAATAATAACCAATAAAAAAAGATATGTTTTCAAATTAAACTTTTATTGAAATCTGCCTGATTTCTACTCTGTTTCTTACTTTTTATTATTTATGTAAATTTTATGTGCGTTTTTTGTCTCTTCTTATCCGGCGTACAGTAGCGAGTTTATTATCGATAAATAAATTGTGTTTTGATGCTGCCAATTACACTATAGATTATTAGCCATAAAAGTAATAAAAGAATGTGATTTAAAGTTGTATGTTATTTAAAATTGTATGTAATTTAAATAAGATTCCTACTTAAAACATACAATTTTGTAATAGATATGCAAATACCTTAGGATTTATTTTTTTTACTATTTCTTCACAAAAAAATACTGTTTTAAATGTTTCAAATAACTCGTTTCAAATTCAAATTCACATCATAAAGAACACATGTATCAATAATGTTGTATATCGCAATTTTTACAAAATTATTGCCTTCTAAAATTAGAAAATGCAAAGAATGTTCATTTTTGAAAATTCTGCAATAAATAAACCCTAGAAATTCCTTAATTATATTTTTTTTTACTTTTCCTCCCTATACGCTAAAAAAATCACACAACCAAGTTCTTACGGTCTTCATTTCTAATTTTTTGTTTCATATAATCGCAAAAATGTATTTTATAATATTTAAGTTATTTATTTCTAAGTTAAAAGACATTCTTAATACCAATCAGACAATTTATTTTCCTTATTTCAACATTATTTTCGAATTTAGTATTAAATATATTTATTTTTGACCATATGCATTGTGAACGCACAGATAAGCAATAATCTATGTATTTTATCGTATAAACTCATGTTATTTGATGCAATATTAAATTTTACATCCGCATTTTTTTCGTAATAACTTTTGGGATTTTTATACACTTTAAGCGTATTTAAGTTGATGCCGAATCTCTTCCTTATGAGATCGCATATAATGTTTATTTTACGGCCAAACTTACATAATTATATTAAGTTAACGTTTTATTTGCACAGTTACTTGTGTTTACGTAATTATATGCATGTTTGGTGTTGGTTTCTCATTTATATTGTGAAATGAACATAAATAACTTTTTTTAAAATGATTTTCTTATATTTCAGAGTGCTTAGAGTTCATATTAAATTAACTAACATTTTTTAGAAATCTTAGATTTTGACAATATTTTATAATAGACAAATTTTTTTGGTTTTCTGATATTTATTGGCCAAATTATTTAATAAGCTTATACATCGCCTTTTTCATGTGATTTTAAAATAATCATTATATAGATCGTAAACACCAGCTTTCTATAAATTAAATGTTTTGTAAAGCTTTAGTTTTAAACTAGCAAATATGACATGTTTTACGGTTTGATTATATTGAGAGATTTATTTAACGAATATAAAGACATATTTATATCTGTATTTTTAGAATATTAGACTTTAGCAAGTTTTGTACACTAACCGTATTTTATACAAACATTTCTCCAGTTTTTTTTTGTCTTTTGTCGCTTGAAATATATTAGAATGATGAAAAGTACGCTTATATGTCTTTAGACAGATTTTCTGTTATACATAATTACATAAATGTTTATCAAAATGATTGCGATTAAAGCGTGCGATAAATTTAAATTTAAAAATGTAATACTTGCGGAAACTGTTTTTTTGCATGTAGTTTTACAAGAGATGTATATATGAACATATTTATATACACTTAAATCATTTATGGATTTTATAGGTTCTATCAGAGCATACTAAAGGCATGGAATCACCACTTTTAGGAAAGAAAACATAGAATTTATTTAAAAGTTATAGAATTCATGGATTTATTTATAGGAATTTACTAGATATAAATTACTACCATTGTTGCTTATAATTTTTTTGTACATGTGTCACTATGCAGAATTTATAACACTTGTATAGAGAAATTAAATGGATTTTTTTTTGTTATAATATCTTATTTTTTAATGCCTTTTAGAATAATTTCTCATCTAAACTTATTTTAATTTATTTTTAGGCTAAATTCATAGATGTAATGCAGTTTTTGTCCTCAGGCACAGCTTACTTGATTATCGCTGCGCACAGCGAGATTATTCATATGTATAATTTCTCCTCTCCAAAGCCTTTGTCAGAACCCCTTCTTCTCCGAGACCTATTAATGCAAGTTTTTTTTTAAAACCCCAAATTTAAATATATGCAAAAACAATATTCGTGACATCTAGTTCATTAAGGCACCTTTTGTGATAGTGAGTCACCCCACCATCTTATGTTTTACATTATAACAGAAAGATGTTTTATTTAATTAAAAGAAAACGATTTGTATATAGCTGAATAAAATTAAAAGACCATAATTCTATTGGTCAGTGAGAAATTGATAAAAGACGACTTTACGACCCTTTTTTGTGTAGTTATATGTATTAAGTGTAGTTGTGATTCGAATAAATATTCTGATTCATTAATTTAAAAAGATATTTAGAATCATCTTGTTTAAATAACATCACTGTAAAGCAATATTTCTATTAAGGTGTACATAAGATATTTCTGCTTGTATTTTTTTATTTTTAGCGAATTGATTATTTATGTTTACTTAATAGAAGCATTACTATTTTAATGTTACTGAAATCAAAGTGAAGCTATTTTGCCAAAAAGTTAGTCTGTTTTCACCTATAAAAGTTAAATATCAATCCTTTACATTTCTAATTTTAATCGTATTGCACATACTATTAACATTCATGATGTCTAATATCTTTAATCATCAAAATTGTCTTGCGAATCTATATATACTTTTTTGATATGTTAATTATGGGAATGTTACTTCTATTTCTCATTTTTTCAGGATACGCGTTATTTATGAATATTACCACAATTAAAATATATGCATAAGCTTTTTTTTTCTGAATTAAATAAAATAAAAAGATAAATATGTAATTTAAACAGATTAAGATCGTCATAGTTATCGATTTAAATAAATTGATAACTTTTTTTTTACATAATCATTTATAAAAAAAAATGTTTTTATTTCGCATATTCTGATCGATAAAATCCATATCATCAAGTTTCTA
Source organism: Rhyacophila brunnea (assembly GCF_057557595.1). Lineage (NCBI taxonomy): Eukaryota > Metazoa > Arthropoda > Insecta > Trichoptera > Rhyacophilidae > Rhyacophila > Rhyacophila brunnea. The sequence goes on along the minus strand of NW_028233346.1, from coordinate 769,506 downwards.
AGACTAATTACAGGTAAAAAACGTTATTTCCTAATTATATTGAAAAAAAAACAATGGCTAGATTTTAGTAGTATTAACAAAAAACCGAACTTCTAAGTTGCCAAAAAAAATGATTACAAACCGAAAAAAATTTATTTGCACAAAAAAACCTCGAAGTATTATTTACAAAATATATAAATAAAAGGCATTGTTTTTTTAGCTTATTGTAGAATCGTATCAATTTTTCGTTTTCAAAGATTGCATATAGCTTATTTCTCTTTTTTATGGTATTTAACATGATTTTTTATTTAATTCCTTCGTTTTATTACCATAGAATTTAAAATTATGTGCTTTTGTACTGTAATATTTTGATGATCAAAATAATTACATTAAGAACTTATTACACCAATAAAATATGATATTTTGATCTAAAAATCAATAAAAAACTGAGATATTATTGTTGATCACATACGTAAACATGCTCGTTATATATGATATTCATGCAAACAGTTTTTGATCTAATCGAATGATCGTGTAATTTCATCCATGATTAATTTATAAGAGTGCAAGATTCAAAAACAATACGCCATTTTTTATTTAACGAGAATTTTATCTAGTCAAATTTGTATTCATATGAAACATACAACATACATGTTGCGCATTTAACATCAATTTTTTTAATAAAACTTAACACACACAGTGCTATATTTGAATATAATCACAAAAATTTAGGACCCTTAATTTTGTACCTTATTTCACTGTTTAGGTCATGAAGATTTATATAAAAATGCTGGTGTGTCGAATTTTTGTGCTCGAGAGTGGATGATTAATCTCAAATAAGAAGAACTTCTTTTTATAGATGGCAACTTTACCAAATTTTATTTATTACCTAATTTTTTTTTGCATATTATATTATAGAATCCCCATGCCTTTATGCATCTAAAAGTTTCGAAGACCATAATTTTTTATAATTATATCCTTTAAGGTATGTTGTACGTCTTGAAATCCAAAAAACAGTTTTTAATTATATACATGTAGAATTTTATTACAAATATGAATTACTTAAAAAGAGTGTGAATACAGATAAAATTATTTTTCGCTTTTTCGGCATATGATCTTAGGATTTTTGTATGCTATAAAAAGACAAGAAGTTAACATAAGTTTAGTAATAAAAGAATGTGTTTTGAATATAAAATTCAATCATCTCAAATGTAAGTTTTTTTTAGACGCTTATTTTTGATTTTTTATATGCATTTAAAAAAAATATGCCTTAAAAATTAGAGATAATATAAAATTTCAATTTTCTAATGCATAGCAGAAAAGAGAAAATATTGAAATAAAATTGATGGCAAACGTAGAGCTTCATTATTATACAATTTTTGCTTAAGACTTCCGATATTGTGCATAGAAATGTTGATATTTTCTGCTATTTTTAGGTAGCCAACCCCCCTCCAAAAAAATATATATAATGAAGGTAAATAGACTTTTCCGAGAAGCAAGAAATAACAGCGAGAATATCAGCGACCACATAACCATCTTTGACGAGAGAATTTTTTCAAATATATTTAACTAAATTTATAGTCACGAATGACATTTTTATTATAAAAATAGGATATAATAAAATTCTGCAATAAAAGTATCACGAGAAGTTCGTAAGAATACATAAAAAAAAATTTTGTCAAAAAAATGCATAATTTTAAAATAATGGATAAATTTTCAAATTAAATTTTACTTTTCTTATAGCAGATTTGATCATTATTTTGTTTCACTAAGTTCTTTATCAGTTACAGAATGTCACATGGCTTATTAAATATTACCTATTGATGTTTAATATATATTTTCTGTGATTCTCAAGATAAAATAAAATATTTCTGGTGATTAATATTTTTTTATCGATACATTTTGTAACAGAGCTATGGTTGCGAAAATAACTGCTCCGGTATTATTCTAAGTAAAAGGTTTTTTTTCTTGTTTCTGGTGTAAGTATTACGGGTTAAATTTTTACATTACGAGGATTCAAATCACTTGATCTATATTTAGAACCCATATTTTGAAAAGATATTTAAATGATTTTGAACTTTTTAACATAAAGCCCTGTATTTCCCGCACATTTTAATATCAATACAAAAAATATCGTTAATTTGCTGCTTAAAAATTTTGTAAATAGAAATATCATAGCCTGTAAGAAGAATTAAAAATTCATTTCTAAGATCCATGAAAGATAATTACACATCCCAGGTTTTTATTCTCTCAATTTTAGTGATTTGTAGGTGATCAATGTTTATATGGACAATTAATTCATAATTTTTAATGCGCTAAAAAAAAAATTATGACTGACTATGAATGACATTCTCTAAAGAGAGTGCATTTTGGTTATATTTATGTATTATTTTGTGTGTTAATTGTAACATCAAATGAACCATAAAATTTTTTTGTCACTTTTTATCGCACTCAAATTATATCTTTTTATGCATTTTTTTTCTTATAAATTTTTAAAAATCACACAACTTAGTTTATTATTGAAAAAGCAATTTTGGCGTGCCAAAAATGTTGTTCAATTTACGGCTTTATCATCACGTTATTTTATGATCTGGGCAAAAGTGGACAAAATACAACAAAATATAATATAAATATTGTCGATTCCTTTTCTATAATTTTAGATTTATTTATGTTGCGTAGATAGACAAAATACAAATATAGTATAAAATTTTTATTTGAGTGCTGTGTAAACAAAAGGTAACGGAATGGCATAAGAGAAAGATATACATTCTTTTGTTTGAGTTCGATGAATTTCTAGTTATTCTGATAACTTTTTTTTGTTTAAAATTCCGATCAAAGTAATTGCTCTTGAAAGAGAACTAATAGTTTGCTCTTTATCTTTTAAATGTAATTTTTTCCGCTAAGTTAAAGCATTGTTAACACGTGCAGAAGCAAATATATTAATCTTTATTGCAACACTTAAATTTTTATTATACGCATAAATTTTTTCAAATCTAGCTCAACACGATTATTCAACAATTATTTCTACATAAAAACTTAGAAAGGACAAAAAAATGCAAATTTTTCTTTGTTTCACATGAATTAATTCTTAAATATGAAAAAGTTACAATTACTCCATTACGATTTACCCAATAGCAGCAGAGTCAGAGGGTTTTAAATTCTGTGTTTTTGGTTTGTCTTTTTTGTAAATATGTTAGGAATATCGAATATGTGATTTAACAATAAAATTATGTAAGAAAAAATGTAATTGTACAGATAAAAAAAATATTTTTCAGATCACGATTATATAACAACGTTGTTGTATCAAAAAATAATACAAACAAGGTTTAAACGAAAATATAGGATATGTAAAAATTAAAGCGTAAATTCTATTATATTTTATTATATGAAGGATACCTAATATGCGTTCTTTTCTTTTTTTGATAGACTTTGATTTTGATGACCACTTATATTATATTAAGTTTAAAAAGAAACAATATCATGGCAGAATCTAACAACATGAATTTGAATATCAAAAAACTGAAAATTTGAAATTGTTCATTGAAAGACATATATTTATTCTATATTCTAAATATCAGTAAACACACAAGCAATTTACACAGCATACTTAAACTAAAGTCTTTTTATAAAATGAAAACATTTAGATTTATTTCTTATTGCTGCACTAGTTGTAGGTGACTATATATCCAAAAAAAAATTAAATAACAGTATGTGAAATTATACAAAAGCCACATACAGTGCTAAACTAAACTTATATGTTTTTCTAGATATGGATCCTAAACTTACTAAATCCTAGTGGTGCGGCGCTAAAATTTCAAAGTTCCTAGAAACTTGGGTCTACTGCATGTGTATAAAGAAATAAAAAGAGGCTATGGCTTTCAGTATCTAAACAGCAGTGTAATATATTTTTGCTACGATAGAAATATAGGCTAATTAGCTGAATATGATCAAAAATAAATGGGTTCTTTTAGTTTTTTCTTTATTTTTAAAAATATAGGCTAGTATATTCCTTTTCTGTATTAATTCTAATAAATCACATGGAATTAGATTTTTCATAAAAAGAAATTTTTTTAAAATTAGGGTTGAAATTTTTATTTTATAAAAAGAAATACGTTTCTTGTATAAATTGACATTCGCTATGTATGTTTCAGCAATTTTTACTGACAGCGAAATTATATAATTTGATATTTAAACATAATTTGTAACCCTTTTGGTTTTTAGATTAATTATTACGCATATAAAATAATAAAAACGGTAACGCTAATTTTTGCAGACAGGAATTACATATTATCATTTGCAAATATAAATACATCATAACGTATTTAATATACTATTTTTTATTTAAGCAATTTTTAGGAAAAATAAATATTTAGAAGAAATGAGATGTAAAATCAAGGCAATTTTGCTTTTATGTTTCAATTGATATAATTTTAGTAAATTGATTGTTCAAAGACTTTGCGCCTCGCTGTAGATATTTTAAAATATATAGAAACGGTGTTTTTATTTATGCAACAATATTCATGTAACATCGAGGTAAAATGTGTCCTGTAACTCTAATAAAAAATATGGAAATTCAGTCTGTCTATGCTCCATCATTTAATGCATAATATTTCAAAATTTTAAAATAGGTGATTTGCGAAAGCCCCAAAATATAGCTTCTAACAAAATTTAGGATTTAATAAATTGCAAATATACTATAAAAATGTGTTTAACAGCCATTTATAACTGTTTTTTGATTTTAAAAGAGTAGGTCCAATGTATATCGTTTCGTTTGATTCAAAAAAAGCCCCTTAAGAAGAAATGGCAATTTTTATGGATCCAGATGTAAGATTAAAAAATGTTCAAAGATGTTAAAATTACAGGCGTATAAGGATAAAAATCATCATATACAAATTTGCAATGTTTAATAAGCGTTTTTTTAGGTAAAATAAGGCCTATTATAATGTTTCTCACTCCAAGAATCTGATTTGAAGGAATTATTAATTCAAAAAAATCAAATATGCAAATAAAGAATTCGAACATAGCTTTCTTCAATTATTTTCTAACACTTATCATTTTGAACTTTGAGGTTAATTTTATATTCGGGTCAAATGTTTAAGTTAGGTTTTGTTGATAAGTAAATATATTACAGAATTATTAAGTACACTCAACTTTTACAGTCTAGTATATACTGAATCCCATTTAAGGTTGCATTTTTGTCTATAATTTTGCATAAAACATTATGGTTGCAACATTAATTTCTATTCTCATATAAATGCGAAAAATTATAATCTACATATAATAAAAAAGTTTTTTACATATTTACATTAAATTTATATTAAAATCGCATTATAAATTAAATGACGATATAACTATTGTAATTTATTAGATCGATTGTTTTTTAATAACTTTGTATTTTCATATCAATTTTAGAGTTTTACTGATTCCTTGAATAAAGGTATTTTTGATCAATGAATCATTAAAAAAAAAATTATAATGATGTCATGAATGCCAATTTAAGTAAAAAATTAACATATTGAAGATAGAATAATATACTAAGAGCTTCAACAAGAGTAAACCGGAAATTTTTTTTAGAACGTTCAAAAACTAATACATAAATTTTATTTGTCAAAATAATTTATTATTGAACGAGTAAAAACAAAATTGTAGCTATCCAACTCGTTTATATTAACTTCCTTTTTTAATTTAATGCGAAAATGAATATAAAAAAAATCATAGCTCACAAATTAAAGAATACAGTAAAAAATAATTTCCTGAATTATTATTATTATTCGAGCTTATTAGATTTTTAATAAATCATAAATAAAATAACTAATACCACGGCCCTATAAATATACAAAAAGAGCACAAACCTTAAAAATTTTGGTATAATATCTATATATTATCAAGAATATGGAATAATCGTCAGATTTTTTTAATCTATCAATCAAATTTATCCTTAAAAAAAATATATCAAAAAAAGGTTTCTATCTTGAATTTATATAGATTTATCGGTATTCAAAAACTTTGATAGATAATCTATAGTTTTTTTCGATGAAAAAAATGTGTTAATACGAGATATTTGTTGTAAAATATAGTACCACTAATAGAGTGTTAGTTACGAAAATATTACAACTTTTCATAGTTAAACATAATCATTGATGTTGAAAAGTTAAGTTTTGATATTTAGAACCCCATGTTCTTATTTAATTATTTTTATATTAAAAAAATGCATTTTTTTTATTGGTTGCTAAAAAAAACTGTTAAAGATGTTCTGAAACTTCTTCTAGACAACTAAATAAATGTTTGATCTTATTTTCTGTGAATTTATTAAAACTTGGTAAAAAGTCACTTGTCTATTGTGAAACTTGTTATGGAATGGCTTGTAGTTTTAATACACTTTTTCAAATTTTAAAAAGAAACAATTTTATTTATTCACGAATAAAAATTAGCTTCTAAAATATTTATTGGCTATTAGTATTAATTACATTTATAAAAAATAATAAACATCGTGGAAAAAAAATAGGAAATGTTTTGGAAAAAAATAAAAAACTTGGATACTAGTATTCAAATGGAAGATAAATCTTCCACAATTGAAAAAATATCTAGCGATAAAAAAGTAGTTATAAAGGGGGTTGGAGAAATAAAGTGCTCTCACTGCATTGATATTTTAGAGAAGTGCAAATATTGTCCCAATAACTGGCAGAATGAAGAAATTTTAAAATGTACTAAAGATAATAGATGTGAAAGACTTGGAAAGCGCGAATTAAAGGTTTCTTCAGTTTTCAATAAAAAAGGTATGCCTCTCCCAGTGATTGATATCTCATTCTGGTTTCTAAAACCCTTTTTTAAAGTAAAGACTTTTGAAGAAAACATGGATATACCATCAGACTCTGATTCTTCGTAGATCTAATAAGTGTATTTTTTCGGATTTTAATATTAAAAATTATTGGATCAAATCGCAATTAGTTTCTATTACTTTTATTTTTCTCGATAGATAAAAAAATGACGTAAATGTTTTTGATCTAACATTCGTTGATCTTTTTAAAAAAATTTTCTAGAAATAAATAGTTTTTAAAAAAATAAAAGAATAATATTTAATTTAATAATTGCACATTGTATAATCATTATTACATAGCTTTGAAACAAAATAAAAATTTCGCTTTGACATTATTTTTGAAATAAAAATAAACTCATAAAATGGTAATTTTAGAACAGATCTTATAAGTTCCAATATTAAACAGCACCACACTTTTGCTATCTTTGCAAATAAGTATCTCCATACTTTTTATTTACTTATCTTATGTTTTATAGACTTTACGTTTTACTTTTATCAACTATATTTTCATATTTTTCGTAAAAATAAAGAAACACAATTAATTGCCTCATAGAAAAATTTCTTGATAAAAAATTCAAAAATATGAATTGTTCAAAATTCAAAAGGTATGTTATTTAAAAAAAAAAATTTTTTTAAAGATATTCGTTAGCTTAACCTCTTACCTGAAGATATTGAGACAGTATTTAAATGTATTTTGTAAACTTTGGAAATAATATTTAGATATACAGAATATATGTTATTAAAAACATTATGATTTCTTCATCATCTAATTAAAACAGCTTTTTACATGAATTTAATATGACAAAAGTGAAAGATTTTGTCATATCCACATAAAATACGCAATAAATTATTTTTATTTTACAATTATCATGTGAAACACAATGTTAAAATAAAAAAAAGTTACATAATTAAAATATATTTATGCACAAATTTATATAATTCCTCGTATTTTTTTTTAATTTTACACAATTGTGTATATATGAGATCAAAGAAGACAACCCCAGATATAGAAAGTACTAAGAAACAACGAGCATATGATTTTTCAAATTATAAAAAAACTCTTTAATTTATAGTCCTTTCTCGATATTTGAGTTCAAAAATTTTTTCGACGCTTAATGATAACAGAGTAATTGTATAAAAAAATATTATCTATTATCATTATTTTTGTTGTAAAAAGCCTTTCATAAGAAAATTCCATACACACAAATATGATTTTTTGCTTTTTTATATTACGACAATAACAAATGAATCTGTTCCTTTAGATGCATAAATTTGAAAATATATAGAGAATTAGAGTAGTTTTAATGCAAATAAATCCATTTTTTTCTATTTTAGCAATAATATAAAGGCGTTCGTGGATTTCATAGTTTGTACAATTCATGTTTTTGATTTGTTTACCAGAATAAAAAATGATCACTTTTAAAGAATTGAGCACTTGATGATAAATTACAGAATCATTTATGTTTTTTTTGATATTTGCTTTTATATCTATTTTTTATGGCATTAGATGTCTTTCTAAGATAATATATAGCAATGAAAATTTTAACTAATCCATTCTAGATAACAGTTTACTACATAGAGTAAATATATCATCTTATCATGACCAGCAATGAGATTTATACCTAATTTAGTTTTAGAAAGAGCCTAAAAACAATAAATATCAAATAAAACTAAAACAGGAAGCACAAGATCCTTTATATCGAGATAGAATACACATCAAAATATTTGCCTATAAATAAAAATTATTATAAAAATACATTTAAAGAATTCTATGGTAAATTTAAAATTTGGTAAATAGTGGCTAGTGTAAAAATTTATTTTTAGGAACAAATTAGTCCGGGATAATAATATCGAATAGGTATTATTCATATTTTTACACGCTTTTTTAGTCCAAGCTAATAATAAACGTGCTTTTTATTGCTTTATTACACTGTCAGATCAATTTATTTTTAATACACATCACTTATATAAACAAAAGATTATATTATGTTCATTTCATAAAAAGAACAAATATACAAACTTTATTTACAATAAAAGATAGCAATGTATTTAGTGCTTTGGAATGTCGAATTTTTATAAAGAATTGCATATTAATCTACTATGATTTTTAGTATTGAGATATTCGTTGACGTATATTATGAATAACTACTAGTTAATAATTATTTGACAGATATTTATTGATAATAAATGCCACGCAAATTTTTAAAAGGCCTATTGAGTAAGTTACTGTCAAATAATTGATTTCAAATAAAAGATTGCTATATAATTGATGAACAAATTTGTATCATAAATACGATAAGATCACAATTTTAATTTATTTTTGATGTTATTTACCATACAATGAATTTTATTTCATCCTATGATTTGCGATTATTATTTTAAAAAGTATGACAGATACACAAAAAAACAATATCTAGTAAACACCACAAAAGTATAGCTATAAAGAAGATTATTAAAAATCAAGAATATATTATCAATTTTTTGCGGCTAAAAATAAAATATACTATAAAATTGTTTTGATTCATTCTATGAAAAGAGACTTTTCATTGATTATCAAATAAAGTATGCACATATGTATAAAAATTGATGTTAAACTATATGTTTTCGGTTCTCTATAAATGGTCATTGTATAAGTTCCTGTTTTATTGCAAGGTTAGTATTTTTTTAAAAATTAATATTTATGAAGCTGATCGGTTTTTTTTATACAGGCTAAAATTATTCTGAAAAATATATGAATTTGCTCTTGAACTTAGTTAAATGCTTTTTATTACTTGAAACATACTCTTAGTTTATGTAAAGTATATAAAATAAATATTTAATGTTTTTTAATGGAAATTATCTGCAATTTCTACGTATTTTGTTTTTGATATTAGATGTGAATTTTTTTATACAGCATACATCAATAAATTCATTTATATAATACATCTTTGTTATTAATATATTAGAATCGTATTGTATTACTAAAAAATATCCATGGTCATTATTTGTTTATACTATGCATTATAGATATCTAGAAGATTTTTGTGCCAAAGATATACATATATCTTAGTATTATCAGAAATAATGATTTTAATATTTTTGCACACATTTTTTTCTGTGCTATTATCAAAAAGTGGTTGATAAAATTTCGCGGAACTATATAGGCAATTATCTATTGAATGCGATATCTCATTCTAGTACATGTAATTACACCTAAAATTTTTATTTTTATTTTATAAATTTATCAGATAAAAATCATTATATTTTCAAATTTTTATTTTTTTATATATTGTTGTGTTTTCATAGGGGTGTTAATTTCTATTTTTATATTAGCAATTTTTTTTATGACTCCTCCGTAAAAATTTATTTATTTAGAGTCTACGATATTCAAAAGCTCGAGTATATAGATGATGATTTATATCCTTTAAAAATGATGAATAAACTAAAATACTATAAAAATATCGCATTTTATATCAATGTATTACATTTAAAGCGGAATAATATGCGGGCTTATCATTTTAGATTAAAGATGATCATCTGATTTTTGTAGGATTTTTTTATTGAAAATTTTATGAAATTTGAAAATATAAACAGCATCACAAAACATCAACTTTCGGTGTAATCTGCCTTAATATGTTTTATATAGAATCTTTTTGCAAATTAAATGCTAAAAATAATGCGATAAGACATAAAATAAAAACATCTTTATCTTTTGGATAATATAGATTATGCTCGATTTATATTGCAGTGAAAAATAATTGAAAATAGAATTATAGATATGGGAAAAACAGAAAACCGGCAAAAAAATATATACAGCAGTAAATAGTTCAAATGATACTGTAAAAGAACGGTAAGAGCAATGAACCGGAATAAAGTTTGTCATTCATGGTAATAATGTAAGCGGATATGAATATATTCTTTTATGCTAAAAGCGCATGCTACGCCTGGTTGGCAGGAAATAATGACTTACTATCTCTACAATTTTTTTACGAACTCTACTTTATACGTGTTAAAAAGCTATGAAATATATTTCTAGTGGACAAATAACAGTGAAAGAGGATTCATTTATAAATTTAATTGCATAAACTCAAAAAGTAAATACAAAGCGATAACCATTTTTACCATTACAAAAATAGAGTGGAAGAGAAAAAAAACAATAAGAAATCAATTAATTAAATTTGCGTGCTAAGGGGATAAATCATGTGATAGGTTTTTTTGAAGAAACAAAGAAAGACCCCAGAATAAGGTAAATAAGAAAGACCGTAAGTATCTAATTATTATTCTAAGATGATGGGTCTAAGTCACAAAAACCCTAAAGAAATGACTGAAATTGCAAAAATATTTTTAGACTTTCTAGTAAACTTATAAAGTGTCAACAAAAAAAAGATTCAGCATCCAAAAATTAGTTTCATTACGGTGAAAAAAACATACAAAAAAATTTTCGTAATAAACATGTTTTTTGAGCAACATATTAGCACAATAATAATGTTCATAGGGGGAAAAATTTGCATAATATAATAAGCAGTATTTTAAACATAAGAGAGAAAGTCGGATTTTTTTTGATATAAAAATAAATAAATCAAATATAAGATTAAAAAGAATAAATCAAAGAATTTCTAAGATTAAAACGATGCTTTTTATATCAGTCAAAGAAAAAATTATGATAAAATCGAAAAAAGTATAATAGCCTAATAAATAAGTCTTAATTATTATTGATAGAATGTGATATAATACAAAGTTTAGGATTTTAAGGGGGGTTTAAATGTGTTATAAAAAATACAGAGTGTTTGAAAGGTATATGTATGATTCTATTTTATAACTATCATTGTGAAAATCATTTTTTTGGCATACTATGAGTTTGGTATTATCTTTCAACACTTGCATCTTTTTTTATCTGCAGGTTCTGATGGAATCTGTAGCGTTTATTGATAAAATGGCATCTTTGCATAATAAATTTAAAATAACATCCTTGAGGTATGCTAGGAAGTAGAATTGAATATGCTAAATTTTTTGAAGTAACAAAATAATATTTTTCGATGAAAAATATAATAAATTGCAGCAATTTTAGTAATAGACCAGCATGGAATTACTTTGTTATAATGAAACTAAAAATGAGTCAACAAACAATAAAGTTTATAGTGAAAAAACATGACCCATCATCGATCTCTAAAAGAATACCGTGTGACGGGTATAAGAAAATGCAATCGATTTAAAAAAAACTTATATAATAAACAATGCATAACATAAAACTGAAAATTATATATATTGATGTTATATTAGTGCTTATACACATCAAAAATATGTAAGGCTTTATTAGCAATTTTAAAACGTTAGACTTACACATGCATATTTATAGGTGTATAACAAGTAAATGAAAATGTTTAATGCGGACATAAAATATAAAAATATACAACATAATTATTTTTAGAGGTAAAATTCAAAGTAATATAAGTTCACACTTATATTTGTTCAGTGCATGGATCCATTAAGTAAGGTTTTGTACATGTGAGATCTTATGTAAATATACCATTATACGATTCTTTATGTAGAATAAACAATGACTTTCTAATTGATGATCTACACTCGTGACCAAAGATCTAAAAAGCTCTTAAAAGATAGCAAAAAATGGTGAATGTCTTTGCATTGCATGGGAATAAAAAATAATAATAAAATTTTGCTTAAAAATGCTTATGGGCTGGGTTAAGATGCAAGTTTAGTAGAAGGTTAGGAAAAATATAAATACCTCGTTGTGATAAAAAAAATAGTTTATCTGTAATTTAAGATGAAAAACTTGCTATTATTTGTGATTAAATCATATTGGTACCATCCAAAACTACTTAAATTATATAATATTTATACGCGCCCGTAATTGTTTTATAAAATTGCTATATAAGCGCTCGAAATTTGTATAAAAATACTCTGCAAAAAAAGATGATGTATAAGGAGAGCTTTTACAATAAATCTAAACTATTAAAGCCAGTATATGGAATAAGTGTGTTTTTTAAAAGCAAAGAACATATGAGATGAATTTCGAGTGCTTAAATGTCTAAAGAAAATTATTTTATAGCTAAATAATGCACATACCAGCTATAAATAAATATCACTAAGAAGAGCAGTTATATAAAAAATATAGGGTGAATCTAAAGCACGTATATAAATATTACATAAATACTTAGTTTCCAATATATTTCATGACAATCTAATCATAGAAACTTTGTGTTGATGCAGAACAAAAGTCTAATGTATGAAAAAATCATAAAAAGCACCTTAAAACAATACAAGATTTAGAGAACTGATTGAATGACATTAGATGATTGAAAACATAATTATAAATTGAAAAATCAATTCAAAAAAAAACTTCTGTTTTATGCTGGATAGAAATATAATCTTTGGTCTAATAGCAAAATCTCATCGTTGTGACATAGCATAAAAAACAGATAATCACTAAGCAAACAGATATAGGAGAAAGCTTCCTATGAATATATACAAATTTAAAAGGAAGATTTACTAAGAATAAACCTTTTTGTCACAAGAAAATAAAAATCTACTAAAACGAAGAAACCTATATATTTTCATTTAAAAATTAAAAAGAACGTACTAGCGGTTCCTAAGATGATATAAAAATTTTAAAATCATCAAATTCCCGACCTGACATTTTCGTGTGCTACAAGAAGAAAAACTTAATCACATTAATAGAAATAGAATAAGTGATATTGAGTAATCTGCGGTATTATGTTAATCAGGGCATGTAAACAGAAAATATTTACAATATATATCTTTTATTTACAAATGTAGAACTTTAATATTACCATACGTCAATATTTAGATGGGTGGTTACAAAATACTATATTAAATATAGTAAGGTGACTGGAATAGTACAGAAACATGAGATTAGCACAGTCATAAGAAAGAAATATACATTTCACCCATAAGTCTTAAAAGAAAATAGGCAACCTGAAAGATTTTGAAGATGATAATGTTATTAGAGGCATAATCCATAATTATGTATAAAGATAGAATAGTTTTCTTATATCAACGAAAAAAAGCAAAACAAAATTACATCATAAATAGAAAGAAACTTGTCAAAATACAATGATGCAAAAAATGGCACAGAATCAGACATTTTATCTATAGAACGCTATAGCTAGTTGATTGAAAATTCTTATACACCAATTATTTCAGACGTAGATGATGCAATTGTAACATGATTATGTTAATCTTTTTTATAGCTTCTTTTGAGTTAACATGTGTCTTGAATATTCTATTTAAACTGTACTAACTTGCATGTATCTAATAATAAAATTCATTATTCTATAAAATCATCAAAAGTCAATTTAATTACAACAAAAAGATTCCCAGTTTATATTGTGCACAATTAATAATTATTGTAATGCCTAAACCTGTTTTTTGTGTATGTCAAAAACGTAATACTTCATTCAGTTATACGTCAATTACTATTTATAAATACGAGACAAGCTTCTTTTGTTTTGTGATTTACTCTTGCAACGAATTTTTAGGTCTTTTTTTGCTTACGATTATATATAACTGTTGTTGATGATCGAACTACCACTTATGTCTAGACATTAAATGTAACCAGATTGATCTCTGTGTATTAAATCGGTTTTACCAAGCTCATGTTGTTCTGTTGATATAGTGACTTTATATTTACTATCTCTCATTGTTAAATTTTGCAATCACAAGAAATTCCATAATTCTCTGCTATAACGAGCTTATATATTTAATTATCGGCTTCTTAAGACGTTTTAAACAGCAAACCTCTAATTAATCCTAGACTTGTAGTATCTTTGTGTTTTTGCGCACTAAATTATCAAGAATGCCCCTTGTGGGTATTATCTAATTTAGTACAGATAACTTATCCGGGGTTCGTTTTAGCTAGAGTATTGAGTAATTTTCAAAATCTTTCTTTTTTAAAGAACCGCTTGACATTAAAGATTTATTTTTAAAAATATACAGATTGCTTTTTTTTACTTTTTTACAAAACATTTTTGGATTTTCTATCTACACAATGAATATCATATTTTTTGATATTACAAAGAATAATATACACTCGTTTTCATGTAAGATATCAAGAAAATTTTTGCGCGACTTTAATATGTATAACAATTGCAATTTCCTTTAATTTTTATCGTTGAATCGAATGCAAACATTGGTTTTAATTTATATGGAAAATTTTATTGAATTATAATAAATTTTTAATGAAAACGCCTTGATGAATATGTATTGAAATGTGAAATGTTTAAAAATATTACGTCTTACTAAAATTTACAATTTATAAAGCAATGTAAAGCTGGTATAAGAATTTCTTTATCATTTACAGTTTTTTGTATAAATATAAAAAAAATAGTATAAATAATTTATAATGTGTTATTTAGCCATATTTTTGCAATTTATATATACTATTACACTATCATGTTGCATAAAAGCTGTAAAAAAATATATGATTTATTATTTAGTTTGATGTTTGTAATTTTGCAGGATTTAAAGTGCGAAGCAATATCAAATTTTAAATACCCTATGAAGGTTTTATAGAGCAAAAAAATACGATTTCATAAATAATATGTTATTGATATGGTTTATTGCCTTTCATTTATGTGTATTGATCTAATGGTCAATTTATTGCTATGCAACTTCTTTACTTTATAACGAAAAAATCAATTAGACTTGAAATATTTTTGTCTTTAAGTTACTTTAAAAAAATGTAAAATTTTGTAATGGTTGTTTAAGATATTTTATGTGCTTTAATATACGAAAATAGATTGGAAAAAATACATCTAATATTTTTTTCTAAAATAGAATCGTTTTTTCGAAGTTCTTAACAACAAAAACATTATTTGAATAATATAAAGATACCACAAAGAGCATTCCAAACTATAAAGTATATATAAAAAAGATATATTCTAAATATTAATACCTCGATAAGCATGTGCAAATATTATTGTGAATACTAAAACTGTTTGATTATTTTCATAGTGTAAATTAGATAATATTTACGATGGAAGTACCGATAAATATTAATATTTGTAGCGTAGGGGTATAAAATCATGTAAATTCAAAAAAGTTATTATTATAGGCATATGTTTGTAAGCGGGTAGAAAACTTTATAACAACAATGAAAATTTTATAAAAAATGTTAATTTAGCTAAATACTTTGGTTAAAAAGCACGAAATATCATTAAAATCGATCTAGAAAATGTTTTCATTTTTATAAAGTTAAATCAGATTCAAATGGAAAACTTTCTGCTAGAATTTTATTATATAATTTGTTAGGACATATAAAAAAAAATTGTAACTTTAAATGTGATTCTGATGTAAAATTAACAGAATTTCTGTTAATTTTCCAAAGATAAACCTTAAATCTAAAGTGCAGCAAAGACCGACATTGAACCATAATTTTACTATATTTCTATCTCTTTATAGTAGAAATGGTATAATTAATCTTTCTTTTGTAATCTTAAGTAATTTATAAAATCATAGTACTTTAATTCTTTGGATATATTCTTACTATAAAAATCAAAATTATAATTTTACGAACAATTTAAATTAAGTTTGTAAAATTTACAATTCTAATTCAATGAATTAAAAATAATTATTTTATCAATGTTATTATATCTTAATTTTTGCGACATTTTATTGGTGTATTTATAGTAATTAAAAATTTTCATTTATAATAAAATGGTAAATAGTGCAGTTTTTGATAGACACAAGCCAATTTTTAAACATTTTTAGAATAAAATATGGGGTTTAATTGCGAACTTCTTCTTTATATCGATAAATTATAACGAATATTCCTTTTTCAAAAAATGCTGATTTTTTAGGTCAAATAGAAGACACATGCATGTTCTAACATCCATGATATTTTTATTTATTATAGACATATAATACAAGTAAAAACGAAACTTTATCAAAAAAATAACTTATATCAAACTATCAACTGACAGCCAATGACATTTCATATGCCACAAATGCACTGTAATAATCTATGTTATGCTGTATATTTAATTACTTTTAATTCATTTTTAATGCTTTCGTGATCTAAAACATAGTTTTACATGCTATTTTGATATAACCAAGAAAAATGGAATTATAAATCCGGTTTTACGGTTAAAATAATCTTATTTGGAGATTCTTTTAAAAATATTTATTATTTAACATGATAGGGAGTTATAAGTACCGGACAAAGTAGGAGAAAACTGGCAAGCTCTCTCACTTAGCAAGACGTTTTAACTCATCTCATTTGAGAGAAGAAGAGCAGTTTATGAAGATGGATTAGTGGAAGGTCTCAAAAGATGCATCAAGGAATTGTGCAGTATTTCAATGGATTGACCCAAATTAAATAGATAAAATTGATAAAAAGAAACTAAATTCATAAATAAATTAAAACAGTTATTTGGATTTATGCAAGTCATAATAATATAATCTTAAAAAATTTTAATTTTGATGAATGTTAACAATTTTTATTTACTGCATATTTTTTATCTTAAAAATATGATCAGAGTGTTGGGACACTTCATAATCATTTAAAAAAATTAGTTAGGATGTTTTAAAAACGTCGAAGAATGCTCTGAATATAACAAAACATCATAAAAATAAAATTTATATCCATAAGAATCTTTAAAGCTATTTGATCAACTTATTTTCTGCTTTACTATATTTTTATGATCAATTTTTCGGTATTTGATGTTACAAACTGCTGCCATGTTATATTTTCTTCAAGTCTAACATAATCTATAAATGAACTTTTCATATCTAACAATTATTACCTGTTGCTTATATAATTAAAATACATTTATGCGCACTTATTATTTTAACACATTAAATTTCACATAAATAAGTAATATTTTACGTTTCTAGAACGTTCAAAAACTATAAATACGTTCAAGTTTGTTAACTATAAAATGTTTTTAAGCCTACTATTTTATATTTATACATCTGGTGTTTTAACATACGAATCAAAGTACACAGAAATTACAGAGCAAGACCATTGTTTAAATCATATTCAAGATAATTTATGTGTCCCTACATCTAAACACAAAGCCTCGAAAAGAAAATTCAATGGAATGCGATCTTTTAGTAAAGGCTCGAAACAAAACGATGTAGATAATATAAAGTCACTTTTCAATGCATCACAACCGAAATCGTATCAAAAATATAACTTTCGTAATCGTGACATAAATTTATCGATTCCTATTTCTCGTTCACCCAAAGCTCATAGATTATTTGCTGAAACGGATTCTGATTCCCTTTTCAAGAATTACGAAATATATTCGTCACCTTTAATTTTAGATAAAAGCATTTCAAATACACATGGATTTGAAAAATTCGGATTGGCTAAAAGACGTATTAATATTCCACTTCCAATGATTAATAAGTTCCGGCCCACTTTTATTCGTTCACTTGCAGAAAGAGAAGATGTTGAAGTTGATCTTTCTCCTTTGTACTCTTTTCTAGAAACGCTTAAAGCCAAATTAAAGTCGGAAACAGCCTCATTAGATGATGGAAAGCCTAATTTATCTAATAAGGAAAATAATATTCAACTGGAATCTTCTAAAGAGCCTGTGATCGATGTAATTTATGAAAACAAATCAGCAGATGGCAATAAAGATGATTCATTGATAAAACTGGACGATAGTAAGGCAAATGAAAATTTTATTGCTTCTGACATAACAGAATCACCTGAAAATAAAGAAAACGAAAATGTTGATAAATTAGAGGTACCGAAACTTGAAGAAATTATGAATGGGGATTAAATTATTGAAACGGTTGATTTAAACACAAATAAATTGCGAAAATTAAGGTATACAAGGTAGTTATAAATAGATTATTATGTAAAAACTGGTGTATCATTTATCAAATTTAAACTATTTCTCATTTATTAGATGTTTAGTATCTGCTTTAGTGCTTTTTCAATGTTTATGATCGCTTGCTTTCACTAGAAGAAATTATTTCTTCGAAATTTAAAATTAAACTTGTTAGGTCTTCATTATTAAACTGCTCTATTTTTTGTTAATATAGAGTCATATCATATTATTACACATCATAATTGTTTAAAGTCTTTGAAGCTCAAGATCATGTCACTTTATAATCTGATTGGTGCATGTTTTCTCATCATTATCAAGTGGTTTGAATTCAATACATTTAAATTAAAACACAATATGGTTTTTCTATAAAATAGGCATTACAATTTGAATAGCCCATTTCATCCACATTTATATCTGCTAGCATACTTTAAAAAGTAAAAGCTATCAAAGGTTTGTAAACCAACTTGTGGTGATGAGAACATTATTTATACGAATTTTTAAATTTAATTTAGCAACATTGATGATACTATTGGATTATTAGCAATATAAACGTTTGTGACTTATATACCATGATTTTTAAATATGGGTTAATTAGATTTTTAGCTTTTTATGGTTGTTCAAAAAGACCTTTTGATTTCTCTTTATAGAAAATTTTGCTGATACTTCTTTCAACCTCGTAATTTTTTACTATTATTCGATGAATCTTCTATTCTTATGACTTATAGGTTCAAGTGTCTATCTTATTCTCTTTGTTTGTGTGCATGCTTTCGCCCCAGTTAAAATTCCCAATTCCTATAAATATGACTCGTGGTAACTCCTATGGTATGATTTATTTAAAATATAATTCTGTCGAATAAATTTAGAATTATATTTTTATATTATAAATAAACGATGACGTTTTTCCGATAAAAAGCTTTTACTTAATATAAAAAAAGGGTGCGATTAAATTTTCCCATAAATAAAGGATTATAAATTATAGTATCAATATAAATATAGCGACAGAAAATAATTTAAGTATAGCGTATATAAAAATCGTCTTATATAATCCAGAACATTCTTATATGACATACTCTTATAAAAATGTATTACATTAAGAATACACTAATTATCGTATTTAGATAATTGAGCATAATTGAAAATATGATCACACTTATATTTTTTTTTATTAGCATCATGTATTTTTTTTCTTGTCTTTATCGAATATTAACGAAAATGTTATCTTGGCAGACTAAAGTAAGCATACATATAGGGTATATTTTAAAACTCTATATACAATTCTTTTTTGTCGGCATATAAACTTATAGTAAAATATCCAGTTAACTTAAATAGCCATTTTACGAATCATAAGATTATTTATTCATTTATAATAACAGCATCGAAAAGTTGATAAAAAAATTTATTTTATAATTTTTCTATATAATTTACTTTAAAGATTTACGACATTTTTATTTGAGAAATTGTCTTTAAATTCAAATGCAGAACTTGAATCTTGGAATACGTCATAATGCAATACATATTGGTTGCAATATTTTATAATTGTGAGATTAAGGTGTAGGCGATACTTACTGAAGCTGAAACTTACGCACAAACATAATAATTGAAGAAGACAACAGAATGAATCTCATTAAGAGAAGAA
Source organism: Rhyacophila brunnea (assembly GCF_057557595.1). NCBI lineage: Eukaryota > Metazoa > Arthropoda > Insecta > Trichoptera > Rhyacophilidae > Rhyacophila > Rhyacophila brunnea. The sequence continues at coordinate 749,276 of NW_028233346.1, read as the reverse complement.
AATAAGTCTAGAATATTGTGAAAAAGTAGGTGTTTGTATGTTGTATTCGTAAATTATGTCATCAGTAGAAATCTAAATTCGGCCATTAAAGCCAGTTCCATGATAAATTTATTCTCCACATAAATATAATAAATAGTAAATTTTAAAAATTTACCTATAATAACTAGCAAATTACGAGTCATAATGCTCTAATTGAAATTTATAATCTAAAAATTCTATGGTTTGAAAAAAAGTATTAAATACAGCTTCTTTTTAATCATTCATCACTTGTATTATTTTGGAAATAAAGTTTTGCTAATTAAGAACATACTCGTTCTTCTATAAGCATAACAATCTCAAAAATAAGTTTATTTAGATGTCTTTCGTCTGTTTTTCAAAATTAATAGATCTTGAGATGAAAAGGGGTATCTATTAAGATGTAAAAGAAGAGTATCGAGCCAAATAATAGATACGATGTGTTCAAAGGGAATCAGTCAAGCTCGCGAATATATAAACTTGAAAATACAATAGAAAAATTGGAAAATATCAATGTATGCATGTTACTGTTATATTATGTTTTGTTTTGTTTTTTTAGAGTAAATTATTTTTTTATTTTGCAGCAGAATACATTATTTTTTTGTGTTGATAGAATAAATGTAAAAACAAAAAAAAATACAATAATTAATCATCGATAGAAACCTAAAAATTATATTTCTGTTTAACATGAAAAAAAATTATATATATAGCTGGAATTATAATATAGTATTTTCATTATATAATAGAATTTATACCGTATAGATAAGATAAGTTTAAATTCTGATTTTATTACTCATCTTTAAAAGAATTTTGTTGGCAAAGGTACTTAAACAGACTGATTACTTTTCTTTGCTTTAGGACATAGTTTTAAATTACTTTCAAACATTATAATTTACCTTTACAATCAAGAAAAAAAATACGATAACTGTGTAGGTAAGAACTGCAAATATCATATAGCATAAGTTAAAAAAAATATTATTTAACATTAAAAAAATATAAAACAGAGAAAGCATCAATATATAGCATTCTAGGAAAAAATAGTTTTCATTCTGTTTTATGTACAAATAAAAGAAAACAATCAAAGTCTTTTTAAACTCATATTTATGATGTTGTAGATTTATGCTGAAACTATTATAAAATATCGTCTTTTTCTGATTTTATTTTGTTTTTTTGCCTACGTTAGATTTTATAAATACCGTGTTTTCGATCTTGAAACTACTATCGTGTTATCCAGCCTGTATATTCTGAGTGTATTCTACTATTTCCATTTGAATAATTGTATGTAAAGCACATATTTAATTCTGATTTCAGTTTTAAATAAAAAACAAAAAAATATTGATAGACTATCTTATAACAGTATTTATCTTCTTAAAGGTATAAAAATATAAACCCTTTAAATTAAACCTTATTTAGAAAAAATATGTATTAGTAACTATGTAAAAATATCAATAGCAAGTTCACAATATTTTGTCGCATGTCAAAGAAAGCTAAAGCTCATATTTATAAAATTTGGACCCCTAAAACTTAATTATATGTCTTCTGCGCAATGAATATTTTTAAAATTATTGTAAAAAAATGATTGATATATAAACATAATTTAAAACAATTTAAGTTACGCAACTTATTCCTAAGCAAAAAAAAATATTTGACGATAAAAATTCAGATTAGCTATAAATTTTGATATTTATTCAACGTTCAAAAATGTAGTATTTATCATAATAGTTAATATTACTATACACTCAATATTTTCGATGTATATAAAAACCATATTTTGATTCTGAACTAATAAATTATTTCTTTTGCGTATACTGTTTAATAAATTTGTCGATCTGAATTTTATTTTTTGCATTGCTGGAAATATTTGTGATTATAATATACCACATGCTATTTTTATGAATCCATCTCGAACAAATTATTTCTGTTGTAAATTTTTTCCATAAACAATTTTTTTTTGATTTAAATTTTTTTTGCTCCAGTAGTTTGATAGGTTTATATAAATAAAAATTATACAATTTAAAAAAAAACTTTATTAAAAATTTGTTATTCTTTTTTGATTTACAAATACTTTTACTTTAATTTTTTGTTATTTTATTTCTCAACCTTCAGCATGGTCCTTAGAAGAGGGGAAACACAAAGAAAGAAATGCCTTTTGCATTATATAAAACCACATTAAGATTATACAACGAACAAATTGCTTGAAGATTTATAGTAAAAAAATATTTATTTGCTGTAATTACTAGTTAGATACAACCTTCGATGTTATATTTACTAGAAATATAACATCAAAGAATTTAAACGTTCCTTTTTAATTTATTCTGAGTAAAAACACAACAATTCAGAAAATTCGTATTTGTGTCAATAAAAGTAGAATTTATTTAAAAGCTATCTAAAATTATAATCAAAATAGCCTACTATAACAAACAAGACATTATATGTGACTATTTGTCTTATTTACTATTTTATATCAATCTTATCACTTTAAAACGCAATTTAGGCTAAATATGTTTGTATGCTGTTTTTCATATGATATTATTTTCATATCATACATAAAAACCATGCGAGTCATTGATTGTCTTTTTCATGATTAGATTAACATAAAAATCATATTTATTAAGAGTAAAAATGGACAAATAAATATTTTTTTTATATGTATGTAATTATCTTTTATTATGTATTGGGAAAGAAGATGGGGTTTTGTAAAGGTTTTATAAAATCACAGTGATGAAAAAAATATAGTCTTATGACGCTTTGTTGCTGTAAGTAAATAAGCTGTAGCTTAACTTTTATAAAAGAAACTTTTTCAATGTGTTTATTCATTTATTGTTTAATATCACAGATTTCTATTGTATATGTCAATTAATGTTCATAATTTTCTAATAAAAGGCGTGAAAATTGATAAAAAGTTCAAAGTATGTATAAAAGAATAGAATAGAGTTATAAAAGAATTTTATAAGACAATATTACAAAAAAAGTTATATTTACAAAGCACCAAGAAAATTTGAAAAATACACCTTGATGAAATTATATAAATGCAATATAAGTCTTATAGATTTATGATTCTTTTCTTATGCGTATAAGGGATACAATTGCTTTTAGAAATGAAAATCTAGCTTTTTACTGCACAAAAATGTTCAAGGCTTGTTTTATCAATCAAATAAAATTTACGTCATAAAATTTTTGCAGATGAAAGTGAATAAATTGAAGTTTATTTTTGTTCGCGATGCTAAAAAAATGAAAAATATGCATAATTTGTGTTTTTTACGCCAAAAATTGTTATAAAAAATAGAGACAGTTTATGAACGATGCATTGTAAAGATTTTTAAAATTAAGAAGGGTCAAGACATAGCTGATATCTATAAGTTACGCGGTAATTACATTAAATTACACTTTAAATAATATAGCAAAAAAGTCTTTTAAATTCAAAAAAAAGTTTATAGTCTCTCAATTTGAAAATTTGCATTTATTTACGATATAAAATTTGTTGCTTTGCATTTAAAAGCAAATAAAAATATAAGAAACATAATTCATGCAATATACTTAAAAAATAAATCCAATTACAATTAAGTAATATGGGCGTAAACGCAAATAATCGTTTTAAGTTCTGTTATAATTATATGATTACATCAAAATATTTACGCAACTAAATATTTTAGTTAGATCTTTAAAAACAAAAAAAAATATATAAAATAGCATATATTGCGTATAAAAAATTATTCAAATTAATCTGTAATTTTTATGATTTATTAAATACATTATCTTGGAGAATAAAAAATAATAAATGACATAAGTTATTAAAAATTCAAAGTATTTTTTTGCGCAAAAATACATAAATAGAATTTAAACGTGTATTTGTTGTAAACAGCTTTTCTGTATTGTAGAAAAGGTCAGTAATGAGTATTTATAATATTTTTTTTCAGAACAATTTACATTCCAAAATAGCAGATGTTTAATTTTTCATGTGTGTATTTTATTAGAAGCTACTTGACGAACTGTATTTTTTGCATATGTTCAGCCATTTTTTGATATAAATAATATTAAACATGCAACAATAAAATAGATTTTTTAGTGATAATCAGTCATCAAAGAAGTAAAAATGCGTAAGTTTTTAAATTCATACCGCTTTAAATTGTAAAATTAAGCAATAGAATGATTTAAACTGAATTATAGTTGAAAAAAACCAGTCACAGCATAAAAATACGACAAGATAAACAAAAAGCACTTTTAAGCACCCTATATATATCAAAAATAAAAGGTTTTGTTTCTTGTTTTTATGGCTAGAATTTTTTTTGGGCACAAATTTTGCATTTCTAACTATATTGCACATGGGCAGTATTCTTAACGTAATTATGCATTGCACCGAGTGTGAAAGCAAACAAAAAATTTTATGTATAATAAATACCTAGCAAAATAAAATGATCAACGCATTATTTAACAGTCTTTTAGTTTAAATCTAAACATAGATAAACCTTATTTTATTTTTCCATGTTCTGCTTTGCACATTTCTGTGAATATTTCAAAAAAATAGAAACAAGGATTTATATACTTATAGCACCTTTTGTAGATAACTATTAACAGATTGTATACATTTATCTACAGGATAGAAGTATATGAGAAACGTTTTCACTCTACATAGCATCAAACTATTGCAATTATAACCCAATAAAGTATAAAATATAATCGTTTCGATATTTACAACACTCATATTTAAATATATATAACTATTGAGATCTTTATATTTACAAAAATATCTATATAAAAAATATTTTGGCAGATATATATGAGAAAAACCAGTCATAAGATTTTTTTTCGATTAAAATTTTAGATAAAAACGAATCATTATAAATATGCAAACTTTGAAGTAAATATACTTTCATATTTTTTGAAAGGGTGTTCATGATAAAAAGTATGGTTTTTTGCGTTTGATGACCACTTAAATAAATTTATTGTGAAAAAATCTAATATTCGCACTTGGAAATAAAAACCACATACACTTGCGAAGTAAAATTAAATCTATGAAACACATATTGTGAGTAACATAAATGCCACAAATAGCTATTTCAAAATATGGGAAAGCGACAAATATATGCGTAAAATTTATAAAATTAAATTTTATATCTAATGAAATTCTTTGTGATCAATAAATTCATTTCTAGCATAAATCTTAAAAGAAAGAAGAAGATTCTGTAAAAATTTAAAAAAAAAATAAACAACATTTTCAAATTTGTGATACGTTAAAATACTTTTATTGGCATAGTTGAATCGCTAAGATGTATATAATTTGCAATCTTAAGCAATCAAAAATTAACTTGTTACATTTAATATATATAATATTTTTTCTTGAAAACGGAATATGCAAACATTCATAAAGAGATGAGGGAAATAAATTTTTGACTGTTTGGTTGGTCGACTGATAATACAGCAACTTAAAAAATGATAGTATTTGTTACCTAAGTTAGAAATGGTTATTTATTTACAAAAAAAAAAGGTTTTTTTGCAGAAAAATCGAAGAAGATTGTGTATAGTATATTTAAAAGTCGGTTGTAAACAAAAATAAAATATTTATTAAATTAATATTGAAGAAAAAGCTTATATACAAATATAGAATATATAAAACCTGTTTATCATAAAAATTACGCCATGCATACTGGATAATATTTGCTAGTACTAAGCACATAAATGCTGTTATAAAATGCATGTAATTGTATGGTAATAACATTCGGAAGAAATTGATATTCATAAATTAAGAAACGTCAAGTAAAATATAAAATGTGTTACCTATTGCCATTACATGCTAATTGACATCTCTTTTGAATGTATATAAGCTGAAGCTATATTTATATAAAACCTTTAAAACTGGTTTATGCACAAAAAACGTGTAAAATATGTATGAAGTAATAAAATGCAGCTATTTTTACATAAAAAGTATCAAATATATTATTAAGTGTAACAAATTTAGATTGGTTTTATATTCTTATCCTCTCAAATAAAGTGTTGGCTGCAATTACAGATAATCGAATTTTAAAAAATAAAAACAAAAGCTCTATTCGTTTTTTTTCAGCATTTCTATTTTATATTTGTCTTAAGTATATCTTTCACAAGTTTACACATTATTCCAGCAATAAACCAGCAAATCTTTTTTCTTAAGCGCAATCATTACAAAATCTTGTGATAAATTTTAATGTCAAAACTACTGCTTTAATTTAAATCGAAATAATAAATGTTTTTTTAACGTTAAATGATGCGAAAAACTACTGTTAACGAGCTTTTTAATTTATAAACATTACAAAATCTAATTTGTCTGCATATATCATATTTCACAATTTTCTGTTTCCTTTGTCTTTTCAATTTTTCCACGTATTTAAAGGTGTTTTCTGTATGATTCGGCATATTAATATACATTTACTGATTTTAATATTTAGTAATCATTTTAAATCTTTTATGATATTATATTTAATTGAAAATTTTATATTTATTTTCTTTCCTGTTATTATGATAAAATTAAAAAAAAATAAAAACATCCAGTTTATCAAATATCTACGGTAAAGTTGTGTAATTGCATTTAATTGTAGTACGTAAACTGTATGATAACTTGAATTTTTTTTACATACATGCATTTATTTTTTTAGTAAATAAACTAAAATAATGATTGGAAACAATTTTTTAGGTTTAAAGTAATTTTTTTGAGATATATAATCAACTGCTACAATTAAAATTTTTTGGTTTGAAATTGACAAACAAATTCTTTTGTTGTATCTAAAAACACTAGATTTTATGTAGAAAAAACATATTTTCATGAATTTCTATAAATTTAATGCTTTACTAGTGAATTTAATATATTTATCGGACTCTCTAAATCTTCTGAAAGACTGTATAAGGTGTATTTTAGCTTTATACACACCTTTGTGTGTCTATTTATTCGGTTTTTCACAATTTTTATTATGCAATTTAACACACTAATATCTTCTTCTTTTATAAAAAAACTAGAAGGATGATATTTGCTATACTTCTAATACATAACGTAAAAAATATTGTTTTTTTCGCGTATATACAATATTAGGGCTAATGAAATATTTGAGATTTATTGGCTATATTTATAGTCTTAATTTTAGCTTTTGTTCTCTGGCACAGCTTGCTTGATTCTCTGTACACACAGCGTATTTACAATTTCGGCTGTAATCTCCATCACAAAGTCTTCTTAAATTATCCTCCATATTTCGAGACCTATTAATTCAAGTGTTTTTTTATGATCTCAAGGTTTGAATATATCCTTCAGCCTGCTTCGTGACATCTAGTTCCATTAGGTACTGCGATAAAGGAGCCTTTATAGTTAAATATATTATTTTAATATCATGAATAATTTGAAATAATATATTTTGATTAACTTATTTTTATATTATCATCCTGTGCATATATTATTCAATGGATTTCTAACCACCAATCTAAAACCTGCAGTAAATTTATCATATATTAGTTTAAGATATTTTTGATTCATTATTTATTTTTCCCGTTTAATTAGTTGATATAATAAATTGTCATTTAAATACAAATAAAAAATTATATTGACGTAATTAATTTCTAAATACATCTTGACAACCAAAATAAAATTTTAAGTATTTTTTGTGGGTAGAATAACATCAAGCAAGAGTAGAAACTCTATAAAATTTGCATAAAAAAAGAACTTTAAGGGTCAATTAATTTGGGCAAAGTCAATATATTTTTATATACGAAATAAATCAGAAATGAATAGTGGTATCAGAATTTTTTTAAAAATTTAAACTAATAAATAATTGCTTCATACATCAAAGATTACAAAACCACACTTGTGAAATACAGGATCTAAAAAAATATAGAACTTCAAATAATTTAAGACGACAAATCATAAAAAGGAACCGTTAAAATGGCTCTGTACATAATTTACATGTTATACATCATTAAAATATTTAGAGGTTTCAATTTAAATTTTTTTTTATTTCACCAAAAAAAATAACTTTTATTCTTCAAAATATGTGTAATTACTTGTTTTATATGTAAAATACCTGTATTTTGCTGACAGCTAATAAAATTCGCCCAAAAATATCGATTTTCTTGTATTGCAGTAGTTATTGATCATGTAAAAAATAAAAGTAGAAATACGCAAAAAATTTAGAAATCAAACTCGAATAGTTGCGCAGGGTATTGGGGCTCTAGCTAAAAAAATCATTAGCTTTTATCTCTAGATTAGAAAGCTTAATACATGTCTTAAAAATGGTTTTTTTTATAAGTAATTATTCTTTAAATTTTGCGTGTAAAATTAATTTTAGTCTGGATTTTATTCCATAATAAATAAGTAAATTTATGACTGACATCACAATGTAAAAGATTATAAAATATAATAAAATTACCAATAAATATTTGATTTTGATTCCATAAATCAATTGCTTCATTTCCATCATATTACAAAATAATTGTTTTATCTCCGTTATAAAGTTAACATATTTTTAAAGTATAATTTTTCAACTTGGTGTCTTGGTTTCAAAATTGCTTCGAATTATTTTTCATCTATTAAATCTAATAAGAGTGCTTTTATATAATTCTAAGCTTTTTATAAATATAAAATAGCATATAGATGTAATAGTTCCTATACATTTACAATGCTCTGTAATATTTATCAGAGCACTTATATATTTTTTGTTTTTAAGTTATTTATTGCCTTTTTCTGTGATTTTATGAACTTAGATATATTTTTAATATTAGTATTTACCTCATAATTTTCTTTTCTATTTATTTTTTACATAAAACTACAAAATTATTTTATAAAGGAGAATCACAAATTTTTATTGCGTTTTTTTTTACATGCAAAATATATTTATTAACATCATTTCCTGTCGAATATTTCTAATATCTTTTCTTTTTGTTTTTATAAAAAGATAATTTATTGTGGTACAAATCAAAAAGACCAAAATATGTATTTGCACTTATAGTATTTAGTTATGAAATGGTAAATGAAAGAATAGAAAGAGTCACAGTTGTTTCTGAATATGTATAATTGAATATCAAAATATATTATAACACAGTAAAATGATGTTTTTTTAATAAACAATAACTAAAGTAACAGCATAAGTCATTACTCTTAATACCATTTCTCACTTTAAGCAAAAATATGGTACATGATTTAGTGCTATATAAAGAATAATTTTACTATGGATTTTTTGGCTAAAGACTTTATACGTGCTTTTATAGACTTTTTTTAATTTTGATTATTTACAACACATATTTCGTTCTAGAAATGCGATTTTGCGCTTGGAAAGAATATTTTGCTGCCTGTAATAAAACCTAGAAGTCGTAGTATTTGTAATTTTTTACACCATAAATCTTTATATACGGCTTGTGTAGTCTCCTACGGCCGAGATGAACTAAATCGTTTTATACGTATATTTCCTTTTCTTTATAAAAAATTTATACTTATTTTTTCGGACATGAATTGCATAATATAGATTTTCTATATTTTTATATTCTCTTTTTTTTGCTGTAGTTTTCTACGTACAAAAATTGATGTTTTGGGAAGTTGATTTTTTTTAAAATAATTTATCGAGATTATTTAGATTGGGTATTGATAAGAAACTTTATATTAAAAGATATTAAATTTATGGCACATTACGAGCCGACAAAATATACACAAAGAACTTTTGCTCATAACACTTGAATTGAGTTTATGCGATTTGATAAATTAAAATATTTCAAGGGTATTTTGCAACCAAATATAATATGAAACAACTATCAGGAATAGACATAACTAATCTAGATATTTAATTGATTGTAAAAAAAATCTGATCACTAGAATGATGTATGCTCTAGTTATATGCAGAATGCTTCTATTTAATTACGTTCAAATAATAAAGAAGAAGCGCCACATAAATTATTTTCATAATATATATAATTTCAAACAACAAACAAGATAGAAATGTATATAATATAGTGTATTTTGGCTTGTTTTTATACAAATTTTTTAATTTATATATTTACCAGAGTTATATAGCATTTAATTCATAATCTAAAATAAAATGAACTTTAGCTCAATATTTTTTTAATACATAATTTTGTGTAATATTTTTAAATAATCTAGATCTATTAATATAAAACTATCATGGTATTAATTAAAGAAAAAAATTGAATGTATTAACTAAAATTTACTGCCTCTAATGATAATTTAAACATAAAAAGATTATTTCTACACTCACAAAATTTTTACCCCAAATTACATATAAATTGAATTCTCATATTATATACACTTTTATATAAAAGAAGACTATGTTATTATAAAAGAGGCATAAATATCATTATTTTATAAGCACCCAACAACGGATTTTTTCATAAAAAAATTTAATTTAAATATGTTTTATAAGGAAAAATCATATAGTGAAATTATAAATTTTGTGCTAAGGCTTAAAAATTTATATAATTGCAAAAAAAAATTTAAAATAAACTATTAAATTATTCTCTCTATGTATACAGATTTTTTTAAGATGCTAAAATATATTCAAATAGTTACTTTGATGTTTCTATGATCAAATTTAAATATAAATATTTTTCTTCGCGGCTTTGAAATTTTATTAAAATCGACAATGATTCCGCTTGTTTTAGGGAAAATACGGCCTAAAATTACAAATAACCAATTATCTTGCTATATATTGTTATCTATTATCATAAAATACGATACAAGTATGTCTCTTTCTAAATAGAATATGTATTTACAAAAACTCGAGCACACATTTTTACTGTCTTTTCACAAATAGCGGTATATTAAAAAAAAATGATTGCTCGTCTGATTAAATTATATGTAAATTGTATTTTTGTACTGATTTGGTATTTTGAAAATTTTAGTTGCAATTTTTACAGATCTAAAAATTGCTTATAAAGTAATGTGTCTGAAAAATAGCTAATTGCTTAGTTTTTTTACAAAACTATTATGAATTTTACTTGTGATAATTTTTTTATGTCAAGGTTCATAACAGATGGTAAAAATAAAAAATTTCTACCATTCCTATGGATAAATATCATAGTAACTTATAAAAAAACATATTAGTCTACTATTTCTCCAATACATAAAAGGAGTGATGAAGCCCAAATTTGTTGTTTCAAGAATGTGTATTTTATTTTTAAAAAATTCTAAAATACTTTTAATGCGCGAAAAAAATCCACTGAAAGCATCCATGGTAAAATATACAAAAGCTCATGTATAAGAATCAAAAAGAAAGCTCATAATTTTAGACATTTTTTGCAGTGACCAGAAGATATTTGCATACAGGATATAAAAAAATGTTAAATATAATTTCTGTTTTTATCTGTTAAATAAATATAAGATATATAACCATTTTTTTGAAGACCGGTATTTATTCGATATAAGGAATCAAGCTATGATTTTAAACTAAATAAAATACTAAAGTACTGTATTTTTTTAATGTAGTTTATAATGTGATTTACATGATATTTTTATGGTTAGTTAGTATAAAAACAACAAAAGTATAATAATTTTGTGCTACAATCGGGATTAAAAACTAATTAATGCATTTCATAAATAAGTATTGCATCGAAAAATATTTTTTATAAAATTTAGAGTTTTAAATTAATTTGAAGCCTTTATTCGAACTGCAAAATAGGCGTTAAAATTTATATAATTTTCGTAAAAAGCAAATTTCTTTTTATATAATACAAACTATTGAACTTGTAATGTTAAAAATACGAAAAAAAAAACAAATTTTATGCAAAAATACTCAATAGTATAGATAAAAGTAAAAATAAGCCGTTAATATTTATATCTGATGGTCTTTAACACATGTATAAATATGTTTTATCATCAATCTAGCACATCTAATAATATTGTTTATTAGAACCCTAAGTGCCTTTTATTGGAAATTTTCTAATATGCCGTAGTCATCATTCATCACCTTTATATATTTTTGTAAAGGTTTATAATTGTAGTAGCTCTATTAGAGAATATAATAAAATATGAGTTCTACATTCTTTTTTTTGCATATAACGTATGTCGTTACCTTTTATTATACATAGATTTAATACTGATATAAAACGTTTAAATCAAACATCTATACACAATTAATAAACTTAAATTATGTAATCATATTTTTGTTACCTTCGATAAATGTGCAAATATTAATGCTCAATAAATAAAATTATAATCACAGATAAAATTTACTGTGTTAATTCTTATTAGATAGTTTTTATATGTGTAAAAAAGTACTTTTATCCAACATTATAGTTATATGCATTTTAAAATAGAGAGATGATAAAATCGTTATTTTAATGAAAATATGTAAAATAAAATATAAAAATGTGCCATTATGAACTTATGAATACTGGCAATAAAATAAAAATACAAAAAAGAACTAAAAAAATTGGTTAATATTTTTCATGCTACAAAATAGGAAATATTATTTAAAAATTATTGTACTGATAATTTTTTTAAGGATCCAACTAAATCTTAAGTTTATATGCTTAATGTTCTGATAATTTCTATTTTATATAGAAAGTATAAGTAGTATATTTACATGTGTTTTTATATAATTAATAGTTTGAAGAGCCTTCAAATGTACAAAAAAAAATTTATTTTTAGTTTTGAAGCTGAGCATACTTATAACTGATTGAATTTTCATAAATTTTCGCTTATAAAGTAATTATTTTGTACGGGTAGAAACTACAATTTATTTTTAAAATATATTTTCTTTTTTCATTATAAGAACTTTTTTTTTAACATTGTGGTTAATATTCATATTTTGTGGTTAAATGAGTATTATTAAATAGTAAAATAGTTATGTGTTTAATGCAATATGAAAAAATCGCAAGGCATTAAGTATTGTTTTAAAAGGTTATTAATTATCATAGATAAAAAATTAATCTCCTCAATATACATTTGCTCAATGACAAAACGCATATCTTTATTAAGATGCGATAGAAGGCCTAGATTTTGATACATGGCTTAAATTCTATTTTAATTCCGAAGACTTATTTTTTGTGGGTTATTATGGTAAAATATGGTCATTATAATTGAATGAATTTATTAATATTTTTTTAATGCTTGATGATTTTGAACAACGCTGTTTTTATACATACGAAAATTTTTATTATCTTTAAAAATTAAATAAAAACAAATTGAATTACCATTGGTAATTCTTACGGATATTAAAATATCCAATCTAATTTTGTTGTTTAAAAAATAACGTTAAATCTTTTCCTACGGTATATAATATGTTATTACGCTGTAATAGTTTTATATTTATGGTAATTTGTATTTTTTTAGCTTTACATAACATTTTAACTTTTTGGTGGAGATACTCATAAAATATCTTTTTTTATCTTCTAAAAACCTATTCTTTTGTATCCTTTAATATAAAATTTATATCACATATTTAGTTAATTTGATCATAAAGGTTTATATTGAGTTTAATAATGTCTATATTTCTAAAAAAATATTATAATTACAAAAATGGTGAGAATAAATTTTTTTTTATCTCGTAATGTTGCACATTTTTAAATTTAAAACCTTTACTTTATTTTTTTCGGAATCATGAAATGAAAATTTTTTAAAAGTATACCGAGTTAAAGAAAAATGATTAAAATGTATTGTCACAAATAAAATTGTTACTAGTAAATATTAAAAGCACATTTAATTTTTTTTGGCATAATTTATATGTCTTTTCATTTTTTATGCTATAATAGATCACTGAATATAAAATTATTTTTCTCACAACTAAATTGGTTGCTGATTAATTATTAAATTTTATGTCAAAGATATTGTATAAAAAATCTTAAAAATAAAAGACAAAAAACCGTGCAATAACGCATGTCTAGTAATTTGTTTATTTTTAGAGCTTTCATCTTAATATATTTACCAGTCAGAAATAAACTTAAAATTGGACATTTGACTCGAAACGAAATATATCCGGGAATACATTTATTCTCTGACCTTCATATTTAAAGAGATTCATAATTTCCTCACCCATCATGTCTTTAAACAAATCTCTGTACCTATTAAAATATTTAATTGCAAAATCAGCAAATTTTTTGTCATCATCCGATTGTTCAAATGAGAATTTGTATTTGCTGTTTCCCGCATTTTTTATTGAAATTTTTTCGTCTAAAAATGTTTTAGAATGTTCATTAATTATAAATGGACTGCGTATTACACATTGATATCCCTTTACTAATAAGAAATCGGGTATTGATATTCCAATATCCCGAAATCGAATTATTGTTTTACTGATATCTTCATAGCAACATTTCATACAAAATTTTGACATAATAGTGTTACTCCATCGTTCGTCTGAGCAATGTAATTCATAAGGAAAATATACAAATTCTGAATAGTGTGTAACAGTGTTACTTAAATCAAGTAGAACGAAATAATCGAGCAAATCTGAGTTGGTATATATATCTGTGAATTTCTTTTCTCGAGCATACCTTCTTATAAGATATTTTTCATCTTCATTTAGCCACGTCCAATCTTTTTGTTCTATATATTCTACTCGTTCAAATATCTTTTTAAAAGGCTCTAATGTGGTACATTCTTTAATTTTCTGAACAGTTTTACGATTTACGAAGTAACCATCTATGCTGGGGAGTAAACAAAAGTTAACTGCCTTTTTGGATACCTCAGTTAAATCTTCGGTATTTTTTATAAATTTCTTCAAAATCTTTTGCATGTTCTTTATTTTAAGATCATCTTCCTGTTTAGAAAAATCCGAAACTTGATCTTGAGTCGGGTTAATGTAGTTATTATATCCATTTTTTAAATAAGTCCATGATTTTTTAACAAAAGACGTCTGTTCAGAAGAACATCTGTTCATATTTTCATCTACTTTGAATTTCTTATATTCATTTTTTACGTTTTCCAAAAATTTATTACCAAAGGATAAAAGTCGTTGTATTTCTAGTTTTTCTTCTTCACTTAGTTCATTAAATTCTAGTTTTGGATCTTTTTCTAAATTTCCTTTTGTGCTAAAACATCTTGATTTTATTAGTGCCTGTTGTAAAATATCCTCTTCTCGTTTTTTTTCTAAAAGCATTTCTTCACCCTGTTTTAAAATATTTATTTCTCTTTTTTTTTTTAAAATCCTTTCTTCTAGCAATTTATTTTCTTCAGCCTGTTTTAAAATATCTTCTTCTCTTTTCTTTTCTTGCAATTTCATTTCTTCATCTGATTGTTGTGATTCTTTAAAGCTTTTGTTTGGCATGTCTGCATCTTTGCTGCCCCCAAAAGTTCCAACACTATGTGTACTTATAGGTATATTTATACTGCCATTTACTCTTTGCCCATTGCCGGTTGCATGATCATTAAATGATGATGTTTGTTCTTCTGATATTAAGCCTGTCTTATTATTGTTAGTGGAGATTGGGCTTGAATTATGTAGGGTTGGCGACTGCGATGTTTGTTCATCATGATTATCATTAGGATCGTTAAGCACTCGTTCACTATTGCTAGTTTTATTATTATCAGAAGAAATAATTTTTGGTTTCTTCTCTTGTGTTTTGTTTTTATTCAATCGATTTCTGAAATAAATTACTGCAAAAAAAATAATAACGAATCCTACTAGAACTAAACATTTATTACGATTTTTGTCATCCATATTTAGAATATCTTTATGAAATATATATACAAAATACGGAGGCAAGATAAGAAATAAAATGATTAAATTTATTTTCCATAAATGGAACCGTTTAAATCAATTAAAATAAAGAATAGTGTAAATATCATGTCGAAATATAAACACGAAATTAAAGAAAAGATAATGCACAAATCGTATGTGCAATATGTAATTTTTACTATTCGCTGGATAGTATCTTTTGCATATTTTCAATATAATTGTGCTGAAATTGCATTAATTTTGTATTTTTAATTTTTCCTAAACCGATTGAAAGAATATAAGAATTTCTATTTTTTTATTATTCAAATTATTTATTTCTTATCTTCTATTGATCAATCAAAGATGTGCAATACCATCATGTAAAGTAATTATGCATCTGAATCTTAAAAAGTTTAATATATTAAATCATGCTTTTGCAAATCATAGCAAACCATATTGCAGCAACTTAGATAGATCGAATTCTGACTTTCTTAATGCTATTATAGTGCCCAGTTGATAATATAGTGCAATACAGAACATATTTTAATTACGAAAAGTAATGTGAAATTATATGTGTTTTTTTGCTTAAATAATAGTAAATTATTTTTAAAAACAAATAACTGCTAAATAATCAGATCGTTAAATATGTAAAGAATCAAGTAAAAAAACTATTACTCTAAAATATTTTGAATCTATAATTTCTGATTCTAAACTGTTTAACACGTAAAATCACTCTTATTCTCCTTTTTATAGTCATTATACAAAAAGTAGGATTTAGCTCCTTTATAAATGGCAATCTTTTTAAGCAAGTTATTTTTCTTGGATTCTTTCTGGGTCATTTAATTATTATCATTCCCATGGAGAATATAATTTTTCTTTAACATCATAAATTTATCTTAACCAATGAAAATAATAAATTGATTATTATGTTTAAACGAAAAATTTGAGTTAAATTATATATATCATTTCAATATTGTATCCTATCTTCTGAAATTGGAAATCTGATGCTAAGAAAAATTTTGATTCTTTAAAGCTATTCAAAATATCTTTAATCATATCTACTTATGTTCATTTGCCATATAGCTACAAAATTTATGAAGAACTAGGAAATTGTATTTATTTACTTTTGAATAATATTTTAAATAACTTGTAAAATAAGATACATATTTACCATTAATCTTCACACAAAAAAAGAGAATGCTGCAATTTTTACAATCTTTTAATCGACACATTTGACGAATTTTAAAAATTATCGTCTTTCTATTTTTTATTAAAATATTTTTACGAAGCCAAAGCAATGCTCAACAGTATAATAATGCATAAAAATTAGCTCAGCTCAATTTAAACATATTTATATATATAGTGTATATACATCTCACTATTAAAATTAAATATATCTAATCTGTTGCAACAGAAGTAAGATAATGTTAGTTTTGGTTGTTAAGATTTAGTATTAGTGGATTTATGCCAAAAATAGTATTAGAATAATCTGTGAGTGACCATGTAAATTTTTTTTTCAAAATATTCATATGTGAACATTGTGTCTTTTTTATATTAAAAATGTACTTAATTAGACAAGATATAAGACATAAATATGGCTATTTTCATTTATAAAATTTAAATACATATAAATAATCTTTTCTACACTATGTTTTGTATAAATAATTAAATTTGCGTTCACTTGTGCACATAGGGTAATTGGATCAATATTGTTGTCATTGTATAAACAATTGTCTAGTGAACAAGTTTTATTGTAGTTATTGAACAAATAGCACCTTTGAAGGTGTATTGAATGTGAAAGTAACATTTTTAATTCGTGAGAATATCGGAAAAATCGTCCACATATATAAAAAATGAATATAGTGTCGGAAATGGTGTATAGATGACAAAACAAATATGTTCGGATAATGTCTGCTTTATAGCCATAAAAAAAATATTTAGTATGAAAAATAAGAAAAATCCAGAATAGATACATTGTATTCAATCGATATTTTTGTTTTTAGAAAACGCTGTCCAAATTCTTCCAAATGATTTCTGCCTTATCATCAATTTCAATTACGAAAATATTCACATGCTATGTATCATATTATATTTTTTCAATCGTATTTATTTTTTTATTTAATTTTTTAAATATATACATTTTGATTATGTTTTCCTGTTTTTTCTTTTATAAAATCTAATTTATGGCCCAAAGGTGAATTTTAAAGTTCATTCTGGTTTCAGCCTATATATTTTATGTTATTTCTGTATGTTGCGGTTTAATTTTACTTTATATTTGGACTATTTCAATATGGTTCTTATCTAATTTTTTTATATAATAATCACTATGGTCGTCGGCGATTCGATACAAGCGTTTTATGATATTATCCATAGGATTTGGTTTATAGTTATATTGTCGATGGTTCTTACATTTGTGTTCTGCATGGTTTCATAAATTGAATTATTATTTCTATTCCACCTTTTTTGTTATTTTTCGGCTTTTGAGACATTATAAATATTAAATAACATTTTTTTTTAAAATACAGATTTACCAATATTTAATGCTTCTAAATCGCAGTATCTTTCAGCTAGACTTAAGTTGGTTTTATATAAAGTTTAGTGTATAATCATGAATTTTATGAGCAATAAATTTTTTAAATAAATATATAAGCCATACTTTATTTTAACGCATTTTTTGATTTCATATACATGCTAATTTATCTACAAAAACTTTCCGAATTTTCTTGTAGCATCATAAGTTGAATTGATTTAAATTCTTATATTTGTCTGATTCTTTTTCTCATAAACACAAATACTATTTCCTCTTGGTTCATTTATGACGATTTCAAAACTGTGCATAAGTTCATTAAGGGTAGAAAAATAAAAAGGTCGAATGCAAATATATAATAATTTAATGCCCCAATTTACTAATTATTATTTATTTATGGGTTAATTTTCTTTTTATCGATTTTATCTATTTAGACGTGTTCAGCGTGTTTGGAATATTGCACAACTCCTTGATGCATCTTTTGACACCTTCCTCTGATCTATCTTCATCAACTGCTACTCTTTCTCAAATGAGATGAGTTCAAGTGTTTTGCGGAGTGTGAGAGCTTGCATGTATGCTTCTACTTTGTCCGGTATTTTTAACTCCTTAACATATTTTTTATGATATTTTGTGACCACCCCATCCCAAGTCATCACATATGGTATTATTCTTGTTTTGCAATACCCCAATTTACTGATATATTTTATATTTGCTACCTTAAGAAAATTAATCTAATACTTCGACCAGGCTCGATATGGAAACATTGTTAAAAAATCCACTTCTTCTAAAGAAATATTATTTCAAGAGTATTATGAATCAATTGACGCTTTAAGCATTTCCATGCCTTGGTTGGCAGAAAAAAAAGACGCACTATAGCGGCAAGTTTTTAACGAGCTTGTCTTTAAAACAATTAAATGAAGTTCTAGTCAACAAAAACGGTGAGAGAAGATCCATTTCAAAATTTGATTGTGAAACTTCAAAAAAAAAAAGAGAAATATAAAGCGATAATATTTTAAACTACAACATGATTTTAGTGGAAGAGAAATTTATTTTAAAATGCAAATCAATTTATCATAAAATGCACGCTGAAAGGAATAAACTTGATTAAAGGGTGTTCATAGAAAAAATAAAATACCACTAAACAAATTTAATAAGAAAGGTTCAGAAAGGGATGGGCAATCTGAAGTGTTTAAGCCACAAATATCTTCAGAGGCTATTTTTGTGGCTTCATGAGCCTATTAATTTAAAAATTAATTTTAATTTATTTCTTAGAAAACCAAAAAAAAGATTATACATGCATATACAATGAATTAAACAATTGCAAAAAATTAAAGTTGGTTAGGAACTAGCTTATTAATCCGTATCCGTAAAAATTATAATAAATTCTGTTTATTTTGTGGCTTTATTCTCGCTACATAGAATAAGCATATCGCAAATATACATTATGCTTCCCAATGGGAATAAAAATTCTTATGGCAAGTAGAACAGCACGTTAATAGAAATTTTTGAAATTCGGGGGAGATAAATACAAGCAAACCAAGCTATTTATCAATTTTTTTATATATGAATAAAATGCTTCAGAGCATACTTACATACTAGCTTGTCTATTAGAAAGAATGGGTTAACATATAGTGATATTGGCTAATCAGAGAATCCATAAAAATAAAGGTAAAATATTAACAATTTTCAGTTAAAAATATTTATTCTTTCAATATTAAAAGGCACATCACCAAAAGATAACATTAAATGCCATTTAACCATTAAACAAAACAATTGTTGTATATTTAACAAAATTAGGACGCATTTTTTTTTATTACTATCGATGAAGCGAAAGATAAAACAGATTCTGCACAATTTCTTTATTTTGTTCGCTCGATTTCTAAAGGCTTTTCCTGTTATGAAGATTTTTTAGCCTTAGGAACATATGATTGTTGGACATAAGTAATCGATGTATTGTAATAATTCACAGGAAAATTATGATATGAAATCTTAATTAAAATAATATAGTAAAGATATGTACTGATGGAGCACATGCGATGTAAAGCAAATGTAGGTGATTCATCGCATTGGATAGAATGAAAATTCAAATCTAGATAATCTGTTTAATTTCCGTTGCATTTTACATCAACAAAGTCTTTGTGCTGTGACTAATTAAATAAATCATAGTATTATAGACGTAGATAAACTCGTTTTATATATCAGAACAAGTTTATATACACAGAGGGTGGTTGATATGATGATTTGAATTAAATAAAAACCAAATATATATAAGAATTAATCTAAAACTTTGCTCGATAGAATAATAATGTCAGATACTAAACTATCTAATAAATAAATAAAAAGTAAAAGTACGAATGTGTATAAATAAAAAAATAAATTTAAACTGATTTTTTATTATTATAAATTTTTAGAATATATTTTATTTCTTACATTCTTTATTTTCCAGATTATTATGCAGTTCTCTAAACCCACCCACAAACTTATTTTGAAGAAATACTACAGGGACTGTAGAATGGCCATATAGATTTAAAATCTCCTCCCTTAACCATGGATTACTTTCTGCTGGAATATAGGTGAATTCAATGTTCTTAGATTTAAGTAGATGAATTGCATTATCGCAGAATCGACAATTATTTCTTCCAATAATCACACCTTCGCTTTTTCGGCACAAAGACAATAAGCTCGAATTTCTATTCGGAGCTGCTGATTCTGATAAATTAACTGGAAGTGAAGATTTCTTATCTCCAATAAAATCTACCGTTGTGCAGCTTTTTGGTGCTAAATCGATCTCACATTTTTCAACCCCCACATCACCCCTAAATCCTTCCATCATATGGAATTTATTTTGTTTGTTTTGCGTTTGATAAATAGAAATAAATAATGGAATGGTATTAATCACTTTTAAAATTTTCATCTTCGGATTCTGTCTTATTTTCTTATTTATTAATGATGTAATGGAACATAATTCCAAAAACAGAAATTTTATGCCTTTCTTCATCTTATTTGAAAAATTGGTCTGTTGTATTTTGGATAATTCTTTTATTGTCTTTAGGCTGTTTGTCATCTGTCTCTTTAAAGTTAGAGTCAAGGGTCTATTTATATTATTTATGTTTAAAACTAGTTTCAGATAAATGAAAAATTATTATTTTATTTCACGTGTAAATCTTTTTTATATCATTTTAAATTATAAAACCTTTCAAAGAATTTAAATAAAATTAACGGCACACGAACTAATTATACAGTGTAGTATTTGTATTGACTATCATGATATAGTAAAAATATGCAAAAAACCATATCTTTTGATAGATTCAATGATAAACACATATATTCCAATAAAGAAACAAGAAATAAATATCCAAAAAACATCCATATTTGCTGGTTTATATCATAATAAATGTTAAAAGTTTTATTTGATTCTGTGATTTTGTAAAAATATCTTTAAGATAAAATTTATTATATTATCACACAAATTATTCAGATATAAAAATATCGAACTGGAAGATCTTATCGGAACTGCTAATTTTTGTGCTTCAAAGGTATTATTCCTTATAATATATTATGGTTGATCTTTCTATGTCTTCGAATTTCTTTTAAAGATTTAGACTAAAGCTGTTTTTAAGTAAAAATAATTGTTATCATTGCACAAAAATACATTCCTGATTAAAATCATTTACACGAAAATAGAATTTTATAAAGGTTGTTTTTTTATCAATTGATATAGTTAGTTTTCGCACAAAATCAATAAAAATACGCTTTATATTGCATAAAATTTTATTTATTCAAACTTATGAAAATACCTTTATAATCTCTTTGTCAACCTAATAAGGATTAAAATTAAATTCATGGAAGAATGAAACGGAAATCCAAAGATATGTTTCTTTAATTTTTTATTGGTAATTGAATTTGGTGAATTTTAAGGGCACATTTATTTTTTATAGAATTCGAAAAGATACAAGAGTGTTAATTCACAAGTATATTTTGAACAGATATGGGCATAGGAATAGAAAAGGGGTATGAATCAGATATAACCATTATATTGGAAATTTTAGGACTAAATTTAAGAAAGCACGAGAAATTAGAAAATTAATTGTATTAATGTGAAAATAAATCAAAAGAAAGTACTTGCGTCATAACACGGGTGTTTGAGCACATCTTTTTTTCGAAATTGAATAAAGAAGCAGCAAATATCAAAAGAAGCAAAAAATTATGACAAAAATTTGGTTTGCGAAAAAAAACCTTTAAATTAATAAAATTTTTCGCTTAAATTGCGTAGAGAAGGTTTCTGAGATAATGCGATTGAAAATATTAGCAATATCTTTTATGCGTAGAAATAGATGATTTATCTCGAACTAATATTAAATCTGAAAAAGGAAATTGATACATATTATAAACTAAGAACATTATTAAAAAAAGTGAATTTTCATGATTATTTGCTTAATTTCTTGTTAGACGATTTTATCCTAGTGTAATATATTTCTCGGATTTTATATGTAGGTTTCTTCATCGTATATTGAACCAAAACATTTAATGAATAAGGAAATAGAATCGAATTTGATGAATTATCCTATATAATATTCGTCTCAGAAGAATGAGGCTGAAAAACCCGGATAATTATTATTTTATTATCATTTGCAAAAAATAATTTTCTATGTTGGTTCATTATTTAGTTTAAACCACAATGTCAAAAATTCTACATCTTATATAAAACTTAAGTGCTAAAAAATTGTTATATAAATATAAAATTATCAATATATCACTTTCTAAATATTTTGCATTTTTTATACATCAAAACCTTTAGAGCATTTCTTCTGTAAGATGTTCATTTAGTGAATACTTGGATTTCATGAAATATTGATCTAGGCTAGAAAGAACTATCGGTATCTGTTCTAAACAGTCATATATAATCCACCCGGAACATAAAAATATTCCAATGAAACTAATAATTATGTTTATTTGCCTAATTCTATTAAAAAAAAATTATATCGTATTTACATAAGAAATTAGATCGCTAAACATCATTTTTCATATTTTCCAAAAAAAAAGAAAATCTTATTCCCCAAAATTCCTAAATATTAGTTTCTTGTTTTATGACTCGAATTTCGTTTGATATTTATCGAATCAACACGATTTTCAGCTGTTGTATGATAAACACATCCCGTTTCCCGCTACAATTATGAAACAAAAAATACGATTTCAAACAAGATTGGTTACACGATCAGAAACATCGTCACAAAATACATTATATATGAAATTAAACATAAAACAAACAACAAAAAATGATGCTCACCAAGATACTTATGCTAGCTCCTTACATATGCATCCTCAGGAATAGTATACTGCTTGTAAGCTGCCAACAGTTTTATCCATACGGATTCGACACCAATATCAATAATTATGATCCAACATTCGAAAAATTCGATAAATCTGGTCTTGATAAAGATGTAATGAAAAATAAGAACAACGAAAATTCTGACGAAAGCAACGACTTTAGCGAAGAAAGTGGAGAAATCAAAGATTTAAAAGAAAAAATAGATGACAGGGCTTCACCTGAAAATATCATTGCTGGAAAAAATTCAAATTCAAAATCCGGTGAACAAGAAAAGAATGAATTAGACAATACTGAATCTAAACAGGCTTCGACAGCAACCATCATAGGTGAAAAGAAATCTTTAAATGGAATTGAAGGTCTATTCAATCTTACCAATAACATCAAAAAAGAAATCGATAATGAAAAGACGAATATGAAATTAAGACAGAAAATGAGACCCAAGATTACAATTATAAGGGGAATGGGAAATCCTGGTAGATACTTCAACGCTAATCGCTTCTTTAAATTTCCTTTAAACAGAGACAATCGTTTAGATGCAAAGAATGACATGTTTTTCCCGTCACACATGTTTAGCAAACAAAATAAAAGCCACAGGGGCAATGAATCATATAGTGAAAGCTCTGAGGATAATCGTGATGCTGAGAAGAGAGAAAGATCTGGTCCAATAAGATCAATAACAAGAGGTAAGATCGAAACTTCACAGCAAAATCTCAATACAATCTTACACCGTGAACTAAATGGGGTGTCGAAAGATTTAAGTGCTAAGGTCGAAGCTGCAATCGGAAACGTGAGCAAAGAAACACCAAGCAATTTCAAAGAGGTAATAATCATAAAGAAACGCATTTTATCAGATGGCAAACGCAAAATTGTTAATCTTAATGTTCAAGAACGGGTAGTACCAAAAAATACTACAACTTTTGATTATGATTTAAACGGATCAATGAAAAATACCGAGACCACCGATTTAAATTCTAATGCAGCTATACCAAATGAATCAACAAAAATGTGGGATTTCGGGACGCGTGCTGTTCTGGGAGGAATATTGTTTTTGATTGCAGGGCTTATTTTTACGAGTACAGTAAAATGGTATCAAACGTGGTTGAGAAAACGCTACATTAAACTCGACGAAAAACACGAGAGAATTAAGATATGATAATCTACATATTAAATAAAAAGTAGGCCGTTAATCTTTATTTTTAGCATTATTTTTATTTACTTCGGTCGTTTATATCATCTGTTAAATAAAAAAACAACTTGAATTAGATTCAAAATTTTAATGTTAGTAAATGATAATCCATTGTGTGTGTTGTATTAATTTAATGATAAGATCACTTTATGTGTTTGTAATTCGCTAAGGAATGTACATCGAGCCCACTTACTTAAAAACTATTTTATTTCAAAGCAAATAAAATTAGTGTAAAATTCGCAGAAAAAATATGAAAATTATCACATTAAAATTTATAAAATCTTAAAAAATAATGTATGTTATTTTAATTATTGAAATATATGTGGATTCCGTGGATAAAATGAATTTGGATTATTAAATCCATGGTTATTTGTAGAACTTTCAATTATGACTATTTTATAGCCTCCTGATATGATAAATTAATATTTTTGGAGATTTTATATGATTCAAATAGAAAATCAGTTTAATTTGAATGCTTATATTCATATGATCAACCTACCTAAATGATTTTTTTTTCATACGAAGAATCAAGCTAAAACAAATGTATGTGTTATTTGGCTATATATTTGATTCATTATAGTTGCAATAAAAATGAATGAATTTAGACACTGTTTTTGATTTTAATATGTATTTATATTATATTTGTAATTACATGATTATCATCAGAACCAATAATAAAATATCATTTCTTCTTAATGAAGCGCCATTAGATTACGACATTTTCATACATATCTATTTAAAGGCCTATAATACAAGTATCAGCCTTTATTTATGCAAATTTTGGTTACTGGAAAAAATTATCTAAAAGGCTTATCAGCTTGATGGAGCTTCTACTAAATTCAGATGCAAATGATCGTATTTTTAAAAGAAAAAAATATGAGAATTGGTAAAAGGGAGATGGTTATATTTCAGGCAATATTAAAGTTTATCTTTAGTTTTAATTATAAAATCTTATATGATGGCGAATTTCTTTACATCAGTATCATGCATTATAATTTCAGTAATATTTTTTAAAATGTTTGTTATTCAAAAAAAATTTCTTCTTCACAATTCAGTATCCGAATTTTTAAATTATATAAAAATAATATTATCTAAAAACTTGTAAGAATTTATTTAGGAGGTTTATTAGACGCGGCAAAAATATACTATGATATTTAGTTTTGTGAAAAACATTTTAGTGGTAAAAAAGCCTTATTTTTTTATGTATACTATGAAACATAACTATATTCCGAGTCAAATATTGTGTTGAAACAAATCGGCTAGTTTTGGAATTAATTTATGTTTAAAGGTGTCTCGAAGCAGTAAATCCAATATTTCTGCTATAGTGTGTTGTAATTAATTTCCTGAGAAGATTGTAAAATGCGCAAAATGTAAAAATAATAACTTATAATATTAAATTATAACATTTGTGCTCATATTATTTGACAGAAGAAGAGAATTTGACAAAGATAGATCAGGGTAATTTGTCAAAATATACATTAAAGATTTATGCAATATTCTCAATGGGCTGTATACATCTCAATAGATGCAATTAAAAAGAAGAAGAAGCCCAACCCATAAATAAAAAACCAAAATAAGATGAAAGAAATATGAACATAAATAGATAAAAAATTAGAGATGAATTGATAAAATTACAAAAAAAACTAATTTGAAATATAAACAACTAATTTTGATAATGTATAAAATTTTCGATACATAAGCTTAGAAAATAATGATAATAACATCTAAATGTCAAGAATTAGTATGATTATTTAAGGATAAACATAATATTGAAATTTACAATAATTTATAAATAATATCTTTTTCTTCTGTCTACGATAAGGTAGTCATTGTTATAAAAATATTGAAATCTCTGTATTTTATAAAAGATTTTGCTTAACCCCAACTATATTATGTAGTCTACGTAAACATAAGGGCAATTATAAATATTAGAACTTAATATAACAGATCGGGAGCAGGTGCCTATTAAATCCTCTTCAAAAGCTTCTATAAATTTAATATATATAAATTTTAAAATTCATAAAAATTCTGCTAAAAATAATGGTTTTTTGTCCGAATATCTTCTTTAATGCATCGTAAATATTACATCTTAAAAGTGTTTTAGATTTGCCTTATACAGAATATGATTTCGTGGTTTCTTGTTTTAATTATTAAAGCATATAAATCATTATTCGGATAAGCAGTGAAAATTTACTTAAACAAAGAATAATAGTTGAGATGATCGAGATTAAGTGTATTCATTGGATAAATTAGACCAATAAATACTTTTGTTTGGTGGTTTAATTTCTTTCAAGTTGATTTTGGGATTTAATAGCTTCCTGAATTTTTTTCTAAATCTATATCACTTGTTTCTATTATATAAATTAATAAAGGGATCATTTTTTATTTTTTTTTGTGTGCTTAATTTCTTTTGTATCAATCGATATTATGTGAAAATTTACACATTCCTGCAAAAAATTCGTCCTACATCTATCAATATATATCAATGGGATTTAATAAAATTTTCCACCAGTCTAGAAAGCATAAAATCAGTTTTTTTTGATTGAAAATATTTTATTTGTTATTTCAAGGCCATTTTATAATGATTTTACCAGTGAATGTTTTATTCTGTCACTTAGAAGGCGATTAGACTTAATCGAATGGTTAAGTATCATAGAAACAAATAATTTTTGCTTTTTTTGGCGAGTATGAATAAATAATTAAAAATGTAAATAATTGATGAATTAGAGGGCTCATTGGGCAAATTAGAAAGCTCAGACAACTTTTAAATTGAAAATACTGGATATATACGCAAGAATATAAAAAAATAAAATTTTAAACCAGAAAAATTAAGGGGAATAAAAAAATACAAGTTTAAAATACAGATAGATAATCTATTTTAAAATAAAAATATTAGAATATTAAATTCAAAGTCTTATTAATCTGTAATTTCATTTAAAAATCATATGATTTCGTTTTTTTGAATTCCCTTAATAATTTTTACTGTTTTTCTGGCGGTGATTTTGTTATAACTTCTCTTTTAAAAAAAAATGTCCTTTTCTTTTATTCTATTAATATTTATAAAAGAATACTTATAACTGTTATCAAAATCATAACCATCATCAAGAATCCGTATTTTCAAAAACCAGCGTACATAAAATCATTAATCTTATAGTGCAAGTTTACATAATTTTCTTATTTTAATTCTATATCTCTCATAATAACAAGCATGTATTATATCTTTTTACATTTTAAATGGTTTTAACGCTAAGAAAAAATATGCGTTTTTCATCATTGACATCACCCATGTCTCCACATGGTTATATAACTTTACCATAATCACAATAAAATTATAAATTAGTCTAGAAAGCACTTTAATTTCGAAACTAAATTGATTAAATTATTTAAATTGCTGTTTATAATTTAAAATAATATCATTTAAATTTAGAAAGCCATTTATTCATAATATTCTATTGTTTATATTGTATTCCATTTTTAGGGTCTAATTTTAGAAAAAAATCCATGACTGCCGATTTTCAGCGAAGACTTATGTACTGAAAGCTTTGTTGTGCTAATTTCTCTGTATATATCTACTTACTGAAATGTATTTGCGAAAGTCAATTTCAATATTTAAACCTGTTGTTTGTGTATTTAGACGTGTAATGGCAATATGATCATATAATTATTAAAAAATTTATATAATTAGCTTATATACTTAGTATGTGCGTACTTAGAAAATGTATATTTGTGATATAATTGAAATTTATTTGTTTTTATTAAATTGACGGCATTAACATGCTAATTTTCAGCTATTTTTTTTCTAAAATCACCTTATAATGGCAGCAACTATATATTAAGAAACAAACATCCCAGATTAAAGTTTTCTATAATATTTTTCAAATACAGTCTATTAGTGTAAATTTTTTAAATAGGAGTGAGAAATTCACAACTTTTTTTTTTACTAAATCATTATCATTTTTTTATTAACAAAATAAACACGCAACACAAGAATTTTATATATCTTAATATCTGCTATGAAATATTAAATGATTTTTTGTTTTAATATATGGTGCTGTATTTATCTAAAATCCGGATCTTTAATGTTTCAAATTTTAATTATATGTGATCATGGTTATTTACCGGCAATTGCCAAAGATTCAAATTGCACAAATATAAATAAAAAATTTAAAAATTTATAATTGTCGGTTCTTGATATAAAAGGTTATTAATTATTCTTTCTCGATTTACGATGTTAGCTCATAATTTATTTTAAGAGCAATTTGCATTCAATGTTATGTAATAGTAAAATATTTTGTTATTAAAGATATATTTCAATTAGAAAAAATAATTTGTGGAAATGCTATTACATTCAGTACGTGAGCATTTGATTTTCTTTTTTTAGGAAATTTTTTTACTAAATATTTACATTTGTAATTTTGAACTCTGCACTAGGGGCGTCATCGAATTAATTTATTTAAATTTTCAATAAAATATGTTTGAAATTAAGTAGATAGAATGTGAATAAAGAATTTTCTGAACATCGATTACGGCTAAAAAATAATTTTTCATTGCATACTATTCCATCGTATTTCGCTAGCTTGGTTCTTCGCCTAAATTTTATTATGAAGCGCGCAAATGTTCGTGTATTAAAGACCTTTAAGAAAATAAGTCAGGGTTTTAGCGAACACAAATTACCAATAAAATAAGATAGTGATTATAAATATGAGTAGATTTAAACATGGCATAATTTACGTATAAGAATATCATGGTGGTATAATGGTGATAAATATTGTTGTTATACGAAATGTTTAAATCAAAGAAAATACTTTCGCTTCAATATAAAATATCAATACAACGCTTAATTAATATAAAATATCAATACAACGCTTAATTAATATTAAATATGTAAAATTAGAACGGAAATTACTCAAAAATAGTCGATCTTTGGGGGGAACATATTATATAAATAGATGATTTAACAGAAATAAAGAAAAATTATTTTATTGGTAATTATATCTTACAAGTAAATGATTTCAATAATATAAAAATCATTACTCCGTTTTATACGCTGATCTTTTTATTTTTATAAATTTATCTGTATCTAAACAAATTAATATTTAATCTAGAGATCAAAACATCTTTATTCATTCTCATTTTATCTTCTTTTGCTAGTAGCAGTTTCTTTTATTTTTGATTTTTGGAGGAAAATTAAAAATTTCGTATTTATAATATAACATTGTCTATTAATTTTTAAACATTTTTCCACTTTTTATTTATTTATATTTTTGGAAGCAATTTTTGTTATGCAATTTACTTGAATAAAGAGCCGTGTACTTTAAACTTTTTTATTATTCAATATTTTGCTTTAAAACATAAGAACAGAAAATCTTTTTTAAATATGAAAATAATGCTTCTACGGGATTTTTATTTAATCATATATTTGTTTGAACATATATTGATCTTTTGTAATGTTACTTCGTGATCACTGTGAAAGACTATCGATTTGTTGATTTTGATCAATTGTAATTTACATAATCTAAAACATCATTCGATCACATGTCAAATATATCACCAATGGAAAGTTAATTAATTTGTAGATAGTGATCAAGATAAAGCTTTCATTCGCAAATAAATAATTTGACTTCAAATTGAGAATGTAGATCAATTTTTTGACTTCATGTGTCCATTACTTTGTTTGACTTAAAAAATACGAATCATTACTTAATAATCCACCATTTTATCTTTTAGAAAAGGCAAAATCGCATTGTACTATTATATTACATTTTCTGTAGTATCTTAGATTAAAAAAGCAATTTTTTATTATGCAAACAGATTAAATGATGAATTTAAATTAATATTTGCGTCATCAAATCAATTATCTGGCCCAGCAATAATATTCTTAGTTAGTTTAAAAAAAAAGCTTCTTTTATATTATTTCCAGTTTTAAGTACTTAAAATATACTTGTATCAAGAAGTCAAAAACGCCATAATTATGACATCTATGCGCATCTATTTATGCACAAACTTCAACAATGTAAGTGCGATATATTTATATCTTCTATAACTCTTAAATAATACGATTCCATCACTCATTATTATTATAATTTTCGTTAAACATGCTAATTAAGTGGCCATATGTCATGATCCAAGGCATGATATATTGTCATATATGTGAGCTGATCTATAAAAATAATCAATAAAAAGAAGCGGTGCTAATATATAATCCTTTCTATTGTGTGTCTCTATCAAAAGATTCTAGAAACGTAGTTATCCTGATACTTTGTTGTCCTTTATCTCGAATGATTTTATATTAACAAAAGTAAAAAATTAGTTAGTGCCATACCGCTTTTATGTTGTAACAAGATTTAAACTTAATGCCCCTGATATTATGCCTATAAATAGCGAACTAATATAATCTGTTCATATTGTACATTTCAAGGCCATAAGGTCACAAATATCAATATTCGTTCTTAATATGCAAGAGTAACAAATCTTTTATGTTTCTATGCTTGTTTTTATCTTATTTTTTTTTGATATTATCATTATACATAATTTTTCGCGTTGATATGTGATCTATTTTCCCACATGTTTTTTTGATGATGTCTATTCATTAGTAACTTAATACTGTAGGTTTCGGTATCCATCATATTTGACCTCTAGATCATTTTTACTTATATTGCAAAATATAATTAACGATTCCTTTGAGAAATATAATTGTATCATATACATCACTGTTTATGTACATCTAATTAAATAATGGTATATATCGTTGAACTTATAAAATATAAAGCTTTAATTAACAAAAAATTATATCTTTTAACATAAATATTTCGACATTTTTGTATTTTTAAGCTAAACTGATAATATTAATAAATTTTATTATATTGCTATATTATATAGGCGATCCACGCTATGATATTGTGATTGTATTTATAATCAATATCTGGATTTTCTTATTCATAATTTTTTTTGTTTCTATTTTATAAAGTTCAAAAATCAATACAAAATATTTTAACTATCTCTTATTAATTGAAGTGTGGTTTAATGAAGAAATTTAAATTAGGAAAGTGGTCGGATTTTGTTTAAAAAACCTTCCTACTCAAGTTTGATTATTTTTTCATCAGAAACATTCGTTTTTCGTGCGATTATTTCAAAATTGCATAATACGTTTGATGTTAGTAGTCTTATAATCTCTGCATCTTTGACTTTTTGTGAGATGATCTGTTGACCGTCCAAAGTAATTAATTCTTTTAGGATATGAATATACTCTTTGCATAATTAAGCATATGAGCTTTTTTCTATTCTTAATTTATCGGCTTCTAAAAAAATAAATAAAAAATACCGAAAAATAAATTTTTATTTAAAATTACTAATCCTGTGCTCAGAATGCAATTGCATGATTGTCTATTATATTTTTTTGCATAAATCAAAAGTATAGTTTTGCTCTTTTTTACTATAATTAGAATATTTATATTTTTTAACTATCAAGATCACATTTATGGCCATGAAATACTATTTAAAAATGTATATTTATGCCTTTTTAATATTGATTTACACATATTGTCAACAAATGAAGCAGCAAAATTATCAATAAAAATAATCATGAAAGCTGTAAACTGAATTATAGAAAAAACAATCCTTTGATATAGCATACGACGCAATGATATCTTGTTATAATAACCTTTTAGGAATTCTATCTGAATTAAAGGGTAAAAAATTTATTTGTAAAACTTATGTATAATTTAAGAATAAGTTAGAGATATTTAATTAACAGGAAATAATAGAACTGTAAAAAATTTAGACTAACTATTTAGTCTATTCTCATCATATGTTTTTAAAAAGAGTTGATTAAAGACGAGTAAATAAAAACCCTTTGAAAACGGAAATCTAAATTTATCAGGAAGGAATAAAAATGGTTTCTTTTGGAAACAATATATATGACATTTATCGTGTAGATTACTGCCTTGTGAAGAATGGTTTTGATTCCTGATAATATAAAAAAAGGCTTTGATCTTACCAAAAAAAATTAAGGCGTGTTAAGTTTATATGGCCTTATGTACAAGAAATCAGAAATTCTATGAAATCCACCCTAATTAATACAAAAAAGAAATTTGTAATGTATGTGATAATTTGAAGTATTGTTAAATGAAAACATTTTAAATCCATTATACTAGTGTAAAGCAAAAAGTTAATACAAATTTTTTTTTAAACACGAAGTAGACAACACCTCACAAAATTTCATAGAATAAGTTGTAAAGAAATAAAAATCATACATAACATTTGTTTTAATCATTATAATTTTCCTAGTCTTGTTCTTGTGTGCTAAGTAATGTCATTATTAGAAATGAAAATATTAAATGCTCAAAAAATTATATTAGTTCACTTTTACATCTTTGATATTTTTCAAAGCATTACCATCTTTTATACTACTATATGTATTTTAATTTAGTGGCCATAGTATAATTCTTTAAGGATCACATTTAAACTAATTATTTATGATACTTAACGATAATTGTGAATTTTCACTAGAATTTTATGAATTTTTGAACTTATTCATTTTTAAAATATCATTTTTATTGCCTAGACAAAGATTTTAAAAAAATTTAAATTATCAAACTAGAAAACACAGGATTTGGGTAAGCTGTCTTAGTTGTAGTTTGCACTTCAGTTTTAATCACAGTTAAATTTTACTTATTTTTTTCCAAAATCATCTTTTATCTGGAAAAAAAACCAT
Organism: Rhyacophila brunnea; assembly: GCF_057557595.1. Taxonomy (NCBI): domain Eukaryota; kingdom Metazoa; phylum Arthropoda; class Insecta; order Trichoptera; family Rhyacophilidae; genus Rhyacophila; species Rhyacophila brunnea. The sequence continues at coordinate 715,892 of NW_028233346.1, read as the reverse complement.
AAATTGATAAGTAGAGAATATATTAAGTGAGGCCAAACGCTATAATCGTATAATGTAGGATTCAAACAGATTCTATCATGATAGAATTCAAATATGGGATAATGTGAAACAAAGATATCATGGCACATAGTTTGTTACATTATGGAAACCAACAGTTCTCAGAATCAATAGAATCGAGAAGACATGTATATTTGTAAGTCTTGAGAAAAAAATGGGTGAGGTGGGTCTAATGTGAAAAACGAAAATGTGAAGGCGTAATTAAACTTGCTATTTTAATTAGACTGGTATTTTTTGTCAGAAACGGCAAGCAAACCGCAACTTTAAAATATTTTAACAAATAAAAAGTTATATCTTTGGGTCTATATTAACTGATATTTCTTAAAACTCTGTAGGTGCAGTCTTGATATTCTTTCAATTATCAGCAGATACTATAAGATGCTAATATTATGTGCTATTCATATAAATATATATGAAAAGTTAATTAAAGCTCTTCCATTTTATAGAATTTCATGTTAAACTTGTGTGTTTAGCAGCATATTGTGTCATTTTTACTCAATGATACATCAGATAATATAAATTAATTTACTCCTGATTCTTATCTATGAAGATTGACGCACGCTTTTAAACCATAAAACTTCTGTTTATGATTGGAATATGTTTTTCGTGTTCAGAAAAATAGAAAATTATACTATCATTAAAGATTTGAGTCAGGGTAATTAATAAACATGATAAAATTTATATTTTTAGTATTTTTTTGCCGATTTTAGTATACAGATAGAATTGTTGTATATCATGGGTATTTAGAGGCTTCACACAAATATGATATATTATAACCAATTATTTTGTGTATTTTTTACTTGTTGATTTTGACGATTTTACGATTCAAAATATGGGAATGCCAGTACTAAAATATATATGATATTCGTATTCTATCTGATATCAACAAGATAAAGCATTAATCATGCCTATTTATTGGAAAGGGTTAGAAAAAAAACAAACCTACATTAAAATAAATTATATTTTTAGTAAAGAAAATTATTTTCAAATTTTCCAAACATAATTTTACGCAAATAAAGATACTTGTATTTTTATTTGGATGTGTTATCCTTATATTACTATAAACAAATGCATATTTTCTTCTTAAAGTTATTATGATTGTTCTACCATTTTTTGTTCATATTTCAAGATTATTTTCATCTTTATTAGATGAACAGCGCAAATAACTACAACTTCAAGCATAAATATTTTAAAATCAGATAGAATTTAACACGAAATTTAAATGTAGCTTTATGCATAATGTGGCTATTGCATTTAAAGAACCATTTCACATGACTAATGTTGTCTGTATGCACATATTGATTTTTATGTTTCAAAGATGATAATTAGAGATACTGTGGACAGGAAGATATTTATTTGGAGTTCAAACTTCCAACAGGCTGATCTTCATTATTTTTGATCATATTATACCTTATAATTGAAAATTAAACAATCATTTATAATGAAATTAAATATGTATGCGCGATTGTGAAATATGATATATTCCCTGTTACATCTATATAAAATTGTATAATGTTAATTTAACACGTCATTGATATTTTTTTACAAATAAGTAAATCAATTATTTTTCTGTGTTTTTATTTATTTTTAAGTCTATCGAAATTAAATTTGAAATATTTCTGTATTTCAATAGCTTTACGATTATTCGGCCACAATGACAATATGATTCTAGATCTACAGGAATAAACAGTAAAAGAACACATTACAGTGATGTTATTTGAATGTCAAAAAACACTTATTCTTGAATTCTTGTTTCGTACATTTAATCGGCAATAATATTTATAAGTCAGATTAGAAGGGCATAATTTGGATTCTAATGACCGCATAGATTAAAATATATAAATAATCACTTGAAATATGATAAAATACGATAAACAAATATAGTACTTTCTGATAAAACTAAATCTGCAAATTTACTTTATCTTATTTTTATATCACGCTCTCTGTAAAAATAAATTGTAGTTTGTTAGCTTCCATTTGAATTTAAAGGTTTATAATAGATTTATATATGTAATTGTCTTATATGATACCTCCCAATTAGTAAGATTACTATATAGTATCATGTGTGATATTATACTATATATATCATGTTAAAGTATCCGAATTTGATTTTTATATATTTTAATTGGTAAAAACCATGTAAATCAAGAAAACTACGCTGGAATTCGTTTCGATAATAAATTTTTATCTGTTAAGCTATTTTTGATCTTAAATGCGTTTTAATGTTTGATTAAAACATTTAAATCGATCGAGTTCAGATAAAAAGTATTTTAAAAATATAAATACGAACGTTATTTTCGAACTTTTCCAATGTTCAATGATAAAGAGTGTTTTGCTGTTTTAGGCCTTCTTAAATTAAGTAAAGAGGGAAAACCACAACCCGAAAGTATAAATAAACCTAAAAATGTTTATCAGATTAATACACTTGAAAAATTATTTAATAAAAATAAATTTCCACCCGAAAATATTAAAAGAGAGGCTGGAATTTTACTTAATTTGTCATACAGAACAATACAGGTTTGGTTCCAAAACAGAAGACAAAGATATAAAGCAGAGCTAAAACAATCATTGAGTTACTGCGAGAAGTTTTTTGGAATGCATCGAGATATTCAAAATGAGAAAATAAACAGGATAATTGATAAGCGAGTTGAAAAGGAGGAATCATTGCAAACATGTGAATTGCTGATGATTGCGTACGATACGATGAAGGAAACGATTGGAATGGATGAATATGAAGATTGAAAATAGTTTTTATTGCCATATAGAATAAATACATATAATAGTCTTTTGTAAAACCATGTAAAACATCTATTCTTAAAATTAAATTATAATTTCCTGTCATATATTTGCCTAAAATATGCATTACACTTAGATCTTTTTTTATTATTTTTATACCCCCGAAGTCTCTACATCTACTTTTAATATATTTTAATTTACTAGAAGTTTATCGTTATGATCTTAAAATTAACTCAAAATAAATAACAATTATTTGAATCCTTTTATATTATGTTCATATGGGCAAAAAAATAATTTCTAAAAATATACTGGTTATGAAGCGTGTATAATGACATAAGTAGTGAAATATTTATTCTCATAAGAGTTTTTCCATTGACGATTTGCGAAATTATAACGACTTCCTAGTTACTGAATTTGTAGATCGGAACTATCATTTAGTGTTCTAAAGACATATAAAAGGTTGATGTTCGCTAAGGTAAAATATTGAGTAATAAAGAAGTTTGCACAAAAAAACCCCGCATTCTTGAATATTTTATAAAAAGATCAAATTTATTTATTGAAATATAATGTATCTTTCGAAAATCGATTTGGAAGACAATTTACCTGATCTTGCATAGTTCGAAAATTTATTTGAATTAAACAAATAAATTATAATTAGATATTACTTTTCAGATCAGATTATATAAATACATTTATAAGAATATCAAAATTATGTCCAAGAACTAATAAAAATATCTAAAAAAACATATTACACCGTTTACGCACCCAAAAAGTTACAGTCGCATTAGTATTAAAATTTTTATTTTATATGCAACAATTCTTAAGATGGTGGGTTTATTCTAAAAATAAGATTTTTTAAGAAATAATAAGAATTATAAATATTTTTGTAGATTCATCCAAGTCTGACCTAAATTCGCTAGAAATTACTAAAAGTTAAGTCATAAATAGAAACGAATCTTCTGAAAGATTCTTATCAGCCGTTCAAGTAGTCTAACACTCTACGAGAAATCTGATACTTTATAAAGGGATTGAAAAAATGTGCTTGGAAGTTTTATTTTATATTTTATAGATAATTGCAAAACTATAAATCACACAGCCCGAAATATTACTTTAAAAATAATAAAACACATCTTATAGAACATATTTATGCGGCTATAAATTTTCACAAAATAAAATGAAACTAGGATTCAAGTATTGAACTTTTTTGGTGTCAAGTGTACCATTTAAAAAATATAGTTACGATGTAAATTTTATATCTACATAAGAACGTAAATTGCGAGATACATTTGGATTTAGATTTTATAGATCATATAAGTTTTTAAATTAATTTAATTTACAAAAATTATTTTGTGTAGCAGCTTGCTTGCTAAGAGTTCGATTTTTTTACACAATAGAGTATATAATTAAAAAAATCAATAAAATTGAAATTAATTGATATATATATAATACCGTAAAAATAGCAGAGCATAAATTTTTACATAAGAAAACACTATATTAGTTTCATTAATTGCGACTTTATTTATTTCTCCTTAAAGATCAAACTCTTCTTGTCTTTACACTTTGTATATGTTAAAATTTAATTTCCTATCAAAATAGATGTGAATTTAAGTGCCAGAAAAAATATCAGATGCGATTAAATGCTGCTTCGGTGTCTATTCAAACGTTTAACGATTTTTTGAAAACTTTTTATAGTTTTTACATATATTTTTCTAGATAAGGATCATAATTTTATATATACGCAAGAACTTATATTTGTTATTAGTTTACATTTTAGCGGACATTTCTTTATTATTCCGAATTTTTTTGTAATATTTTCATAATTAAGTTATAAAACGTTTGTGTTCTTCAATATAGGTTAAAGCATCTATAGACCTTTTACTTTTGAATCCTTTTCAGAAAATTAAAATAAAAAACACTTTTTATTATCTCTAATAATGTAAAGTAGCGATTAAAATAAGTAAAATATAATGTTTTTTGTTTCGAATATCTGTTTAACATAATATTGCTCGTTGAATATATATGTTTCAGGTCTAAAATTCTATTAAATTGACTACATTAGATTTTTTTTGCTTGTTTATGATAAAAATTAGTTGGACTTAGAGTTTTTTATTGTTTTTTATTTATAAATTTTGTTTTATGCTTTTACAGTTATTATAATGCATAAAAAACCTATACGTTTAAGAGACACAAAGGAGAGCATGAACTCGGAAATTTGCAAATGAAAATACATGTGAAAATATAATTAGTGTTACTTGTAGTATACAGCAGCAAAAGGGGATCTTTCTAATTTAATTGTATTTTTAAAAATAATTTGAGTTTAAAATGTGATAGATGATCAAAAAAGAAATTCTAGACACTATTTAAAATATTTATTGAAATTAATATATAAAAAAAACAATCATATTTAAAATCAGCACTTAACTATCAAAAAAATAAAAAATGCTGGTGAATTATCTTGATCTGCCTTATACAACAATCTTTTTAGAAATTAAAAACGAAATATTAAGAAGATAATCAAAAATAAATAGAAAAAACTAAGCACACAGAATATAAATCAATTATATTATTTTTTGCTTTTTTTATAAGCATAAGAATCAATAATTCATTCTTTTTATAATTTCTCATAAAAATTAAATTTAAAAGGTAAATTTTTGCATAATTTTTTCATACACTAGCAGTATTTTGCAATTCGAATAGCCAACTAAAAATAATTTTTTTCTGAAATAGATGTGGTCATATAACTAGAGAAATATGTTTAAAATCGATTTCGGCATCTTTTAGGCATTTATAAATTTTTATAAGATTGATTGAATGACCCTTTTTCCATCAAAAATAGAGTTTAAAATAAAAAGCTGTATAAAAAACGCTTCTTTGTTTCTTATATAATAAGAAAAGAAATAGAGACAATTTTGATGTATATTAAAAACAAAAAAAAGCGCCAATAAGAGTTTGCATTAACTCATATCCATTTTTTTACAATATTTTATTTCCCATTGCCTTCTTTTTATGAAAAAACAAATTTTTTGGCTTCTTATCTATCTGCACATCAAAAATAGGATTTTTACTAAAAATATTATCTCCTCGATTCTAATTAAAAAGGAATCACATAAAAATAAAAATAAATCTGAGAAAAACGTATTGATTTTTAATATAATTTGTTTTTTTTTTAATTAAAGAATCATGATAATTATTACTATTATGATGCTGATATATCTATATATGTTATAACAATTAATATATCACAAAAATAATATCTACATATGTTTAAATGTTGCTATTTCAAGCGCATAAAATAACAAATTTTTATTCAAATAAATTAGGATTTCGTCATTTTATGCGATTTATCCGATAATTTGCTTTTTCCTATGCATAATTTATTTTATAATTCGCTAAGTTAATCTATATCGCTTATCTAAATCCTATAAACAATTTTTATAAATAATAATTTATTTGCCCTCTAATAATAAAACGAACCTTTTCCCCGCATAAGTTCATATAAAACCTTTTAAAGTATATATTGTACTTATATATTTTTTTTAGATATTACGTCAAAAACTATAATTTTGGAATAAATAATCTTTTCTTTTTACTCTAATATAAATGATGTATTAAAAAACGGCTTAATCTAATTTTAAATGGTTCCAGCCATATGCTGTTTTTATAATAACACATTTTGAATCCTGATTGTTTGAAAGTACATCAAGAGACTTTCTTATATTAGATAATCTCTTAAAATCTGCAAAAGCTTTTTCTATCTACTATTCTATAAATAAATGCTTTTCTTCCGTGTTTTTTTTATCTAGATAATTAAAGTTTTTTCTTTTATACTGACGGACTATAGACCCACATAAAACACATCCAATACTTTATATCATGATTTTAATAATATGCGCCGCTTTTTTTATTAGGGTATAAAATTATATATGTATTGATTTTATTTTATAAAAAAAAAAATCATTTTTTACGTAATTTGCCCATATAAATAAGGCTTATAATATAATTATTACGTTGTATTTACGTTTGATCAATAATTTCTTAATTATTTTTTTGATGTTAACACATCTTATTTTAAAAAAAAAGAGTCGATAAAATGTCATTAAAAATTAGAATATCAAAAAAAAACTGTTTTGCCTATAGAAATTATCTACTATCAATTAAAAAATAATCTTTTTTATCAATGATATTTTTGAGAACACAAGACAAATCTCTTTAACGTCTTCAGTAGCGATGGTTGGGAGGGGCGTAATTAGATCTAGAATCCACAACAAAAATTATTAAAGGTTCGAATTTATCTCACTAAAAGACATTGATATATTACCAAACTCGTAGTAAATGCCACCCAGCTGCAAGGGATACTACAAACGTTGGATGGCAACTCACAATAAAAGAAAGCTTTCGACTTTAAACATACACCATATTATCGCTCGCTAACAAAATGACCCGATATCAGTGCGAAGGTGCAATAAATCAAAGTCGCACTAGTATGCCGGTGTTTTCTAGGTAGTCTTGACCGGATCCTTCGCCAATACCGTTAGTGTTTTTTTCTTTTACAATCTAGCTGAAAACTTAAATCAAATAAAAATCATTAATTCTGGTATAATAAAAATTTTATAATTGAAAATGCATGCATTTAAACATAAATTACACGTGAAAAAACGAAAAATTCTACAAGATATCAACCAAATTCGAACCTTTTCACTTGATCATGATGGATAATGCTGAAATCAACAAGAGTTTCAATATAATTCATAACTGTTTTATGAGTAAGACAAAAAAATACTGTGAAAGAATAAGTAATTAGTTTTAAATATTCCACTCTATTTACAATGTGTAGTGGCACTGTTAGTTAGGAAGGCGCCTTTATAAATGATCTGCGTTCCGGCCGCAACACAACCTTCAATTCATTTAAAAATGTTTTGAACTTGTAATTATGCGCAAGAACACGAAATAAAAAAAGCCAGAAAGTAAAATCATAAGAATACTGACAAGCTGAGAAATTTTGCACTGCTGTGTGATTTTAAAAAATTACCCGAACATCACAACGAAGTTTATTTCGTTAAGTGAGTATATGTTAAAGTGTAGAGTGATGGTAGCATATCTAACCAGCGACGGAAAGCAGACAGAATCACATTTACCCCCAAATAGAATTGCCGCTTTGTAGAACAGGTCTATTCCGCGGAGATGAATATGTCAATGTCTACTATGAATCGATATAATCACACACGAGGGTGCATCATCTAAGCAAAAGTTTTTAATATAGAAAAGCGAACTTCCTAAAAAGAAAATATATACGAGAAATAAATAAAATCAAGTATCCTAATCGTAAAATTCTATCCTGAACCTAACAAAAAGCGTTCACACAAACTAAAAAACCAGGGGGAAAACATTCACTTATAAGCCTGCAAAGAAGATGGGGCTGCTAAAAAGATTGTAAAAATGAAAAGGTTAAGGAGGTAATATCTAAATCTGTTATAAAGAGCATTCTCAATTTTTGCATAAATAAGATTTAATTGCAAAAAAATCAATTTAACTATAAATAACTACAATAAACTATATTTAAAAAGACTGTATTTTAAAAAAAAATAATAATTTTTTTTTTACAGATTGAGAGAGATGTATATTTGTGTAGGAAAGCATCATTTATATGTCTTCTGAAGCTTTAAAGAGTTTTTTGCCATAAATGAAATTAAAACTATCAGTAATTTGCTGCTATCTAAAAATTTCCTCATCAAATTTTAAAAAATTATCTATATAAATAAATTCTTCCATTTTCTATTTATCATTAAATATTTTATGGATGTTATAGGAAGCTTATATTTTGGTAATTGCTAAAGTAAATATACTATTATTCTTTTTTAATACATATGCATAAATCTATCGTTTAATAACGGGATCACCAAGAAAATTCATCTTTTTTATACACTTCTTGTGTTTTTAGAGGGTATTTGAAATGTTACCGACTGATTCGAATTTTTCGATCCGACATTAGAACTTTTTATTTTATAATTCATTAAATCAAATAAACTTGGAAATATTTAAAGCTGTTTTAATAATTCGAAAGATATATGAAGCTCTAAATAAGAATAATAATCAAACAGACGAATGGTGCGTTAAATAACTGTGTTATAAAATTTTTACGTCCTTAAAATTCAGATTTCCAAAAAATTGATTATTAAGAAAAAAAAATGTATGGATCTATGAGTAAATATACACCTAAAGGTTTGATATTCTTTAATCAAGTCTGTGTATTTTATATATTTTTCCAGGTTCTGATACATTTATAGCGTGTAAATCATGCATTTAATGTAATCTAAAAGTAGAATACGGATTTTTCATTAATTAAATTGATACTTACAGATGTAATCATAATTACTACGCAAAATATCAATGATGATATGATATGAACTTACTAACACTGGTCTAATTCTCAAATAAATGGTATTGCAACATGCAATTTAGCAAAATTAAGATTTTTAAAATTCACGTTCTTGTTTTAACTTTGTAAATAGTTTTAGATTACAAAGTCATGATACTTTTAATACACGATGATCATTTTCAATTCATTAGAAATAATTTTCTTTTTATATTGGTTTTGATTTCCATATATATCAAAGATTGCGATTGTACTATTTATATTCAATAAATTCGGATTTTAAAATGTTTTACAATGAATCTGAATCTATGGCTATACTCGCACTATTACAACTCAGCAGAAATATCTGCATCAATCAATACAGCATGCACAAACCAAAGAATCCATTTCAACGAAAAGTACTAGAGGAAATATACAAAATAAATAAATCACCAGGGGACGAGTCTAAACAAAATATTGCCATATTGCTCGGTCTATCCGAGCGAGCAGTACATGTCTGGTTTCAAAATAGAAGAACGAAAAGAAAAGAAGAAATAAAAAATTATCTTCGAAAGATAAAACCACATTTGGAGGACAACAACGATGAATTCGGCAGACTTGTGTGCGAAATAATTAAAGAAGATTCAAGAAATGATGTAAATGTAGACCCACATGTTATGATAAATTTGGTGCATCTCATAATAAATTCTTGTTGATATATAACAATATTAATGCACGCCTTTTCTTGCTAAAATTTTTCTCAAGAACTATATGATTTCAACATAAATCTATGTAATAAGTTAACTAACCTTCTGGGTATTTTATTATGAAAAGTCCATAAAAATGAATTAACCATGGGTTTACTTGATAATACTATACAAAGAAGATATTTTTATATTGCGGCCATATATTTATTTTTATATATATTAAATAATTTTGTAAATAAGAATCGTTTTATTTTATATTTATTATTATTTTATCCTTTGAAGATTATTTATCAAATTAAGTGAATTATTTTCGAAGATAGCTATAAAATCTATATCCAGTTTTATTAAATGCATGCATTTATAGTATATTATTGCAACAATAGTTAATTTTTTACTAAGCAATCTCCATTTTAGATTGTCTCCATTTTTTTAAACATCTAAATCAGTAAAATATTTGTAAAAATTAATGTTCAAAACCACAATGTCACAGGGTAAATATTTGATAGTATTGATTTATTTTAATTAAATTTGCAAATGTACATTTAATGAATCGAGTAAATCTAACATATGCAAAACTAATTTAATTCTAAAAATCTGGTCTTCATAGCAATTTTATTAAGAATAATATGCATTATATTTTCCTTCATATTAAACTTCGAATTTATATAATCCTATCAAAGATGACTCATGATAGTCTCACCTTTATGATCAAAAAGATCCCAATTTCTTCCTATGTGATTTTAACATTTCTAAACGAGGATTGAATTTATCGAATATATTTTTCAAAGCATTTTCTTCGATATTCAGTCTTTAAGAAGTTTAAAAATCGAGAAGTTACATCAAAAAACCAAGATAAACTTATCACTTCATTGTATTATTAAAATATATTAAGATACATTTCCATCTGCGAGTGCACAAAAGAAAACTAATAGTTTGTGTGGTATGTGTGTATCTTAGAAACAGACCACATTTACGAGGTATAATTTTGTTAAAATTTATACACAGACAAATGAAACGACCAATTTATATGTTAAATAAGTTTACATAAGTATATATGGTTTAAATGTATGATGATCGGAATATGTTGGCATAGCTTTGTATTCTTTTATATAATTACACAAATAGATTTATACTTGAGATAAATATGTAATTCATTAGAGGTTTTTCATCGCAGTTACTATATTTGCAAGAAATTCATTTAGGTGTGTTTTAAATCATATAAATATATACAAAAGATATATCAAAGAAAATTATATTTGTGCTATAATTTCTTAGAGATTTTAAAACTATGCAAGCTCAAAATATATGCTCTATGTGCATTTTTGTTCAATTTGAGTATATAAAATAATGATTTTCATATATTTATTGCCTTTTTAGCTCAGCATAAAATCTTTTTTTGCCGTATAATAAATTAAAAAAATAACAAATAAAGTGTTAGTCGAATGATGATCATACTAAGTGCACTAATAAATTCATAAAATTAAAAATTTTAGATATAACTATACAAGTTATTTTTTTCTGTCAAAAACCCGAATAAATGCATTCATCTTGTTTTTATTAGTATATATAGCATTTCCTATTTCCATTATCTTTTTACTTTTTTGATTTTAAGACTCTGCTGTAAAGTTCGATTTTCAGATTATTGATTTTAAAATTAGAATAGAATATTAGAAGCAATAGAACTAAATTTTTTCGAACCAAATTATATTTCAGGTATTTTCCACGAATTTTATGGTTCTTTGTGCAATTTATTTATTTTAAATTTTATTTTCTGCGTAGTGTGCAATTACCGTATATACTTATCAGAAAATATATGAAATAATGGCATCTAACAAATTATAAGCGGTTAAAAACCAGAATTTTTTTTTAATGAAAAAAAACTATAAAATTTATGAACAAACACGTATTATCTGACTTCAATTGAGAAACATAAATAAAGGTTTTATAATTTGATTTAAATAAAAATAAAATAAACTATGAAGTCAAATGCTTTTTTGTAGCATTAACTGCGATATATTTGCTATTCATAGAAATAAGCATGGAGATTTTTAATTTTTGATTTCCTACAAGAAATTAAAGAAATCAAACGAATTTCAATAAAATCTGTCAATTTTAATTGATATGATCGTATTTTATATAGTCTTTGCGATTATTATGAGCATATTAAATCAAAAAACCAATCCTTAAAGAATACACACTCCATTAATCACAATATTTATTAATAAAAACCAGTGTATTCGCCTGAAAAAAGCATATTATATTAAATATCTGATTGATAAATCAATACAAAATATTTATACTTTAGTCACTATTTGATGCTGAATTAAATTAAATAGACAATAAAAACGTTTCCATCTTCATGGTATATGGTTAACGGCACAAGATAATTACTTTGATATTTATGTAAAGAATTCAAATTTTTTTATATTTTAAAAGAATTGTATTAAATAGTTTAGTTAAGTAGTTACATTTTTAGTGGTAAACGTTATACAGCATACTTAAAGCTAATCCTATCACACAATATTCCATGCATCTACACAAAAATATCTCAGAAGTCACAAACGATCAATCTTGCTAAAATATTGTGTATTTTTGTTTTTGTATTACAGTTCAAACTATAAATGATGTATGTGTAGCTTTAAGTTCGATATTTATTGTTTTATAGTCTTCCATTTCAGTTGCATAAATTATGAAAATGCACAATTCCACAATATTTAACTGTATAATTTTTTTTGATTAAATTATTATCACTAGTATTCCACTGTTGAATCTCTAGAATTATCTAATTTGAATCTCTAGAATTATCTAATTTGAATATTAATGAACAAATATTCTTTATACTTCCTTTCAGCAGTGAAAAAAAGTTATTACAATAAGCTAAAATTAACAAAAAGTTGCAATAAATTTAAAATCTTGGAATTATTTAAAGGCCATTTTTCGATAATACCATGTGATAATAACTAACTATGTATTTACTAATGCAAGTTACATCCTAATGGCCATAATATAGCGTCTTATCAAGTAACTGATGTTCAAGGTGTTTCTATTATATAATAAATTGTATAAAACTGGATTTCTAACTGAGAAAGTATTCAAATCAATTCATAAGTATAAACGAAAGATTTTTTTCAGATCTGAGCCCGCATAAACACACAGGGTACTTTTGTTTAAATACAAAATTCCCACTAATAGTTTTATTTTATTACTTCTCAATTATTAAATTCATAAAACGAATGGAATAATCAATTATACATTTTTTTTTGAAAAAGGACACCCTTTATCCTCTAAAATTTACGCAAAATACTGTTTAAAACACCATTTTATCTTTTGTACAAATTTTTTCTAGCGTAAAACAAAAAGGATATGACATATTGTTTCTTATAAACATGTTTATAGCCAGAAAAAGTCCTATCTATTTTTTTGTTCGATGTCTCTTTAGTCATAATCTTTTAACTGGTCAAATTTTCCTTGATCATGTTCGTATGTGTCGATGTTTACTGGATTAAAAAGTAGCGACTGTAATTTACTACAGGATACGTATAACCAAGTTCACTTGACCAGAATAACCACGCTACAATTCTGAAAAGATTACGATTTCAGGAAAAATTTAACGATTAGACTGACATCGAAGTGTTTTAGAAGTACGTTCTTTTACCACAAAGTATTTAAAGCGTCCAGCTTCGGTGCGTTTGCCCATGCCAAATATCCGTACCCAGTATACACTGTGTCTTTTGTGTTTTTTTCGTTTTGAAATTTAGATTCGTATATTTAAACGATGATTCCAGCATATAGGATATTTTTACCATTCAGTAATATTTTTATGTTATTTATATTTTGGCACATTAGACGAATGGTGCTTCGTGATACTTCTATTATAATATTTATTTGGCGATATGAAAACTCCATAAATATTAAGCAATAATCAACGATTTATGATTGAAAGATACGTGTTTTTTAATTGCCACACTGCGAAAGACATTTTCTATCGTTCTATACCTATTGAAGAAGACTTAAAGTATTTTACCGTTGAATTATACCTAAAATTATCTAAAAAGACAAATATGTTGTGCGATAGTCTTATTAAGTCTAGTCTCGAATTTTTATTTCCGACAATTTAACGTTCACATATTTTGGTAATTTAAAATTAAGATTTACAAACTAAAAAACACAATAAAAATGCGTCATTTATGGCCAGATATTCCAAATATATTTTCTAAAAAAAATAATGTTTGGCACCTTATCAATAATTTTTCTATATGACAATTTTTAGATAAACATTTTACATTTAAAGTATTATTATAAAAATATGAATGTATTAATTTAAATAATACAAAAGTACAAATAAATGAAAGTCTAATGATCTTTAAAATGCAGATTGCTATTCAACATCAATTTTGTAAAATATGGTGAAACTATCGATCAATGGCAATAAATAAAACAACTTTGATAAGCGCCGCAGTCAAAAAAATGTTATAAAATAAATCCTACATACGTAGTTTTTTTTAATAAAACCAGGAATATTTTTAAAAATTGAAATAATTTTTATTTTAAGGTGTTAAAAGTAATATCAACAATTTTAAGTAGTAAAATATTGCGCATCTAGAATTTTTAAATCCTTTTCGGTAGAAAGATGGAGAGTTTAGATCATTTATATTGCTAAAACATTATTTGCGAGGGCTATAAAGGAAAAACCATTGAGATCATTATAAAAAGATGCCACGCATCACATTTCAAAAAATAAATACGATAAAAGAAAGATAATTTAGGCCCGAAACGAGTATTGTAAACTTTAAGAACTTACTCTTATTTATAATACGAATATACTACAATAAAAATCGAGAAATTAAAATATATTGTCGAAAAAATCATTTTATACATAAGGCGAAGTATAATAAACTAAAAAGACACTAAAAACCGCTTTTACAATATGATACGATGTTAAAAACTACCTACTAAATGTGATATTTAAATTTTTGAAACAAAAATATTTTTTAGAGCCGTACTTATACAATTGAAACGCTAAAAACAATAATTTTCACTGATAAATTTGATATAGGTACGATGATTCATTATTAAAATTTTAATATCTATTTAGCAAGCCATTTATTAAAAAAAAATAACCTCTTTTTTTATCGCTAGAAGACCAATTGTGTAAAATATTCTAAGTTACTTTGTTGATATTTAAATGTATGATTATACTAAAAAACAAAAAGTTCATAGTTACTAGAAGAACAAACGAATAATTTTTACATGTAAAATACTTGAAAAAAAATTCCAATTTGAATCAAAATA
The DNA here is from genome assembly GCF_057557595.1 of Rhyacophila brunnea. Lineage (NCBI taxonomy): Eukaryota > Metazoa > Arthropoda > Insecta > Trichoptera > Rhyacophilidae > Rhyacophila > Rhyacophila brunnea. The sequence continues at coordinate 700,748 of NW_028233346.1, read as the reverse complement.
TTCGAATCTGGATAATTATAATTTAGAATAAATATGAATATGAATTAAATATATTTGAATATTTTGAAGCCTTATCTTGTATACGTACAATATTTCCTGTATAAAATTTTTATAAAACGACCATTTTATGCACAAAAAAAATATTTTACAATTATGCGCATTAACCGGATATTGCATGCTATATTCGTTCGATGTATTTTTACTTATATGTGCTTACATAAGATTCCTAAGACTTTATGAGACAATACTCTTATAGTTTAAGTGATAGTGACTCTACTATATCGACAACCATCAACCAAAAAAAGATTATGCTCTAAAATAGAAATACTAGTAACGCTAAATATAAATATTAAATTTTTAAAAAAAAAAATAGTAAAAAAAATCAAATATTTATAATGTACATGAAATGTTTACAAAAGTAAGAAGCTATATATAAAGAGCAGTAGAAAATACATGACACCTGTCATTTGCGAACTGATATATGAAAACCAAGTGTTAACCATAAATTACGAGTAACCAATTTATATTTTTATTTGAAAAGTAAAAAAAAATTAAAAACATGCCACGATATTTTTTATCCTTAGCTGCTATTTTTTTAATTTATACGGCGATTCCATCAAAAATACATGCTATTGTGTATTAGCTAAAGTTAGATGTGATTTTCTGTTCATAAGAAAGATAAATATGTTTTCTGAAGTGAAGATAAAATGTTAGAATAGAAATGCAATAAAAAAGCGTGGATAATAAAACAAGAGATAGAGTAAATATCTTGCTTTAAATACGAAATGAAAAAAGATTCATAGTTGAGTTTATCGTTCACTTCATGCACTATATTTATATAAAGAGTAGTTATGCATCACTTTCTTGAGCTTTCATGGGTATTTATGCCCTAGAAGTTTCTTAAATACATCTGATGTGATCTACTGTTTTTTTTACTTTGATTTAAATAGCTAGAATTTTGACCTTTTCTTTTAATAAAATTCCTAATGAGTAAAACACGATTTCACTTGAATTATGGTTATGTTATAAAAGCTAAAATAAAATAACTATAAGAAAAATAATGGTTAAACAGCAAATAAAATACGCATTTTAAATGTAAATTACTCAATCTATATTTACATATAATGCAAGGTTTTCTTGTGCCTTCATAATATGAAATGAGAATACAAATTCAGAAAAATACGAATTGAAGGGCGCTAAAATAGAATAAACGAAATAAGATATAATATATTAATATGTCTTTTACTTTTATATTATGCAGTAACTAGATAAAATACAGTTTTTAAAATTACTTAATTTAAAAGTTTCATTCATTATAACTTTTATCGGATTCTTTTGTGATAGAACAATTATGATATTAAGGTTAAGATTGTGTAAAAATGAATGTTGGATTTATTTATACCATTTTTTTACCACAGAAATTAAATTAAAAATTTTAACGAGTACATAAATTGACATAGAAATAGAATAGAAGAAATTTTCGAAATTTAAAATACAATATACATTTTTTTTACCATAAAATGGATTTTATTTTGCTTGAAATATTTTCAAACAGCAAGGTGTTCATGCAGACTTTAATATTCGCAATATTTGATGAGTATGTATATATGAAACATGAATAGAGATTCTTTCAAAGTATTTGTTTTTTAGGGTGTGACGATATAATTTTAGTTTGAAAACCCATTGAAATTCTCGATATTTCAATATAATGTTGTGGTAAAATGGGATAATGTGTTTGATATGGTGTATTACATGATGAAATGAATCTAGTTACTATTAAACCTTTACAAAAAAAAAGCTTAGAGATTTTATTGAAATATGTCATAAATTGAACCATTTTTATAATTCAACACTATTATTATACTGACGTGTTGTGTATTGTAAACAATATTGACAATATAAAAATATTCTATTGGAATGTACCCTAAATTGAACCATGTAAATAATTCAACACTATTATTATGCTGGCGTGTTGTGTATTGTAAACAATATTGACATTATAAAATTCTTAAATATGAAATATACCGTAAATTGAACCATGTAAATAATTTAACATTATTATTAGAATAAACGTGTTAAGTATTTTATAGAATATAAAAATATGGTCTGGTCTATTATTTAGTTCATAAAATATAATTTTCTAAAAAAAATGGTCTTGTTCATAAAACCTTTAATTTCCTGTCATGATTAGCTGATAACCGAATTGTTTTTCATAATTTTTTATACTGATTATAAATAGTAGAGATTACTAAATTGTTAAAATGTCTTACGATCCCAATACAAATTTATAATCAAAAATAGACAATCAAAACAATCATGAAGAAAAGACCTCAACTTGACCACATATACGAAACGTTGAAGAAGAAGGAAATCAAATCAAAAGAAAAAAGACTAAATCCCGACCTACCCAACTCTATTCAACTTTACACCGACATCACACGTTATTTATAAAGGAATCAATCTCATCAAAAATATCCGTGCAAAGAAATCATGACATACGTTCCAGATACATTATTCATCAATAATTTAACTAATACAATGTTCGAACCATAGCAAAGAATGATAACATCGACCCATACGGATTTTGCTTATACATAAATTACATATTTATGTATACAGTTATAACAAAGTATACCGTGCATCCACTTACCCCGGAATCAGACTTACTTGATGTATGAAGAGCATTCGAAGACATCGGATTTAAAGATATAATTTTACCAACTTAACTATCTTGTTGGATTGACGGAATAGGCTCATTTACCGTCGAAATATTTTATGAAATTTCGCTATTGATCTAACAACTTTTGAAAACACAGACCCAGCTTATAAATCATACTTTTGGTCGACCGACACAGCTCACCTCTTACTAAAATACAATATTATTTTTAAAGCATGTTTCTATCCACCATAAGCTCGCTTCCCTTGTACCTAATTTGCGTACTCTTAAAAACTACCGCGAACTATATTTAGCCAACCCACCCTGTTTTTCAAGCGATTCAATAGCAAGAATCAACGACCTCTTTGATCCTGCATCCCTACGTCCAATTTTAGCTAACCCTCCCTGTTTTTCAAGCGATTCAATAGCAAGAATCAACGACCCCTTTGCTCCTGCATCCCTACGTCCAAATTTAGCTAACCCTCCCTGTTTTTCAAGCGATTCAATAGCAAGAATCAACGGCCCCTTTGATCCTGCATCCCTACGCCCAAATTTAGCCAACCCTCCCTGTTTTTCAAGCGATTCAATAGCAAGAATCAACGGCCCCTTTGATCCTGCATCCCTACGCCCAAATTTAGCCAACCCTCCCTGTTTTTCAAGCGATATCAATAGCAAGAATCAACGACCTCTTTGTTCCTACACCCCTACGCCCAAATTTAGCTAACCCTCCCTGTTTTAAAGAAATAACGACCACATTTTATCAGCATACCGGGAACTATTCTGAAACTATGTCAGTTCAGAACTTACACAATTCTTACAGCCGCTAATTCTCCAAACCAATTTCAAAACGATATATTTAGGTATTTACAGGAAATTACTTAAATATTAAGATATTTTCATCATATCTAACTATAACAACTTCGATCATATCTAACTATAACAATTTAGATCATATCAAGCTATAAGCATTTCAATAATAGGAAACAAAAAACCAGCATATCATTAAATTCGACAACACGAAAAAATAATACAGACTAAAATAAGATGAAAATTTAAACACATTTAAAAAAGACGATATTATCTTAAAATTCAAAGTATTCTTAAAACGACAACCGTGATGGGGGCATAGTTAAAGCGTCCATTGTTCCGATCGTACGTTTAATGACTCCTCCCACAGCATCATATTATCATTGGCTTCCCTTAATCCACGTTCTCCTCATCTCATGATAAATGGTTTAAAGTAAAATCGAATTCGAGACACCTGAATTAACATTCATAATTAAATATACTGATTATAAATAGTGGAGATTGATTACTCAATAAAATTTATTAATCTTTAAATAGATCCGGTGCAGTTATCTGTTTTATCGCAACACCCATCGTCTTTATTTTCTTTATCCCCATATCTTGCGCCACTATCTTCATTATTATCTTTAGCATTGACATTAATATTATCTTTAGCACTATTATTATCATTAGTATTACTATTAGCATCACTATTAATATTATCTTTACCATTAACATCACTATTAATATTATCTTTACTATTAGCATCACTATTAATATTATCTTTACCATTAACATCACTATTAATATTAGCATTACTATCTGCATTAGCATTAATATTATTTTTGCTATCAGCTTCTTCTTGTTTTCTTTTTGCTTCCAATTCTTTTTGTTTTTTTTCTTCATCTTCTTTTATTTTCAATTCAGTAAAAAATTCCTTTTTAATAGCATCGACTTCTCTTAAATGTTTTTCTACGTCAAATTGAATGACCTTTTGGTAGTCAAATATAGAACCGTTTGGAATTTCTTTGATTTTTTCTTTTAAGTTTATTACTTTTCCCTGTAAGCTGTAGATGCTTTTCATGAAAATATTTCTAGTGTTGAATTCCTTGATTAACTTTTCAGTTTCTGAAATACAAGCAGACAATTTACTTTTCTTTTCCTCGCTTATAATTTTTATTTTATTTTCTATAAATTTGAGTCTTTCGAGAATGTTTTTTCTTTTTTCGTTTTCTTCAACGATTGTTTTTGACATTTCGTCGTATTCTAGTTCTTCTTTTATTTCATCGAGTGTTTTCATTTCTTCTTCATCTAAGTTTACTACTTCTGTATCTAAATTTATGATGCATGATTGTAGTTCGTTTTTCATGTTTCCTATTACTTCTGTTTCGATTTCTCTTCCTCTTAGTTCCATTTCTTTTGCATGAATATCACCGAAGTTATTCACTGGAATTTCTTCCATTTCCAAGGGTTGTTTATCCTCTGAATTTATAGAGGCTGTATGGCTTAGTGCATGGTTGATTTCCAGAATACCTTTGTTAGTGAATTGGAAACTAATTTTAGCTTCTCCTTTTGGGTTTTTAATATGCAGTCTTTTTATTATTTTCCCTTCATTATCAAGAAAATCAATATAAAATGGTTTTTCTTTTTTATATAAATATTGAATAATTTTTGTGGGAATAATATAGTTTTCTTTTGTTGCACTATTGGTTTTAGAACTAGAACATTCTTTTTCATCTTCAAATATTCTAACAGATACCATATCCCTTACAAGATCTTTTAACAGTGTTTTTCTTCTACTACCAAAGGTATTAATGCCTCCATATAAAGAAGCACCTATTCCACAGCTTTCAAAAGGATTCATGCTGTATGACAATCGATTATCCTTGAATACACTTGTAACAATTTCTCTTACAAAAATATTGTGAGAATTACCCCCCACAATTTCAATATTCATATTCTTTATATTATTATCATTAACAAAGTTGGAAAGGAATGTCCTTAAGCCTTCTAAGTCCTCCTTAATTAAATCATGATAATCTTCACGAGTAATATCGATAGAAACAATGTCCTCCCCAAATTCCAAGCTAAACCCAATATAATTAGAATTGTTAAGACCGACTTTTATCTGTTCACACTGCCTCAAGATCTTTTCATCATTAAGAAGTGAATCCACAATATTATATTTCTTTTTAATAAAATTAAGTAACTTTATATCATAATCCATAGATCCAGAACGTATTCCATCAATCACCAAAGGATCAAGCATTTGCCCATCATTGGGATCATCTATCTTATTGAAAAAACCAACAGTTGACTTCGTATACCCAAAATCAAGAACAACAAAATTGGAAAGATTCTTACTAGATTCACATTTCACCATAAATAAAGTAGCAACTGCTGTTATATCCGTAACAATAGTAACATTATACCCTGCTGCAGTACAAAGATCAAATAACTTTTTCCTATCAACAGAAGTATACCAATAAGGAACAGAAACAGTGTAATGCATAACATGATCTTTAACAAGTCTCTTCAAATAATTCAAATAGTAATACAAATGATAGATACTTTCCGAATTCGAATCATTGAAATATGAAAAGCCTCGATGACGTAAATGCATGTCTCTCGTTCTTAGCCCAGAAACATGGTTACCAAAACGACGAGTAGGCTGTGTCATCTCCAAAATAGTAGGAATCGTTCTTTTAGTTAACTCATCAAAAACAACAGAACCATTTTCTTTTGATGTCGATAATGCTGATTTGTGCGATCCCAAATCTATCCCAATATTCTCCATGGTTAGTAATGCAAGGGGCCTTTTATACTATAAAAATTCAAGAAAAATCTTGAAAAAATCTTGGAAAAATCTTGGAAAATCTTGGAAATTATTGATAATCAGTGAATGGCTGAAAATTAATAAATGGCAATAATATAAAAATATGAAAATTATTGATAATCAGTACATTTGAGAAAATATTGATAATTAATGAATGGCTGAAAATTAATGAATGGCAATAATGATAAAAGTGAATGAAAATAATGAAACTATGAAAATTATTGATAATAAGTACATTTGAAAAATATTGATAATTAGTGAATGGCTGAAAATTATTGATAATAATTGCATTTTAAAAATATTGAAAATAGATGAATGGCAATAATGAAAATTAATATTATAAAACTAAGATTGATACTTAATGAATTTAAATTTATGTTATAAAACTAAGATCGATATTGCAATACTAAAATTAATATTTTTGATGATTCAAAATGCATTGCACAATACCATGGCTTTTTCTTAAATTCATGTTCCCAAATCTTAAATAAATAATGAAAATGTTATTATTATAATTTGCATGACTATTATACATATAATTTGTGTCTAAGGAATCTAGAATGTAAAATAATTCATCAATAAAGATTTAAAATCACATTATGTTTTTACAATACAAATATATTTCAAAATGAAATTCAATCTATATAAAAAAAAATATATAAAATAGTAATAACTAAACAAACTTACCCATAAAACTTTTAATTGCAAAAAAAAGTAATTCAATATTCAAAGAAAATATCAACATAATTAAAACCATATTTGTAATAATATTTAGAAAAATATGATGTCAAATGTTTTTGAGTTTCTTCTATCATTTTTTTTTACCGATAAAAACATGGTAAATTTTAGGATTAGTCATAATTTTATTTTAAATCTTTTTACATTTAATGCTGTATTATTTGAAAAATTTTAAAATTACACAAAATAATAATTTACAAAAAAAGGAGAAACTCGAGTTGGTTTTTATTATTTATATTAAAATAAATAAACATAGCTAATTCAAGCACACGTATTAAGATCTATTGTAATATATTTATTGCGTATTTCTAATAAAATATTTGCGTAAACAAACAGCATCTTTTACAAACAATAAAAATCTGATGATTGAATGGAAAATTCATGAATTATATAACAAAAATAAATTATCACAAAAGTTAATATTAGAAACCATAGATAATTTTCTAAAAAAATTTAGAAATGTTGACGTAATAATGTATTTTTTGAAAAAACCATTAATTTATTATAATTTTTTAAGCTCAAAATGATGTATGAAAAATAATATCTGTGGCATATTATCCGTTAGACATAGATTCACAATGGTTTATGTTCGCTTTTAGATGCGCATATAAAAATACAAAAAAATGCGCTGTTGATGCCCATTTCGGTATCAATATTATAATAAATAAATATCCTCACCACAATTCCTCTTTCCTAAATTTAATCTCTTCAATATAAAGCGTATATTAAAAATTTATAAAAAACAAAATCGAAAATATAAGACTGCTGCATTTTTTAAAAGAACAGACTATACCTTTAATACATAGAAAATTGAATATTGAAACGATATATCTAGATAACTTTAAATAAAAAGAAATTATTATTGAATGTAATTTCCTACAGTATTAAAAAAATATATATAATCTCGTAAAAAATAGTCTATATTTCAAAATTTGTTTGTGAAAACAAGCGATCTTTTCATAAAATTTCAAATTCAAAGACTTAAATAATAAAATCACGTGTAATTAATAGCAATTATGCATTTATACTTGTTGTAACCCGAAAAAAATAGATAATGTTATCGTAAAAAGAATTAAAAATTTATAAAAATCTTTATTGAACTATAAAAATATGCTATGAATTTTTTAAAGGTCGATAAATGAAATAATTATTCATGTATAACATCAAAATACAGTAATAAAATAACTTTTTATTGTAAAATCAACTAAAATAAATTATAAGGCCTAAAATAGTTGTTTTAATGACTATTTATTTTATAATAAATCAAAATAATGACTATATATAAACAAAGCATAAAAACATGTAAATTCACATCTATTTTTGTTAAAATCACACAAAATAGCAACTAAATTTTATCCACAAAGCATAAAAACATGTAAATTCACATCCATTTTTGTTAAAATCACACAAAATAGCAACTAAATTATATCCACAAAGCATAAAAACATGTAAATTCATAACTTAATGTTGTAAAATCAAACAAAAATGCTGCTTCAATCATTTAAAAAGCATTGAAACAAGCTTCTATTGCAACTTGTTTTTGTAAAAGCAAACAAAATAGCTGCTTAAATAATTTAAAAAGCATTGAAACAAGCTTCTATTGTAACTTGTTTTTGTATTAGCAAACAAAATAGCTGCTTAAATAATTTAAAAAGCATTGAAACAAGATTATATTGTAACGATAAATTATAAAATCAAACAAAATAGAAACAAAAATATTTAAAAACATGAAAATATGCTATTATATTAAGCAAATATTGTAAAAAACGAATGGGTAAACATAAAAATATATTAAAAATACATAAAACATATATTAAAATTGCATGTCAAAATAACTAAAAATATTCCTGTGTTGTAGCTCCTTCCATACAATATTAATTTTTAATCGAAATTATGCGATAATACAGGTTAAACATATTCAATATATTTCTAAAAAAATATGTATGACGGGGATTTATCTGCTTAAAAAAATAAAGGTGGTACATAAATCATCGATATAACATATGAGAAGTTTAAAAAGACAATTAATATCGAAAATTATATGAAATGTCAAGATATTGAAAATTAAGAAAAAAATTTGCTTAAAATATCTCTAAATCTCGATAAAAAAAATTTACTGAATTTTTTAAATTGTAGTGCTCATAGCTTTAAAATATAAATATGGTTTTTTGTTCACGGATAAGCTAAAACCTTTTTGGATATTGCAAATAATAAAATAAATATATTTTTCGACAAATAAACTCTAAATACATACATATTAGAAGCTTTTAATCTTTAAGGTGTAAATATTGAACATAATATGCAAATTTGTTTTTTAAACTATATTAATTGCATATCAAAAAACTTTCAATTTTATTGTATATCCCATAAGTGCTCATTTTTTTATCATATTTCTAAATTAAAATATATAAAAGAAATTAAGATTTTTATTATTAGTCTGTATCTTTCGTAGAGATAACTTCTTCTTTTGGTATAAAAATAACACGGAAAATACCTTTATAAATACATAAAAATTCATCTATAATTTATTATGTAAAATATGAAAATAATTTATTTATAAGATTTATTAACCAAATAACAGATATTTAAAAACTAATATGATAAAATGACCATCATAAATATTTAGTATATGATATTCGTGAAAAAAATCATGCAAACATCAAAAAAACATTATGCGAATTCTATTTAATCTATCAATATTATAGTAAAAGCTAAAACTACGATATTATTATCAGAAAAAAAAAACTAATATGTGCAAAATTTTTAATATGCTTCTGATTTTGGCGCAATTTTTTTGTAAAATAAAGATTTTTTGATTTTTGTATAATACTTTACCATTAAAATCATTTTTATATATATATAAAATATAGATTTTAATTATAGATTATTAAAGACTCTTGAACTGATAAGTCTTGAGAAAAGAAGATTTGATGAGAAACTAGCAGAAAAAGTAATGGTAAAAGGTATTGATAAGGTTTACTCTAGGGGTTTTATCACACAATCTGTTTGAGAAATTATAAACCTAGATCATAAATTAACCCATAAATAAATAAAAATATTTGTATGTCTTTACGCTTTTTTATTGAAATTTTTAATTCATATCAATATAAAAAAATTTTCTGTTTATTTTTTCGTTTATTTTGTTTTTCTAACAAAAGATTTATTAAACAAGTATAAACTTAATTTTATTTTTAATATTTCACATGGGATTAAAAAAAAATTACTTTTTAATAAAATAAATTGTACAATTGGATTCAATCAGTTAATGAATCTACTTTATTATGAGGCTTGTCTTTAGAATAGATAAAAAGTTGTTGATTTTTGCAATACTAAGTTAAAATTTGAATTATTGTTTTTTTAATCAAAATGAATCATTTTTATTAGATTTTTCGATATGACAATAACATATAAAGTTTCGATTTTTGCAATACTTAGGCTTAAAAAATTAAAATTTTTATCTATTTAAAATGAATCACTCTTATTATATTTTTAGATATGACAACGACATATTAAGTTTTGATTTTTGCAATACTTAAGTTAAATTTTGAATTATTGTTTTTTTATTTAAAATGAATCACCTTTATTAGATTTTTAGATATGACAATAACATATTAAGTTTTGATTTTTGCAATACTCAGGCTTAAAAAATTGTAATTTTTATCTATTTAAAATCTATCACTCTTATTATATTTCAAGTTTTAAACAATAAAATAAAAAGTTGTTGATTTTTGTAATACTTAAGCTAAAAAATTGATAAACTATTTATACTTTAAATATATAACATGATAGAATGGCATTATTTTCAGCTCCATAAATTCGATTAAAAGGTATTAGAACGACATACACAAACTGGATAATTTTTTTAAATTTATGCGAAGGATAAAAATTGCAATTTGATAATCTATTATACTATTTGCTTCAAAGTATTTAAAAAAGGGAAAATAAGTGCAAAATAGTAGGGCTAAAAAAATTATTTTTAATATGAGAAAAGGTAATTCTTAATAGCAATTATCTATTTTTTGTAATTATATTCTATCTGAAAGATTTTGGACATTGTGATTTTCATTAATGCTAAATAATTTAAAATTGTTATGGGGCTTTTTATTTCTGCTCAAAAAAATGATAAAAATCACAAGTGTACAGTTTAAATTCCATAGAACTTTATAATTTTCAGTCATCGAATATGAATATAAAGAATAATTTTTTGATTTTGTGATTTCATATCTTCAGTATATCTGTTTGTTGTTATTTTAAATACACTTTCTTGTGAAATTCAAAGTCTAACGTCTATAATTAATTTAAGAAAATTTTATCTTAAATATTCACATGTATTACCCAAATTTAAATTTCTAATAATTTTAAAATAAATTTGGCATAAATGTTCTAAATACTATCAAGTGGATTTATTTGAAGACTGCGCATAAATTTTTCACAAAAGAATATTCTAATAAATTATTTAGACATAAATAAACAGGCTGTTCTATTTACAATGCATTTAATTTGTCTAATATATTTTCTATCATTTGTGTTTACAAGTTATATTATCGTACCGGTGCCATATGGAATGAATGCTGGATCGGCCTGCCGATATTACGGATACTCAGATGTTATAGGAAGCACACAAAACATTTCTCAATTATACCAAATACTAGAGGGTTCAGGCTACCAAAATGCTTATTTGGCCGCTTATAATGGTGGATTTGATGGTTATGTTATGACTACGACAGGTGCTGTTCAGCCTTATAACAAATACTCCAATCCCACAAATAACACATTTTGCCAAACTCGATATATAGGAAGTCAAGGTACTCCTGGTAGTTCTAAGACAAACAGAGGCCCCTATATGGTCATGGAAGATGATGATCTTTCTAACTTTGCAGATTATGAAACTGTTGTTTTTCCTTCAATCCAAAATGCAGGCTTTCGTAGATACATGGATCCAAGAATCATAAAATCTTTGCTCGTTGAAAACACAGACTTTGATGAAATGGATGCTGCGGATGGAAACTCCCCAGCCCTACCACGCACAATTATTAGCTCAAAAAGAGATGCAAGATTGTCTAAATTTCTTAGCTAATTACGTAATTAAATATATACATCAAATGATCTATTTTTATTGAAATTATACGGTTTTTACTTTTTAACTGTTTCAAATAAACAATGAAAATAGGCAGAATTTTATTCGCATTTTAAAAGGAAATTTTAAAAAATAAATTCAGACATATGCTTTTCTTATGTTTGTGCCATAAAATGATCCCGTAAATCTTCGATCTGGTTGTTTGATATTGGTTCTGATTTGATATACAATCGCAGAAATAATCGATCCTAGTGTAAAATTATAATCATGCATAAATTTACGACATACACACAATATATAAGCGATATTTAAATATAAACATGCTTTAATTTATTTATGGATTGATTTGATTTTTAGCAATTTTATCTAATATGACGTGGTCGGCCCATTGGGAATATTCAACAACTCATTGATGCATCCTTTGGCACCTTCCCCTGATCTATCTTCATCATTTGCTCTTCTTCTGTCAAATGAAGGATTTCAAGTATCCTGCGGAGTGTGAAAGCTTCATGTATGTTTCTATTTTGTATGTAATTTTTAACTCTTTAACTAAAATATATTATTATCTTTTAAATGGAAGACTTTGGAGAGCAGAAAATAGCCGAAGGTATAAATACGCTGTGCGTACAAAGAATCAAGCGCGTTGTGCTCGAGAACAAAAACTAAAATTACAATTATAAATTTAGCCCATAAATAAAAAATACTTGAATATCTTTTATATGCTTAAAATTATTATTAAACAAATAATATAACTAAATGCACTAATTCCATGCAAATTGTACCACCCGTGAAATATGAACATCAAAACTATATCAATATATATGCGGTTATTTTACAATTAATAAATGGTTTTAAAGCATAAGAGCAAATGATCAAAACATATAAATATAATTAAATGTCTAATGGCTCTTAAAAGTCAATAATATCTATTAAACAATATTGTAGAGATTATAAATTTCACTAACTATCTTTAAGTTGATTCAAAAATAATTTACGGGCGCAAAAGTTTAGTCTGGTCATATAAATATTTTGTGTTTTAGCGTAACATTGGTCGTTTAAAGGCTTATATAAAATATATTTTTGCTGAAAAAGTTCATTAATATCAAATAGAATTAATTTACGAAATGAAAATATTGTCATTTCAAGGCTTATATAAAATAATTATTGTTGAAAAAGTTCATTAATATCAAGTAAAACATCATATTCAAGATCGGAAAATAGCATTGGTTAATCAAAGTAAAATAAGATAATTTCCGGCATGAAAGGGAAGCTTAATACTTTAATTTGTTTGTTTAAATAATTTCATATAATTCATATGTGTCTATTAGAGCCTCCAAAATTTTTAATTGCGAAATCCATCAACTTTGAATATTTTTTAACCTAAAATATCTCGGAAAAATCTAGATTTAAAATTAAGATGACCTCAAAAATACTATATTTTACACTTAAAACGATTCTAAACAAACACATGATATTTTTTAATATTTTTTGAACAGCAAAGGAATAAAAAAAATGACTAAAACAAAGTTAAACATTGCGTTGAAATCAAAATCATTTCGACATATCGAGCGTAAGATATTAGATTACCGTCTAATGTTTTATTGTATAATAATATATGATAGAAAATTATTAAAAAAAGATTTATCAATACAATTTGAAAAATTATAATAACAAATCAATCGATATATGACGTTTGAACCCTTAGTGCTAGTAAATTAACTGGATATTATACCTGAAATACAGATCAAAATGCACCATACTTTTAATAAAATGAAATTGTAGTTTAAAATTATAGAAAAACGCATAATCTAGAATCTACTAAAAAATAATCTAGCATTCCTTTTTTTTTACATACGCGGCAGTAAAGGAAAGCTAAGTTTTTTGTGCATAATATTATTTGCAAACGCATTTTCCCTATACTGTAATTAAAATACTGATGGTAAAGACCAACGAAACGCTTTATCATGAATAATTGAATAATAAGCTTGATTATTATATAATTTGAAAATGCCTTCTTGATTTAGAATCCTATACGGTATGAAAAAGCAAAAAAAATAAATTAAAAATAAATTTATGATCAAAATGAGAAAATATCGTTTTTTAAATACTCTAAAATTATAATTATATGTAAATTTATGGAACAAAAAGGGATTTTTTTTGTAAAGGTATTTTTAGGTTTTATAAAAATGAAGTTATCAAAAATCTAAATAATTGCGTCGAACGACATGCTTCTAGCTCTTCAAAATCCAAAATAATTTTCAAAATCTTAGCGAAGCAAATTATAAAGATATTAATCAACTATAATTGTGTATTAAATATGAAGTAAAAGTAAATTGCTGCAAAAATATACGCTGCATCACAACATTATTCTTTTTATTTTATGTATACTTCCTAAAATGTATACAAGGCATATATGATGTCATTTAAAACAGATTTAAATATAAACTGTAAAGATATTTTATTTGGTCCATTGAATCACTTAATTCATAAATATAAAATATTACTAGTTTCTAGGTCTACGTAAATATAAACAGATAGAGAGAGTCTAGTGAAAACATATAAATATATATAGCTGATGTACATAATATATTTTGCCTCTGGTTTCATTATGAAATATTATGTATATATTTTTATACAATAAACATAATTTATCTCTCGGTGGCTCCAATCGTACACATATTTTTTTAAAATTTACGCTCATATTATAATTTGTAAACACTTTCGATTATATTTTTGTTAGATTTTGGCAAAAAAAAACTATAAACTTATATAAAAAGGTATTTCATAGTAATTTTGTTCTTATTTTTATTAGTAAAATCTGTTATTAAATTAATAGTTTGGGCCAGTTTATTTAATTCGAATATACATTGTGTGTGTTAATACTTTATTTATTTTCGAAATAATTTTATGTTAATTTTTTTTACATTTATTTCCCCAAATATACATATTTTATATTTCAGTGTGCATATCGAAATCATCCCTCTCTGAGGTGATTAAACAACGCAAGTTAGATCTAAAGATTACAAATTCTGAATTAGAATAAAAATCACAAAATATTATTTCTTTCTTATATAAATAATAATTAAACAAGACAATTTTTAATGTTTTTTGGGTAATTAAATTTATCAAATCTCCAAAAAAAAAATGAACTAATATTTATAGACTGTATTTTCTCTCGTTATATTTTTTTGTGAGATATTATATAACATTACTTTGTAAAAGGCATACAGAAATTTTCACACATAGTATTTTTTAGGAATATATAATTATTTAATATTCAAACCTGCAGGTATTTTTTATTTGGTTTTTTTTTAATATCAAATGACATATAAGGAAAAAAAGTATTATAAATCTTTTATTTACTTATGCTTCTATAGTAGAACAAATAAAATTGATTATATACAGGGCACATTCTTAAAGCCATTTTTCTTCTGAAAAGATATAAAATTCATATCATTATTTTATCGGAAAAATCGCAGAATCGAATATGTAGCATATTTTTCTATACTTCTTTGTTTGAATGCGGGCCGCTTTCACATTTTGTGCATATTAAAAGACTATCAAAATAATTTGTTTTTTCTGTCTTTTCATTGAAATTACAATTTATTCAATAAAATTCGTTTTGTTGGAATATAATTTGAGTGTTTTGGCACTAGGTTTATATTATATATATAATCAAAGCTTAAGATCAAAGAAAAATAATCCAATTTTTAGTGTATATTTACATTTTTATTTTATTAAAGCCTTATAAATATCACTTTTTGTTTTAATTAACAGATCCGTCTTGATTAAATTTTCAAGTTTAAGTATTACTCATCGGGGTGTGATTTATACATTCAAAGCGACATTTTATTCTGTGGAGTCAGAATACCAATTCAAACTTAAATACTTAACATCAAAATCAACATCTTATAATAAATAAATTATACTACTATTAAAACGGCTTAGAATATTGAATTATATTGATTGAAGCTTTAAATTCGCCTACGAAGGAGCATCGTTATATTGCAAATGTATAATTAAAGTTGCCTTGGCTGCGGCACTAACATCAAATATATGTAGGTATTCTCGAGATAAGAAGATTTAAAGTTTACAATATGAACTTTTTCTTAGACCTAAAACAATTAGTCAATATCATCAAAGATTCTGCAATAAACGAAAGGTATTAGCTCTGTAATATTTTGATGTTCCCTTAAATTAGTGGGCCGATTAATGTGTCAACATAAAAATGTTTGTTTTTTCATGCTTAAACATATCAAGCATATCAGATCTAGCCTGGATACTTAATGCCAGAAAATCTGGGAAGTAATTTAAAAAATTAATTATAAGTTTAATCTTTTGGCTCATAAAAGCAAATACTGTATAGTGTTTTTTTTAATTATAAATAATATATAAAGCAATGCTCTTGTATGGCAAATTACATCAGTAATTTTTTTCTAGTTCTTTTTTTTATTATTATTAAAGTTTTTCGTTCATACTTATCGTTAAATCAATAATTTGTCAAAAGTTTTTTTGATTATTTACTAAAATCACCCAATAAAACTATTTTTCTATTTATAGAAGTATTTGCTACAACAATGTCCTAAATAAATCGAATATTTTAAAGTGGTAAATTATATGCCAAATTTGTAAATTTATTGCATATAAATTAAAAACCAAAAAAAATATTATGGAGAAGGAAACATTGATGTATGATAATCAGAAGGTTGATGAATTCAGCATAAAGCACGAGGCTTTATCTACAATTGAGATTAAAAAATATCCCAGATTTAATAAAAAATACATACCTGAGTGCATAATAAACCTATTTTTTTACGCTCTATACT
This sequence comes from Rhyacophila brunnea, assembly GCF_057557595.1. Classification (NCBI taxonomy): domain Eukaryota; kingdom Metazoa; phylum Arthropoda; class Insecta; order Trichoptera; family Rhyacophilidae; genus Rhyacophila; species Rhyacophila brunnea. The sequence goes on along the minus strand of NW_028233346.1, from coordinate 683,829 downwards.
TTTTAACAAATATTTTGATATTATGTGATGCCATATTATTGTTGTTGGATATGAAAAAGACAGATTATCAAAGAAGTGTGGATTATTTTATCTACATCATCTTATATCGTATAATATCGATTTTTTTCTTTGTGATTGCATTAAAATACTTAGTGAAATATAAAAAATATAGTTTTCAGTTCCTTTGCTGTTTTTTATTTTCTTGTCTTGATGTAATAATTAGTATTTGGCTTTCTCATGAAACTGAAATTACGTTATTAAGTAAGATAAGTATGATTCTAACAAATTTTTGAATTCGTATTTCTCACAAAAAGTGAAATTAAAATTTAATTTAAAAATACTGAATATTAGCTATTAAATAATAAATAAAAATACCAATTATTTTATAGCTTAAGTATAGTTTTTTACATGATTTATTTGCTACTAAAAGCTTTTACTTATTATTCAAAAATTTTAAATATACTTAATTTATTCCTTTTGAATAAATTTATTTTTAACCCATATAATAATTGGCACAAATACAAAATTCATAAATAAGAAAGTAATAAAATCTATATTATAATCTGTTATCTTGTTTATCATATTTTTTTGTTGCTTGGGAATACATATGCACCAACTTGCTTGATTTATATTTTCTTTATTTGAAAACGAGATTTGTAAATTATTTTCTTATTACATTTTTATACAACTAGATTAATAAAAATCCAGTCCCTCAGAATGCAAAATCTATATCTAAAAAAAAGATTGGCTTAAATAAAATATGGGCTAAAAAAAAGCTATAGGATAAGAGAAAGTCATTATGAAATCAACCATCTGTATTTATAATAAACCAAAAATGTATGAAAATTTAATATAATCCAAAAATGGCTCAAATATATCTATTGTAATACAATTAGAAAATAAACTTAGCAATTTAATATTATTACACAATAATTAATTATAAAGACTTGAAAGTAAATAGGAATGCTATGTGTTTATGCCATATAAATGTGTATCACTGATGTATTCCATAAAAAAATTACAATATTTAAATCAAACTTGTGCAACAGATATCAGCAGCTAAAAACCATTATGTATAGTACAGTGTAAATTCATTGTTGTCAAAAATAAAAAAGCATTACATTTTTCTAAAATGGTGTCATTTACAGGTAGATGGTATTTCATATTTACAAAATAACAGTAAAATCAAATTTATATCCTTTTTCCGTTTTTTTTGTAAAATCTATATTTATTTGTATCAACATTGTCAAATTCGGATAATTAATTGTTTTTAGCTTGTGATAAATTGGTTTGTGTGATTTACGATAGGTAAATTGGTCATTCTGAATTTTTTCAAAAGTAAAAAACAGTGATACATGTTTATTTTGATCATATTAAGATATTTACAGGCAATTCTTTTGATTTAGATATGGATAAAATTTTTTATCAGATGGTTTTTAGCGGTGATATTTTTATTAAAAAATTTTAATTTATTCAAGACGGATGTTCTAATTTTTTTCATAAAGATCAAAAGTTAAAAAATTCAATATAAAACCTATATACCAGTTTTTAGATTTAGAATGATTCAATTACATTTAAGCTACATAAAACCAATACAAGTTTTTCTGCTCACTATATTTATTCATATATAAAATATATATATAACCTTCAAAAAAATAAAATGAAAAAAGGTTGAAATATGTTAGATATTCTTCAGATATATTTATTTTGGTGTCACTTTAAATAAGCTAAAACCACTTTTCGTGAAAATTGTGGTTTTTATCTAAAATTTAAGGTGAGAATCCGGTGTATATAATACACACATTACATGAGGTATATATTTTATATAATTATTTACTGTTTTATTAAGAATTTTTGTTTAAATAATATATAGAAATCAATAAGAACTTCTGAAACATTTTTTATTATAATTATAATAATAATATTTATATTCTCAGATGTGTAATACCAAAAGTCTTTCGATCTTTCAACATATTTGTGCACTTTATTCTTATTTTGTTATATTAGGCTATACCATCATGCTACTTAGTATTAATTTATTTTTGGATGATTTTTTAAGATCGTTAAATCATAGGTAAACTTGATTTTTATGTGCAAATAAATTAATTTTTGTATAATCTCGATTCTATTCTTATAATTTATACTACTTGGCTTGTATCATATGTAATTATTTTGGATAAAAGTCTTCATAAAATGCGCTGTTAAAAGAATTAGCAGCAAACTTATAATTTTAAGTTATGCTTCGATTACATAAATATCTAATATTAAGAATTATAATATTTTTTACATAATTGACCATTCTATTATTCTGTGAACAAAACAGAACCATATAGCTTTAAGAAAATGTAACAGCCCCATCTTTTTAGTATAATAAGCGTGATATTGCAAAAAAAACACGTTACATGCTATCTGATACAGAAACTCGGGGACAATTGGATTTTAAAATTTGATGCATCTAAATTTTATATCCTTTGCACTGATTTCTTTTTTCAAAAACTGATGGTCAGAAAAAAAGGTTCATCGAAATTTTAATAATAAAATATATAAATTCACTGTAGCGGTTGTAAATTGTTTCTTCATAATTAAAAGATACAATGTTTCAATATTATGCGTCAATAATATTACTCCATAAACATAACTCTAACATATTATTTGTTTATGTTTATATATTTTATTTCATGTTTATTGTAGGCCAAAAAATAAAATATCTCTATACACCTATTACCTATGAATTGTTCAATATTTTGAGGTAACGTCTATATCCCAAATTTAGGAATCATTATTTGGATTTTAATTTATGTGACATATTTATAAACATATTTTATTGTTTTAGAGTTAATGTGCTTTATTAAGATGAAAAATGGATATTTTTATAATAATAAAAAACGAAGTTTATCTAATCTTACAAAAAAATAACAAAGGCTTTAAGATTGTAACATAAATTTTATAAAAATTCGACACAGACAAAAAAATATAAAAATCGTCACTCCGTGGGTCTATCTAAAAAAACCTTTTATTTGAAAAAATAATCAAGAATTCAGTTGTAAATACATGTTTAAAAAAAGTAAAATAGCAATACTATATATTAAAAAATATGCGCGAAAAATTGTTCACACTTCGTAAATTGATATATCAGCGCATTTATTATATTTTCACTAAAAGATACCCATTTTATAATAGTTATAACCTATATTTACATTGACGATAAATATATTTGAAGGATAAAATATTTTTTTTGTGGCTGAAATTTAAAGGTAATTTTTTTTTTACAAAACAATCAAGCACATCTTCATTTTTAATTTCACCTAACCGTTAATTTTCAGTACATTGTTTATTTTACTGTAAAAAGACGAAAACTTATGAATGAATGAAAAAAATACATAATGTAATTTTCTTCTTTTTAACTGCTTGAAAAAAACAAATCACAGAAATTTAAAGAATCAATACAAGAAATGCCCGCTCAAATATTTTTTTAATTTCTACATCGTTATAATTAAATTATATGGAAATTGTCCATAATGACAATTTAAAAATCATTTATTGCATTTATAGTGTGTTCAAAATAATTGTAAAAATATTTAAGTTCTCTTTTCTAAAATATTGCAGTAAGGAAAGAATGTAGATCTAGAAAAGATTCAATAAAATTTATATTTATAAAAGTATTTATTTCAGAATGTATTTATTGTGGTTTTTTCGCCGTTTAAATTTATATAATTTGGATGATGACAAAACTCATAATATCAGATGATGTAATTTAAATTAAGTATCTTGATGTTGCAAAATACAAATCAAAATCATTTAATATACCAATTAGAAAACTTAGTTTGCAAAAACGCTATCTATCCCACTAATCTGAATATTTTATTTCATTGACAAAAATATTTTTTTAAAAAGCTAGAAACATTTATTATTCTAGTATTAAATCACACATTTAGACTTAAAACAAGATCTTGGTTTGTTTATTTATCAACATATAAATCTGATAAATTTACCGCTATATATATTTAAAAAAATTTTACATTCCTAAACATACACTATTTTAGATTTTCTGTTATTAATTTACGTTTTTTTCTTCATTTTATCTTGAATCTATTAAAACTACAGATATAGGATATAATTTATCTTTTAAATTCTTTATTTTCTCATTTAATCTGCATTTTTTAAATATTTTAAAAAAATTCAATCTATTTTATTTACCAAAAATATGTAAATTAATTAAAGATATTTGTCTAAGCAAAAATAATTAAGTTAATATGCATTATTTTGTACTGAAAAGGTAAATAAGTTATTTTAAGCAGTTTAGTGTCTGCATAAAATATCACAAAATTACAATTAAGATTATTATTTAGATTCTTTCAACTTTTGATATATTCTCAGTCGTTAATTATTTAATTAATGGCTAGAAAACTATGAATTTTAACTTAATATGTATTTTTTTATATTTATCTGCGATCACAAGGTTTTAAATTTCTATAAACCACAAATTACGCAGAAACATTTAACATAAGTATAAAATCGGCTCTATTAAATATGAATTATCAGCTACATCATATAATCTGTTAAATTACGTTTCCAATTGTCGACTGAATTATATTCTACCCAGTCTTTAAAACCACAATTTTCCTATACCGGAATCATATATCTCGAAGTTATAATTATTTCACCTGCACTGCTATGCATATTTCTATGATTTCATAATTTATTTTTGAAGACTTTTATCGTGTTAGCATCATCACAAAGCTTAACTGTAAAGAAAATCGTTATATTTAAAGTAAATTTTGCATAACAATAATTTTCGATTTTATTGCTATAATACGGACTTTTTCAACAATACTATCCAGCAAAGCGAAAATTTTATATAAAATTCTTGATTGAAAGTGTATGCAAAAACTAACCGTAAAAGAGCATATTCAATGGGAATATAACAACCAAATTATTTTACAAAATAATAAGCTTTTCTATAAATATTAACAGCATAAACAATAAATATATATCCAATTTCTAATATAAATCCTAAAATATTTATATTTCCTTTAAATTTTTTTAATTTGTAAGAGAATGGTATGCTTCGCTCTATCAAGGTATATTCTAAAGGTTTATTTAGAAAATAACAAGCTCCTAGAATAAAAAGTATTAATTATATCCCTGTTTTAGTCCGAAAAACGATGAAAATATACAATTTTTTTTTTAAATGCTACAAATCGTTTCAAAAAATTTTTCTAACTAAATTATAGGATTTTTTTATTCTTTATATTTGTTTTTTTAAATGATCACAATCGCACTTGAAGTATATAAAGGGTTTTTTTAAATGGATTTTCAGGCTGAAAAATTTCTGATATGGTCTTGGTTGATAGTAGATTTAAATTTTTTTGATTTCATTATTTTTTTAAGTATAAATGCCAATATTTCTATGCCGATTAGAGTTTAAATTCTAGGCAGTATTTTTCACAGATTGAGATTGTGAATCGCCAAGCCTTTATATTAATGTAATAATAAAGCTCAAAATGAGTTAGAACATTCAAAAGCCTATAAAAATATTATTTCTATCTAAAATATTTATATTTTTTTATAAACGCTACACCTTTTCTTGGAAACTGAGGCTTTGATTTTCAGCTCGTTTTCTTTAGGGATTGATTTTTTTGACATGGTCTGATGAATAGAAAGATGTTATAAAATTTCAACCGTAATTATTTTTTTAAATTATTAATACCACTAGATATTGAATATAACAAATAGACTAATAGAAAATAATACATGATTCCATTTCTAATAATTGTATACGAACTTAATATTTTAAGCAAATCTGAATAATGACTTGAAGGATTAAATTTCGTGGTAGTTTCAGCGTATATTTTAATATTATCATATACGATGGAATTTATAAGCTTTCAATTAGAATTGTATAAAAATTAATGTTTTTTATTTATTATTTTAATTTTCGTATAAAGTGTTTTTATGCATAGAATTTGAAATCGGCACACCAAGTGTCTTTATAAAAAAAAATTCATAAAATGGTTTAAAATACAAAGCATGCTATAAAATTTGCAGATATATGATATAAAAAAATGGAAAATCCTATGTAGGTCTAAAAAAGCTGTTTTTCTGCAGAATTAATTGATGAAAACATATACACGAATTTACAAAAATAATAAACTTTAATGTTTAGAATTTCCACTATGTGGTTTGCATTGGCTTAATTATGGTATTTCCAAGTGGTTTTGTATAATAATTTTAATCTCTATATAACCTAAAAATAAACAATTCGAGTATATTGGTAAAATTACTTGTATATCGTAGACATATAAGAATAAATTAAAGTCTTTTTTATATTTTTTTCTTGTTAAACTATTATTTGAATAATCTCTATTGGTATCTTGTATTAACCATGACTTTTTTTATCTTTTATTTTATTTACTTGTATTTTGATCTTTCTGTTTATATAAATTCAATTTTTGTTATTTGCAGATGTATAATTTCTTAAAAAGACAATAAATCTAAACACATTCACATATGGCCATCTAAAATGCGAAAGGCTGTATTTCTGTAATAATGCGATTGACAAGATAAAAAGAGTTTATTCTGTTTACGAAGCCTATTTTTTTATTTTATGGGCCCCATTTATAGTCGTAATTTTAGTTTTTGTTCTCAGGCACAGCTTGCTTGATTCTCTGTACGCACAGGGTATTTATACTTTCGGCTATCTTCTCTTCTCCAAAGTCTTCTTCAATGCCCACCTTCATTCGAAACCTATTAATTCTGGTGTTTTTCCCAATCCCGAAGTTCAAAAGATCAAAACATATAAAAAGAATTGTATATCTATAATCCATTAAAAGTCAAAAGTATAGTGTAAACAATATTAATAGAATTATAAACTTTAGCACACTAATTTAAAGTTGATATAAAGGTTTTTTAGGACAAAAAGTTCAAAAAGATCGTATAAAAATCTTTGTCGTGGCTTGTAAATAATATTGATCGTTTCAAGGCTATATTAAATTAAATTTTGGCTGAAAATATATATAAGATGAATTAAACATCACTTTCGAATTTAAAAATAACATTTTCGTTTCAAGGCTGATAAAAATAATTTTTGCTGAAAAGGTTCTATAAAATCGAATAAACAATATTTTAGAGATTATAAATTCCCCTCACTAGTTTAAAGTTGTAATTATAGTAACTAAAACATCATACTCAAGATGGAAAATATTATTGGGTAATTAAATTAAGAATTAGATATCCTTCAGCATAAAGGTGTAGCAAATACTTTGATTTCCTTGTTTAAACAACTAATATAATTTATTTGATAAAAATTAGATTATCCGAAAGTTTTTATCACGAAATTCATCATTTTATAATATTCAATAGCCTAAAAAACCATCCAAAAAACAAGACTTGCTATAAAGATGACTGCAAAAATATTTATTTCAACAGTATAAACGATATTAATCGAATACTAAATACCTTTTTACATTTTGGACACAAAAGATTACATTTTTTTACTACAAAGACACGAAAAAATGACAAAACTAAAGTTTAGATTGTGTTGAAATCGAAATAATTTTAGACATATCAAACCAAAAATATCAGATGTAGTGAATATATATGAATATATATTAAAATATCATTCAAAAGGATTTATGAATGCAATCATATAAATTATATTACCAAATTACCGATAAATAATGGTTAAAACCTTAGTGCTACCTAATTGAATGGATTATTTACCTGAAATACAAATCAAAATAATCCCTACTTTGAAATGAACGAAAATTTATATAATAATTATAAAAAATAGCATGAGCTAGATCTTTGAAAAAAAAGTTTAGAATTCTTTTACAACTAACGCCGCTATATAAAAAGCCGAGGTGTTTTGAGCATAACATAATTAGCATCCGCAAATTGCTCATATCAGATTCGAAAGACAAATACTAATGGTAAACCCAAATGAAACCTTCAAACATATATAATTGAATAATTAGCGGGGGTTTTTTTAAATAAAAAATGCTTTCTTAATACAACATCCTGTACGGTATGAAAAAGTAATTATAAAAAAAAACCAAATTATTGATCACAACAGAAAAGAAATTTTTTTAGAATAATCTACAAGAACCATTATATATAATTGATATAACTGAAATTTTTCATTCAATAAGGTATTTTTAGCTTTTATAAAGATGGTGTCATCGAAAATACTATTATAGTCAAGAATAGAACTGTATGCAGCTCTTTATGCATATAAAAGAATTGCAAAAACCTAGAGAAGTAAATACGAAAAGTATTTATTAACCATAACTGCATATTGAGCATGAAAGAAACGTAAGTCGCGGCAAAATCATAGGCTATACCACAATATGATTCTATACACTTTAAGATCTACTCATTATAATATATACTTGACGCATATGATTATATTTAAAAGCATTTTAATAACCAAATTTTAAAATTAAAGGATATATAAATAGATCTATGAAACACTATATTAATAAATGTACAATATTATCAGTTTCCAGGTCTATTTAAATATAAATCAATAGAATAAGTCTAGTTTAAAGTATAAAAGCTAAAAAAAGGTACAAATAAAATATTTTAGCCATCGATTTGATTATTAATAACTAAAATATTATGTATATATCCATATATTACAATCATAATTTCTTCCTCATTAGCCCTAACCATAAACATATTTTCAAAAAATTTTACACAGATATTTATAATTTGAACTCTTCTAAAGAATTTCATGCTGTATTTTGACAAACAAAAACAAAAAAAAAATTCGCAAAAAAATGCATTTTTTAACAAGTTCTTTATTCGTTTTATTATTTGTACAATCTGTTCTTAAATAATTTACTTATGCCAGTACATTTAATTGGAATATACATCATGTTTGTTAATAGTTTTATTATTTATTTTCGCGATATTTTAATTTTAATGGTTATTTAAAAAAATTTCCCAAATATTCATATTAATAATTTCAGTGTGTATCAACGTAATCAATTCTCTTTGGGGCGATTTAACAACACAAGTTTATATCTAAAGATTAAAAATTTTGAATTGGAATAAAAACCAGAAAATTATAACTCTATCTTGTATAAACAATAATATGAGTCGTTATCGTAGTTATAAAAATAATTTAATCTGCTTCGAAATTTTCTAATAATATAATTTGTAATCCTATTTGTTTCTTTTGTTTGTAGATTATATTTATGAGATTTATAAAAAGAAATAAGAGCTAAAATATATACTATATTTTACCTCCTTTTAAATTTTTTGTGTGATCCTATGCAACATTACTGTGTAAAGTAGCATGAAGAAATAATGACGCAAGTATTTTTTAGGAATATGTAAAATGTTAATATACAAACCTGCTTATCTTTTTTATACTGCTTTTTTATAACTAAATATGACATTCATAAGAAAAATATGCATTGCAAATATTTTCATATGCTATATTCTTTAAAATGAGCAAAAAATCGGATTAAATACAAGGACCATGTATGAAGCTATTTTCATCTGTACATATAAAGATCTTGCTAACATTTTATCGAAAACATAGCTGAATCAAATTAAAGCATATTTTTTATACGGGTTTGTCTTATCGCAGGCCACCTTCGCATTTTATGTATATTAAAAAGACTAATGAAATAATTTGTTTCTTCTGCTTATTCTGTCTAATTACAACTTATCCAATAAAATTCATTTCTAAGAATATAATTAAACTATTTCGGCACATCTTTTAAATCATATATATATTTAAAGCTAAACATCACAGAAAACGCCATCAATTTTTTACTGCATAATTTCCCTTTTAATTGTAAAAGCAGTATAAATATCACTTATTGTATTAATTTACAGATCTTTCATAATCTAACTTTCAAGTTGAAAAAGCACATATTGTGTGTGGCTCATACATTCAAAGAGTACTTTTATCCTCTAGATTCAGAATGCTCACCCAAACTCATAGATTTTACATCAAAAGCATTAGGAATAATCAATAATAATATCATTTGGATCTAAAATACTGCATCAAATTTCTTAGAATCTTATATTTAAATGATTGAAGCTATAAATTCGCCCCACAAAGGTCGATCTTTATATTACAAACGTTTAATTAAAGCTGCTAAAACTGCGAGAGACATATCGTACATATTTAGATATTCTCAAGGTAATAGAAAATTACTGCTTCGAATATGCATTTATACAGTTAACTAAAATAATTGGTCACAATCACATAAGATTGTGCAATAAACGAAAGTTATAGTTCCATTCGATTTTGGTGTTTCAATAATCAATGATCCGATTAAATTTTTCCTATAAAAATAATTATTTATTTGTTTTTACATACATAATCATATCAAGCATATCAGATCTAGCCTGGATACTTAATGCCAGAAAATCTGGAGAGTAATTTAAAAAATTAATTATAAAGTTTAATCTTTTGGAACATAAAAGCAAATACTGTATAGTGTTTTTTTTAATTATAAATAATATATAAAGCATTGCTCTTGTATGGCAAATTACATCAGCAATTTTTTTCTAGTTCTTTTTTTATCATTATTATTAAAGTTTTTCGTTCATACTTATCGTTAAATCAATAATTTGTCAAAAGTTTTTTTGATTATTTACTAAAATCACCCAATAAAACTATTTTTCTATTTATAGAAGTATTTGCTACAACAATGTCCTAAATAAATCGAATATTTTAAAGTGGTAAATTATATGCCAAATTTGTAAATTTATTGCTTAATAAAAAGTACAAACTAAAAAAAATCTAATATGGAGAAGGCAACATTGATGCATATTGGACAGAATTTTGATGAATTTAGCATAAAACACGAGACTTTATCTGCAAGTAGGAATGAAAATTATCTCAGTTTTACTAAAGAAGCCAAAAACGAATGTATAAAAAAAATAATTTTTTACGTTTTTAACTTTTTTTACGTTTTAACAAATATTTTAATCGTATGTGATGCTTTGATTTTGTTTTTAGATATGAAAGCTACAGATCATCGAAGAAGTGTTAATTATTTCACCTATATCATCATTTATCGTATAATATCGACATTTTCTTTTTTTATTCTATGGAATCACTTATTGAGAACGCAAAGATATTATTTACAGCCCCTTTGCTTTTTTATATTTTCTTTTCTTGATGTGTTAATTAGCATTTGGGTTTGTTACGAAACAGAATTTACACTATTGAGTAAGATATTTGGATTTCCAATGAATATTCAAACTAGTAATTCACACGATAAGTGAAATTATAATTTATTTTAAAGATACTGATACTCGCTATATTAATTAATAAATAAAAAAACCAATGATTTTAAAGCTTAAGTATATTTTTTTTACATGATTTATTTGCTACATAAAGCTTTTAAATATGTTCAAAAATTTTAAATATACTTAATTTATTCCTTTTGAATAAATTTATTTTTAAACCATATAATAATTGACACAAATACAAAATTCATAAATAAGAATGTAATGAAATATACATTATAATCTCTTATCTTGGTCTATATATTTTTTTTTGTAGCTTTGGAATACATATGCATTTACTTGCTTGATCTACATTTTTTTTATTTGAAAACAAGATTTGTAGATTATCTCCATGTTACATTTTTATACAAATAGATTATAAAAAATCCTGTCCCTTAGAATGCAAAATCTATATCTAAAAAAAAATGTTTTGGCTTATATAAAATATGGGAAAAATAATAGCTATAGGATAATAGAGGAAGTTGTGATGAAATCAATCATCAATAGCAAATTCGAAACCAAAAATATATGAAAATTAGATCAAAACAAATATGGATCATATGTTCCATTGTAATACAATTAAAAAAAATAATCTTAGCAATTTTGTTTATTACACAAAGATTAATGCCAAAAACTTGATATTAAATAGGAATTCCATGTGTTTATGCCATATAAATGAGTATCACAGATGTATGGCGTAAAAAAATTACAATATTTAAATCGAACTTGTGCCCCAGATCAGCAGCCAAAAAGCATTAAGTATAGTACAGTGCAAATGTATTGTTGTTGAAAACAAAAACTGATACTTTTTACTAAAATGGTGTCATTTACAGGTGGTATTTCATATTCACAAAATAACAGTAAAAATCAAATTTATATTCTTTTTCCGTTTTTTTAAATCTATATTTATATGTATCAACATTGTCAAATTCGGATAATATACTTGTTTTTAGCTTGTGATAAATGATTTGTGTGATTTACGATAGGCAAATTGGGCATTCTGAATTTGCTCAACTATAAAAAACTGTAATTCATATTTATTTTGATCATATTTAAGATAGTTACAAGGCAATTTTTTTGATTTTAGATATGAATAAAAATAATTAGCAGATGGTTTTTTAGTGGTGATTTTTTTATTAAAAAATTTAAATTAATTCAAGACTTATGTTCGAATTTGTTTCATAAAGATCAAAAGAAGAAAAATTCAATTACATTAAAGCTATATTAAACTAAAGCAAGTTTGCACTTGGTATATTTATTTAATATACAAAATATATTGGTTCCTTCTTATAAATTATATGACACATGGTTAAAATATATTAGATATTCTTCAGATCTATTTATTTTTTTGTCACTAAAAATAAGCAAAAACCAATTTCCGTGAAAATTGAGGTTTTTATCAAACATTAAGGGGAGAATTCGGTATATAATACACAAAATATACGAGGTCTATATTTTATACAATTATTTACTGTTTATTAGGAATTTTCGTTATTAAAATATCAAGAAATCAATAAGTACTTTTGAATCATTTTTTTATTGTAATAATAATGCTGATATTACAAGTGTGTAATATTAAAAGTCTTTTGGTATTTTAACATATTTGTGTACTTTATTCTTATTTTTTTATAATAAGCTATATCATCATGCTACTTGGTATGAATTTATTTTAAGATAATTTTTTAAGATCGTTAAATCATAGGTAAACTTGATTTTCATATGCAAATGAATTTATTTTGTATGATTTTCTCGATTTTATCTTTGAAATTTATACTACTCTACCTGACCCATATGTAACTATTTCGGATTAAAGTCTCAATAGAATGATCAATCAAAAAAATCATCAGCAAACTAATAATTTTATTTTTTTGTCGGTAAATATAAATATCTAATATTAAGAATTAACGTTTTTATACATAATTGACGATTTTATTATTCTGTGAACAAAACAGCCTAGTATAGCTATAAGAAAATGTAACAGCCCTACATTATTATTTAAAAAGCTTGATATTACAAAAAAACACGTTACATGTTATCTGATATAGAAAATCATGTTTAATTATACCCTTATTAATTTGATGCGTCGAAATATTATTTTCCTTTGCAAGGATTTCTTGTTTCAGGCTATAATGGTCCAAAAAAATAGTGCATCGAAAATTTTAATAATAAAATACCTTAAATTTACAGTAGAATTTGGAAATTATTTCTTCAACATACAAATATACGATGTTTCAATAGTATGCGCAATAATTTTACACCATAATCATGACGATAACATAGCATTTGTTTAAATTTATATATTTTATTTCATGTTTATTGTAAGCCGAAAAAAAACGAAAAATATCTCTATACACCTATTAACTGTGAATTTTTGAATATTTCAAGATAACGGGTTGTATCACAAATTTGAGAATCATTAATTGGATTTTAATTTTTGTGTCATATATATAAACATATTATATTGTTTTTGAGTGAATATGCTCCAATAAGATGTTGAATGAATCTTTGTAAAATAAAAAAAACCGAAATTTAGCTATTCATTTAAAAAATTCAAAAATTCAAGATATAATATTCAAAATACAAAATTTACAAAACTTAGGATCAGATAAAAAAATATAAAGTTCATCAATCTGTAAGTGTATTTAAAAATAACTTTTTTATTTGATTAGAAAATTATTAAATCACATCTGCATATATGTAATAAAAAAGTATATAAGTAATATAATATAGGTGAAAATATGCGCAAAAAATTGTAATCGCTTTAAAAATTGCTATATCAGCGCTTTTATTTAATTTTCAGTTAAAAGACACCCATTTTATAATGGTCTTAACCCATTGTAACATTTACCATAAATATATTTGTGCGATAAAATATTTTTTTTGTGGCTGAAATTATACGTAAATTCTTTTTAAATAATTCCAAATAAAAATATCAAACACATCAGCATTTTTAATTTCTTCAAACCACCGAAATTTCTTATATTGCTGTTTTACTTGTAAAAAGACGAAAACATATAAATGTAGAAAAATATAAAATTCAATTTTCTTCATTTTAACTGCATAAAAAAAAATGCACTGAAATTTAAAGAATCTATTGAATAAATGTCCGCTCAAATGTTTATTTTATTTTTCCATCGTTTTATTTAATTCTATGCAAATTTAAACAATAAAGATTTAAAATCATCTATTGTGTTTATAGTGTGTGTAAAATAATCGTAAAAATTTTCATTCCTCTTCTCTAAAATTTATTACATTGCAGAAAGAATATAAATGAGTAAAGACTCAGTAAAATGTATGTTTATTAGGACAATTATTTTTAGAATTGATTTATTGTGGTCAATCCGCACTGTTTAAGTCTATTCGAATTTGCGTGATGCTAAATTTATAAAATCAGATGATGTAGTTTAAGTAAAGCATCTTGATGTTGCAAAATACAAATCCAAATCCTTTACTATGCCAATTAGAAAACTTATATTGCAAAAACGTTTTCTATCACACATACCCTTAATATTTTATTTCATTGACAAAAATATTTAAAAAAAAGCTACATACATGATTATTCTAGCACAAAATCACACATTTATACTTAATACTGGATTTTTGGGCGTTTCTTAATCCATATATAAATCTGATAAATTTACTGCTATGATAACGCACCTTCATTATATTTAGAAAAATTTACTTTCTTAGATATTCCTTTATCTAAAAATATAATTATTTTTTATTTTCTGTTATCAATTTGCGTTTTATTTTTCTTCTGTTTTTTAAATAATTTTGTTTTATAATAAAAATGTAAAATTAATTGTATTAAAAATAAGCGTTTTTTCGTATTAAGTAAAAATTTAAATCTGCGAATAAGTTTTTTTTAAATCCATATACGCACCAATTTAACATGAATTATTGCTATATTTAAAAATCGAATTTATTTTATGTACCGGGAAAAAGTAAATTTATTAAAGATATACGTCTACGCGAAACAAAATAAAATTGTTAATAACCATTAGTCGTACTGAAAATGGTAAAATAAAATGTTATTAATAGTGATGGTGCCTACATAAAATATAGCACAATTACTTATAAAATTTAAATATTTAACTTTCCAAAAATTTGTGTGCGATAATTATTAAATCCATGGCTAAAAAACCATGATTTTTGGATTAAACTGCATGGTTTTATATTTATCAGCGTTCACAAGTTTTAAATTGTTATAAACCGAAAATTTCGCAGATCCATTTAACGGAAGTATAAAATCGGGTTCTATTAATTATGAATTATCAGCTGATACCTAATAATCTGTTAAATTACGTTTTCAATTTTCGACTAAATTATATTGGTCCCTGGCTTTTAAAACCACAATTTACCTATATCGGAATCATACATCTCGGGTTATAATTATTACACGTACCTTATTACACATATTACCTCAATTTTAATATTTTTTCGAAAAAAAACAACATCTTGTTAGTATAAAGATAAAAAATAGCTGTTAATAATATCTTTATATCCATAGTAAATTTTATATAACAAAAATTTACAGTCTTATAGCTTTAATATTGACTTTGTTTAAAAATAATATCCAGTAAAACGTTAATTTTATATAAAAATCTTGATTGCAAGTTTATTTAAAAAATACAAGTAAAAAAGTATAAATTTTAAGAATATCACAACCGAATGATTCATAAAACACCAAGATTTTCTATAAATATTCACAGCAAAAATCAATAAATATATATCCAGCTTCTAATATAATGCTTAAAATATTAAAATGTCAGCTGGGCTAAAATCTTTTATGAGAACGGTATGCTTCGCTCTAACAAACTCAATTTTATAAATTTATCCACAAAATGACAAGTTTACGAAGGTAAAAGGTACTTTTTATGTGCCTATTGCAGAACTAAACACGACGAAAATAATCAATATATAATTTTTTTTTCTTTCAACATTAATCGCTCAATTATTTTACACTTTATAGTTGTTTTTTAAATGGCTACAATCGCACTTGAAATATATATAAAGCATTTTTATAATGTATTGTTAGGGTGAAAAATTTATTATATTGTCTTGGTTCATAATAGATTTATAATTTTTTGATTTAATAAATTTTGTTGTAATATAACTCACATTTCTATGAAGATTAAAGTCTAAAATTTCACGCCATATATTTCACAGATTATGATGTGCGAATCGCTAAGCATTTTGTAATAATGCTCAACATGTGTATAAATCACTCAAAAGCCTATAAAAACCCTGGTTATATTAAAAGTTTAAAAGTAAAATTTTTCAAACAATACATCTTTTATTTTGAATTGTAGCTTTACCATTCAGCTCATTAAATTTAAGGATGTTTTATCTTTTACATATGATCTGATGAATAAAAAAATGGTACAAAATCTTTTAGGGTAATTATTTTCTTAAATTATTATATCACTAGAATTTGAATATAAAAAATAGACTTATATAATAAATGTATGGTCTGACTTTCAATCATTGTATAGGAACTTAATATTTTAGGCAAATCTGATTAGAGAACATGAAGGATTAAATTTTGCTGTTATTTATGCGGAATTTTTAATATTATTTTTTGCCATTGAATTTTTGAGCTTTAATTTAGGATTTTATAAATATCTATATGTCTTATTTTATTTACGATATAAATTTTCATGTCATTTGTATCTATGTTTAGAATTTCAAATGGACATATCAAGTATCTTTATTAAAAACTAAATTTCAATGAAGGGTTTGAAGTACAACGCATGCAGTAAAATTGAAAAACTATATTTTAAATAGATAAAAAATATTTTGTAGCCTTAAAAAAGCTTTTTTTATGCAATGCATTGATAAAAATATCTATTAAAATTTTCTATATACTAAAATTTAATGTATAAGATCATCACCATATTGATTTTTTCTGAAAAAATCCGTTATTATTATTACTGATAGTTTTGTATTTCAGTTTAATCACAAAATACCCCAAAAACATTTAATTCAACTATATTTCTATAATATCTGTTGATTATAGGTATTTCAAAATATTAAAAACGGTTTTATATTTTCTTCTTGGTAAACTAGTATACGGAAATCTTTACTGAAATCTTGTATTGATTATTTTTTTTATCTTATATTTTACGAACTTGTATTTTGCTCTTACTGTAAAACAAATTCACTGATTGTTATTTGCAGGTGTATAGTTTCTTAAAAGACAATAAATCCTGAACATATTCAATAATGGCTATCTAACATTCGAAAGGCTGTATTTGTTTAATAATGCGAATGGCAAGGTAAAAAGAGTATATTCAGTTATCGAAAGTCATAAACTTATGTTTTTTTTAATCCTTGGTATAAACTATATCTGCCTGTTAAAATATACGAAAGACATTGAAATTTTTTAAGAGAATCATTTATATTATATATGACAAGTTTAGCCTAAATTTATATCATATGATCCCTTAAATATACTAAAACGTTCCTTGTACATATAAATATTATAAAAAAACACGTTATTCGATTTTAATCTTATATAAATTTATTTCTTGGATTAAAATGATGATGTTCTATGATTATATGTTTAAATTAAAAATCTGCTATATTTTTTTCTCCAACATTAACAAACTTTAGCCATGCAACTTAATTAAAATCAAAAAAACATCTTTCGTATCATGTTTGAAGAAAAGAAAAATTAAAAATTATTACTCTTTAATAAATATTTAATTAATTGGTCGACACTATACATTATAAATGACAATTTACATTTGATGACAAATATTCCTTACAAATGTATTTTTACATTTATACATAATAAGTTTTATGTGAGAATTTTCATTTCGACCCCAGTTGTTGCATTAATTTATTTTCATAATACTGATATTAGACCTTTTTATGCATAGATAATCTGAGATCTTGTTCTGAAAACAATAAAGAAATAAATAAAATGATGTTTTTATTTTCAATGTATTTATTTTTTGTCCTTATGCATTTTATATACGCTCGTTATTTAGTTGTCCCTGCACCTTTTGGAATTAACCCCGATTCTACATGTCAATATTGTGGTTATTCTGATGTAATTGGAAGCCCAAGAAATATTTCTTCAATCTATAAAGTTTTATTAGATTCTGGATATCAAGATGCGTATTTATCTGCTTATAATAAAGGAATGGATGGTTATGTAATGACAGCCAAGGGTGCATTCTTGCCCTATAATAAACTCACCAATCCTACAAACTATTCATTTTGCCGGGCTAATCATTTCGAAAGCGGAAATATTTCTGATCAAGATAAATATGGAAATGCTGCATTATATGCATCACTAGGAGAAGATGGAATTCTAAATTATGATGCCCATAATGTACCGAATCCGATGGAAATGAATTCGAGATCTAAAACCAGGTATATAAGTCCCAACGTAATGAAAGCTTTGATAGATGAAAATACACATTTGAGATTTTATTCTATGGATATACCATATGGTTTAAGACTTAAATATCAAAAATATTTGGATAAATCTGAAGCTCAAAACTCATAGTTAACTAAACCAACATTATTTGAACAAGAATCTACTGATCATTTATTTTTACGTATCTTTCCCATTTAATTTTTCTGTATAAAGTTTTTCGTAGTATCCCTATATTTTTGTTCATTCTTGAATCATATTTTAGTGAAGGGAAGTAAAAATTCAGACTCGCGGCTTTGTAATTATCTTAAAAAAGTATATTGAATAAAACAAGATATAATGAAATATCATTTAATAAGTTATAATACTAATTAAGGTAAAAAAATATGTCTAATAAGAGTCTATATACTGAATATGCGATTTCTTGCATTATTATTAATCAAACATTATTTTATCGCTAGATTTTTTAGCTGCTAATTTTGAAATACTATGAATGTTCCTTTTAACGTGTTTTTATAAAAATTGTTTTACAGATATCAAAATAGCACTTACGTAGGCCATGTATTTATTTTTAGTTTTATATGTGGATTGTTATTGATATAAATTTTTAATTTTATTGTTTTTTAGATTTTATTTACAATAATCATGTTCAGAAATTAATATATTTATTAAAAACACAACTTTAATTTATTGAATTTAAAGCGATAGTTTTTAAACAATTGCTACAGTAAAATATATATAACTCTCCAACTGATGTATGATATTTGTTGTCTTTTTGCATTCTGTGATAAGAATACTATAATAATTTATTTAAAAGATTTAAATATGATTTTTCTTACATAAAAACTAATACATCTTCTAAGTTTGACACAAACAACATATTATCATTGCTTTATACGCAGACAGTGTGGTATCTGTGCACATCTTTTTGTTATATATTAGTTTAAATGAACTATAAATGATTATTTCAACCTTTGAATATTTTCCAACTTTTAATTTGTCATTAAACGAATATAAAACTAATTTGAAGAAAATCGAACAAAAAAAAATATAATTTAACGCAAAATCTTGATTAATTTTCATAATATGCAAAAAATCTCAAGCATATTCGATAATTGAATAGTATAAATGAAAAGTTTGATCTATAATAATCCCAATTGACTTGATAAAAAAAAATTAAATTGACGCAACTGGTAAATTATGTTTAATTTTATAAGATCCAAGATATTTCCGTGATCTAAAGACTGATTATTTTGTATTATTGCCAATAAACTAGCTAGGACATGTTTTAAAGCAAAAATAAATGCTTAAATATAAATGATGTTATTGGAATCTCTATATGCTAAAGATATCAAAAATGTATAATTTTTTAAAGTTTTGCATTTATGAATCACAAAAATGAACACCTTTGTAATATGAAGCAGCTTATAAACAAGATAAAGATTATTATAGCTTTCATTTTCCTATTTTAAAAGAATAGTAGATGTATTTTAAGTTGAATTTCTAAATTATGTTTTTAAAATATCAGCCTGAATATCTAAAAAACGTAAAATTTTGGCATCAATGGCAATTAAATTTTTTTTATAAATATTATAATATGTTTTTTCTCCAAAAGAATGAAATTCGTTGTTATGGTATAAAATATGTGTGCAAAAATAAAAACCTGAATAAGGTCTTGAATTAATAATGATGTATATAAATTAAAGCAGAGAAATATTATGAAAAACTGTAGAATACAAGATAAATCTTTATAACGATTAATAGTAATATTATAATATTGCATAGAGTGTTTATCAGCCAGTTGTAAATTTTTCAAAATTTCAGACACACAGAACCCAAAAATAGATTAACAATCATGCTAAAATAATTAATTTGTAATATTTTTATTTAAGTATGGCATTTTACAAATAAATAATAATTTTAAGTGCTAATATTTGATTAGTAGCACAAATATATATACATTCAGCATTAGTGTCGAACTGTTTTAGAATAAATATACTTCTCAAAACAATCACAAACGATTTAATATAAATTTTAATATATATCTTTTCAGTGTGTGTAGCGATAGATATGTGTCTGTTCTTTTATGGCAAATAATCTTTTATAGTTTCATTACTGCTTATTTACTTAAAAATTAAAGCCAAAACTCTCTTTCTATGATCTTGTATAATAGCACAAGTTAATTTTTTAAAAATGAAATTCACTTTTAGCAAAAATACAGAAATACAATTATAAAAACTTTTGGAATCGACAGGCGATATAGTATCAGATAAATTTTATCTTAATAAATATAATGATTTCAATATTTTATTAATTTTAAAAATTTAGAATAAGCAGTAAATAATGTATAACCCTCACACATTTCAGCAATCTATAAGAGATATTTGTAGCCATAATTGGGCTATCTGAAGGTGGCTAAATGTGTAAATATAATATACACACGTAGAATTATTCAATTTATCCTTGAAGTTAAAATTAAAAAAAAATCCTTCACTATGATTCAACATCTATTTTTATTGAATTTCCCAATACATAAAAACAAAATTTATAAAATCATATGAATTTATAATATTAGATATTAAAAATCATATTTCATACCTTTGTAAAATTAAAAAAATTTATATACACTTCCTGTATCAATTTAGCATAATACATTAAAAAATCACGCATTGTAAATAAAAAAATTGCGAATAAAGAAAAATACACACGAACTATTTAATAGTTTTTAATAATTTTCTAGACTACTTTAATTTTTTCGAACAAAAGAATTATCAACTTATCTATTTGTCATAATTGACTATATTTCACTTCATAAATCACCCATCATTAAATAATTTAAATATATACTGAGCCATTTCCAAGAATATGCGACCTTTTAAATTTAATTAATTTTCCTGATACTGGAAAATTAATCAGACGTTTATATCTCCGATTAAAACATTAATTTCTTAATTTTTTGTTTTTTCAAGAAATTTTATTTAAACCTTTTAAGAAATAAATTTTACGGTACGCATACTACCAAAATCATTATATATTTAATGCTAAATATATAAAATATCGATTTTTTTATAATAAAAAGATCATCTGCTAGCGATAATAACGTCGAAAACTAATATCACTTAAATTTCTTAATATTTATTATTTTTATTTGTCATTATATGTAGATCTTTTCGCTTGTATCCACGATTGTAACCAAATTTTTGCTTGAAAAGGAAATTATTATCGCATCGACTAATTATCAAATATTTTATAGCTAATTCAACATTCAAAATAAGATTTTTTTAATAATATCTATGTTTTTAGGTACCTTGTTTTCTCAGAGCTATAAAAATTCTTTCCTTTTCCT
The DNA here is from genome assembly GCF_057557595.1 of Rhyacophila brunnea. Lineage (NCBI taxonomy): Eukaryota > Metazoa > Arthropoda > Insecta > Trichoptera > Rhyacophilidae > Rhyacophila > Rhyacophila brunnea. The sequence goes on along the minus strand of NW_028233346.1, from coordinate 661,840 downwards.
ATTATAATTTGTTTCTATATCAACCAATTATATTTTAAACACACTTCGCTGTTTTTGAGAATGTTTATTATTGTTATCATTGAAGGTTTTTTCTAAATCATAAACATTATATCTGTTTTTAATAATTTAGAATATAACAATTTTATAATATTATCGAACAAAAGATCCATTCGGGTATTTACGCATAGTTAAACTCTCAGCTAGTAAGTAAAATATAGTATTTACTCATTTTAGGCTTATAATAAATCATACAAATTCACAACTTCTAATAAATTTATGTTAATGCAGTCCAAGAAATACTGGAAAACTAATATACGGTGATCAGAGTATATAATAATGATGAAATTAATCAAACCGATAAATTAGCTACCAGATATCCTAATTCATGCATAATAAACCTGATAACACATGTCGATATTATAATTATCAGTGGCATAATTTTATGAAAGTTGAAAAGAAGAAACTTAAAAATGCGTTGCTCATGCAAATAAATTCTCACTCGCATACAAGATAAAGTAAGAACGATAAATTGTAATGGTCTTAGGATACCCATATTTGTATTTTAAGTAGATGGGAATGCGCATTAAATCTTAAAAAACAATTGATAAATTAGATAATTGGTATTGATATTCCTATCATCGCACAGATGCTAAAATTTGCCCCAAAAATATCAAATATCGTCTTCTCTGTAGAGCTGTCTATAGTCTTGGTCGTTTAAAAAGAATAAAAAACAACCCCCTAAATAAATTTCTAATTAATGGCATAATAATGGAAGAAAATTATAAAAAAACTGTATATAAGTCTGGATAGAATCTAATTTTCTATTTTTGCCAGAATATATATTAATTAAAAAATTCTTTACACAGATAACTGCGAATTATCAAGACATCTATATTTATTATCTCTATGTACCTCAACAATATCATACTAAAAATATTTTTGGTGCTAATTCTTGAAAAAAAAGGTATTTTTTTTTAATTATTTCTTAGCTTGATTGCGATGTTGCATACAAATATCTATTTATATATATTGTTCGATTGAAATACATTCTGTTAAACTAAGATTTCGTTTTCAGCTTACATTAAATAGATTCTCGATATAATAAGCGCTGATTTGCATCATTTTTACATCAAGAAAATCATTTATTTTAAATAGTTTACTGGATAAATTCTTTTTATGATTGATATTTAGACTATAAATAATTGATTAAAAAACAACTTAACTCTAAAATATTTTTATATAGTTGAAATTACTATGTATTTGTGAGAACCTTGTTCAAAGTTGTTTCTTTTTTTATTTATAAGTATTAAATCTAACGCACAAAATTTAACTGTCTAATTCAATTCTATGTATTTTTAGAAAACAAATAAGCATTTCAAGCTCGAAATTAGTCTCAGATTGTCACATTTTTCGTATAATAAATACAATCGGTCTAAAAAATAATCCTATATTAGACACAGACTTTTTGACGGCTAATCCTAGAATATTTTAATGTATATTTGAAGACTGAATGTATTTTATAATCATAATATACCCTTCTTAGAAGCCTAAATATTCTTAATATATGTTTAAAAAAAATATACATTTTCCGAACCTTTATCTAGATCTTTTTAATCGAAACATAGCTAAAATTATTGGCTAAATAAAAAATTGACTATCAAAGCAGTCTTTCTTGAATATATTTTTTTATAAGAATACAAAATAAACAGGCGAATTATATAAAGGTATAATTTTTCTATGGGTATATTCATGGCAACTATAGCTAAAAAATATATTTAACTTTGAAAATCTTTTCTGTATACAAAATCCTACGCGATATATGGGTTCTATAATATTTAGGAACATATAATTTTATGGTTAAAGAAATATTCTGCTCTTTCTAATTTAAATGATATGGAACACTAATTTCGGGCGGCATGTTATTAAAAAAAACTTATTCTGATTTATAATAAAAACGAAACTTGCTTAGTGATATAATTTACATATTTTAAAACTTTGAACGATAAAAACACAGATTAAATTCGAGTTCATGTGATATTCGAACGGTTATTTTCATTTCTATTTTTCAATTAACACAAAATTTTGCTTGAATACTAGTTTAATATCATGCCATTATACAATTGTGCATAATGGTTTTTTCCAATGAAACTCCAAAGTTCTTAGATATTTGTCTTTATTTTTTATAAATTCAAAATTAGAGTTGATTTTCTTTAAAGCTTATTTTATAATTATTTATCAGGCACAATTTTCTATATCGGACAAATTTTCAAAATTCACCTTTATTTGTAATAAATATTTTTAATTTGATTTTTTATAATTGAAATCATATAAAAACACCTAATATTACATACGTAGATTCATTCTATTTAAAACTAAACTATTACGAAAAAAGAGGATTATAAAATTTTTAGTGTTCTTTTAGGGCTACTTATGGTTATAATTTCGGTTTTTGTTCTCGTGCACAACTTTTTTGATTTCTTGTGAGCCCAACGTATTTATATTTTAGGCTATCTTCTTTTCCTCAAAGTCTTCCTCAATACCTATTTTCTTTTCGAAGCATATCAGTAAAAAAGTCTTTATTAATCCTAAGGTTTGTATATTTGAGTCAATCTGGTTTAGAAATGCAAGCACCTTTTATATTACTATGTTACCACCCCTCCTAAGTTATAATATATAGAATAATTTTTGTCTTACTCCTTTATATTATTTACAGCACAGAAGCACGGTGATAATACTTTGTATGCTAGATATTATGTGTGAATTTTACTAATATTGAGAAATTAAGAGTTTCAAAATTTCATAATTTTTTATTTATAATCATATCAAATTACTAGGATTCGTAAATATATATTTAAAGTATATATAACCCTGTTGATATTATTAAAGGTTTAAAATATTTTATAATTTTATTATTTCAAACATTTAATATAGAAAAAATATAAGTAAAAATATTGCGCTTTTTTTACAACAGAAAAAATTAAATTCACACAAAAAGAAGATATGTTTTCGTAATAAGACAGTACCTCTAAAATATTCATCAAATATATCCATTCTCGTGTATAGCCTGATCCTTTTACGTTATACTTCAAATACGATATAAGAAACATTAATATTAGGTCATATGTGTGCATTAACCAATTTGTTTTGACTATTCCAATTTTTAGTTACATTTTCTGATATATAGGGTGCCTAGAAAATTTTCTGTCCCTTGGTTATAATCATTTTATGATGACGAAAACTTTTTATCCTGATCTGGTATAAAACTAAATCTTCGATTATATTTATTTTTTTGACACACACAGCGATAAATCACTCGCATATTTTCCTTCCTTCTCAAATTTTGAATAATTTTCTTTCCTGCAAATAAAAAGCTACATATAAAAATTTATTTTATTTTTTGGGCTATTTTTTTCATAATAATTCTGTTTGTCTGTTTTATGCATACTCTCATTAAATAAAAGGTAAATATCCTCTGATATAATTGAGAAATATAATGTAAATTGATTAATAAATCTTAAAATTTTTTCAGTTTAATTAAGGTTTGGCGTATATAAAAGCCTCTATTAATAATTAAATACATATGAGAAGGGTTATCTCGGTTTTAAAATAATATAATAAAAAATCGCTACTCTAGCTTTTTTAAGTACCCCGTATTTTCTACAAAATGTGATTTTATTGCTCATGATTGAAACACTTCTGATTTTTTTTGTGAACTTTGTTGTTTATCTTTGACCCAATTTTGAATTCATGTCTAAAATTGCATCAAACAAAATAATAAAAATGCTGATTTTAGAGGTATAGTCGAATGATCAGATCCAAAGATAAGTTGAAGAATCTTTTTTAAGATCTGTTGAATAGTTATGTTTCCTTATATTGAATTTTTTAAAATGTATCATCCATACTTTATATAATTTATTAACGAAAAATTTAGTTCATACTTGTATAAATCACATTTCAAATATTTTTGATTGTGAAATCAGTATAAAAACAGAAAGTGTGATTACTCGCTGCTCTTTTGTACATCAGACAGGGACTTTGCACTTATAATAGAATATAAAAAGAAAAATTTGGCTCATGTATCTTGCTTAGAAAATCAAATAATGCATTTTAATAAATGAATATGTCACTTATTCTTTGTGTCAGAATTCATTTACATAGAGAAAGAATTAGTTGCGTTTTCATACTTTTTTAGAGCCAAAAAGAAAAGCATGAATACATTTGAAAAGATATCTTTTATTATTAAATTTAGCTGAATTTGTATGATAAATTAAATGCGAGATCTTTTTTTAGATCTGAATTTAGAGTCCTCGATAATTTTCCTTGGAATTTTAGAATATATCATGCAATTTTATTCGTAAGTATACACTGGGGTTTTTTTAATTATTACTTTATTAACGAGAATTTTCGTATAATTTTATCTTAGAAGTCACTTATACCCTGAATTATGCCAATTATTTTGTAGAAATTGTTTATTAAATGAGTTAAATTTTCACCCGAAATATTAGCATAAAATATTTCATATTAATTAATAAAAAAAGTTAAAGTTAAATTCAACAAAATTGCAGAAAAATAAAATAAATAATAAATCCAAGAACGAACATAGGAAAAAGATGTCTTTTAAAATTAGAATAGTTTCCATTTTTAAAAAAAGTTAATTAAATACAAGATGGTGAGTCATTAGAATATCTTTTAAGAGCGTTTACAAACATAAAATATATATAAAGAAATGAAACTTCCTCGAAATTTATAAGACTATTTCTTATAAGACATTTCGTGTATCATTTTGAATTATGCTAGAAAGCTGTATAACTAAGCAAAATTGTGCATATTAATTATTCATACGAAAGTTGTAGTTTAAACCTAATTTCTAATCAATGAAATAAGAATACTTACCATAATATATTAGGTGTATAATCCCATAGTAATTATTATGGTAGCCAATAAAATAATATGAAATCAAACATTAATTATCGGTAAATAATGTCCAAATAATATGGCCGATTTTTTGTGTATAGAGAGGGTTTGATTTTTTACTTGATATTATGAATGAGTAAACATGGCCAAGGAGCAACTACCATGAATTAAGTAAATATGCAGAAATAAATCTTCTGTGGTATTATTTGTACAACCAAGCAGCATAATTATTATTAAATTCCGTTATCATCGAATAATATTATAAATGTCAGTTTTATCATATCATTTATTTGGTAAATACAAACAATCGTTAATTTCACAATTTCATCATATTTTTAAAAACAAAGGTGCTTTGTAAGCATAGAAAGGAATTCTATAAGAAAAAAATGTATTCTATGATGTTAAATAAACAATTTATTTTTGATTGTACATTTTAATAATTTTATGATATTTGTTATGATTTAAAGCATAAATTTGGTATTTTTTATTTTATTCTTAAAATACACATTCTATGTAACTTTTGATTATATTTTTGCCTCTATAAGTTTATCTTTTTTACAGGGATATAGTTTTTGTATTTTAATAAATAATTGAGTAAATTTAATGAACTATTTAATCAACCTGTGTATTTTCTTTGTCTGTATTTTTATAGAAAGAAATTTACCGGTTTATTTATTTTACTGTCTGGATTATTTTTTGTGTCTTTAATATTTTTTCTATAAATTTTCAGCGAAAAATAATTTCTGTACTGGTGAGTTGTTCACTTGACGTTTTTATTTGATAGTAATGATGGAAACGATCGAGGCATTACCCTCTGAAGTTTTCCGTTATATACACAATGTTTATAACACATAATTTTGATATGATTATTTAAAATTGCCTTTTTAAAAGCGCCCATGATTTAATGTAAGATTTATACGCTATAATTTAATGTATCTTGGATTTTTTTCAACATATCAAAAATTACCTTAATTTTCTTTCATCTTCTTCTAAATAACCAGATAAACAAGTTTTCAAATAAATATTGCAAAAAATTTTCGTGAAGCTTATAAAATAATAAAACCGGTTTATATGATTAAAACTAAGCGCATCTTTTATTAAAAATATTTTGATTTACATATTAATTATATTTTGAGCAGTCTATATTTATCACAACTGTTTTTTTTTCAATAAACATCATATAATAAATGAACTATACAGGCTTTAAAGAAATAATTACAATTGTTTAACACATGTATATGATTGACTGGTTAGTAATTTATTTTGAGACAATTCATAAGGAATATAATTCGAGGCTTTTTCTCAACTATAATTTCGACAACTTTATAAATTAGTTAAATCCTTCGATATGACTATTTAAAAAAATATTTATATCGGGAACAAAGATAAAAAATTATACTTCTAGAACACAGAATAATTTACATCAGACCAGAATATATTGCTTAATCAAGACTTAAAATCTTGCTTTTTTGATAATTGTAATTTTTTGTTGCAATCGGTTGTTTTTTATCACATTTTTTAATTATAAGTGGATATTAGCGTAAATAAAGCTCATTTGCAGCTTTCGATTCTCGGATTTTGTGTAATTTACAAAGATATAATCGAAAATCTCATATAGATCGCTAAAATGTGAAGCATATGATAAAAAAAAGTTAATGCGTGTATATTTTGAGCTATTCAAATATGTAAACGGATCGAGAATATTTTAGAAAAACATAGTTATAATCAGATTTATTAGTGGTAAGTTTATTACACTGCAATTTTTTGACTCCAAAAGTTACGCAATTCAATAAACCCGAGTTCGATTTTTCGATAGTAAATTATGAAAAGGGCAGCAACTACCAATGCCGCTAAAATACAACTAAGGATAAAATTTCGGGAAGGTTTGGTTTTTTCTGCGTTTTCTTTCATTGTGTTCATTTTCATTTTTAAAAGAAGTTCTATTATCTTAATAAATAATTGTACGATTATAATAGTTCCTAAGACGTTGATCCCAAGCAGATACAGGGCAGCACCAATTAATATGGTAAGAAAGTAAAGTACATTAAAAATAAGAACCACCGATTCATATGCGTCCTTTCCATTTATGAAAAATAGATCGGCAAAAGAGAATGGAAATATTCCTAATCCAGTAGCTAAAATCAGTTTCCCCAGATTAGATCCATAATTATTATCTGAAGTTTTCATATTTATTGAGGATATATTTAGCGGAATCAAGCCTTGAACTGCGATTCCAAAAGCCAAAATAAATACAAAAATTTTTATAAATTTTAAGTTTTGTTTATCAGCGATCCAATCACAAATTTTATTTCCCGATTTTTTTTTATTTGCAGTTGGATTCTTTAATGACATTTCTAAATAAAAATTGTAGAATTTGATGATGCATTCTAATGCAATGAAGAACGCGGTGTATAGTTGAAGATATTTTTGAAGAATGGAATTTTCATTTAATGATGGTACAAATCTGCATGCTATGAAAGATGATACGAGAAATATCAATAAAATGGTTTCAACCACTTTTATTGCCATCTTGGCGATTTGACTGCTGGAACTAGATGTAGATAAGTTATTTTTAGTTGTGCTTGATTCGAAATTTCCTCTATTTATCGTGGAACCAATCATTTTTATTTTTTTGTGGTGATTTTATATTTATTTATATTTTAGCGTCAATAAATTGACTTTCTATTTTGGTCTTTTTTTTATGACTAAATATGTAATAGATTACAATGATAATTTATATTCGTCATTATTGAATATTAATTTATATATATTAAACTTAGAGTTAAATTGAATAATAGCAATTTTTATGATTTGAGATAAAAGGCAAATGAGCTACTTCGGGAAATCGGGATGGTTCAAGTATATTTAAATTTGTATAAACCTGGTATTTCGTAGACATAATTTTACGTTATTCAATATCAGTATTGATGTTATGAGATAACTTAATGAACATATAATTTAGGAGAAAACCGGGTTACTTGAGAATACCGTGGACTTTTATGTGCCTAGTATTCAATAAACTTAATGTCAAGATATCTCTTCTCATAATACGTAATTTGAGGTGAAAAAATAATATTATACATAACAAAAATCTGGCTTTTTTGAACATAGTTCAAATTTATCTGAAATTGATGTTCTATAATAAAAAATTAAGCACTGGTAAGAGAATTGAATATTAAAAATAGGTTGAATTTTGCTTTTTGATGGCTTACTCATATATAAAAAATAACGCAAATAGTAAAAAAGAAATAAAATGTTTTTTATAAAATATGATATTGATTGTTTTTTTTTAAATCTAACAAAAAAATTTTTTACCATAACCTCTTAGGAAATAGTATCTATGTAATGCATAGGTTTTTATTCTTTGGGAATCAAATATAAGAATTTTTCAAGGATAAAATATATTTTTTATATTTGTATTAATATCATGCTTAGCAAATTTTGTATCTATCAATTAATCGTATATATGACTTTTTTATCTGATAAGACCTTTCAAACCTCTTTTCATAATTTATAGTGGTTTAAATAGACTTTTAAATTTGATATTAGGTTAAATAACTTATATTAGTTCAAATTTCTCACAATTAATATAATATTGAAATAAAAGCTGTTGATGAATATATATCAGAAAAAAGGCCCCAAAAGATGCTTCAAAGTGATCGCAATATTTCCAATAAGCCAACACATTTTACTAAAGAAAATCGAAGCAACTTTATCTATAAACTAACATTGGTTTAATTGATTACATTTTTATTAAATAGTTTTCGTTTTATAAATATGCTCGATTTTTGATAAAATACCACAGAGATTACACAATATAATGTTTCAGCAGAAGAAATATTTATTATTTATTTCTGCTAAAATCAAAATTATTTGTGTGTTTTTTTCATTTAGAGATTATATTTAATCAATATAAATCTCTAAAATTTTAATATAAAAATAAAAATTTAGTACTAATAAAGATCTGTTAAGATTAAGGAATTATTTTAAAGGACGTTGTTAATACCTGTTCGATATAGCTGAGAGCTTTTTGTTTTATATTATAAATATAGGGTCAGGATATAAGAATATCAGTAGCGCATATAGATTTCTTAAATTTATTTGCGGATTTTACATAGAAAAAAAAGTGGATATTTTATAAAAATATTTAGGTCTATTTAGATATCTTATGGATAAGCAAGAAATTTAAGAATTCAAATAAAACTATTTTAATTAAATTTGGATATCGGTGATAAACCATAAATCTTAGGATATTTTTTCTAGATGTTTGTGGATCTAAAAATTAGGAATTAGCAGCTTGGTTTTCCAATATAGCGAAAAAAAAGTAGAACAGAAAAAAATGTTCTTAAAAACATATTCGTGTGATTTTTTATGGATAATTTTTAAATGAGTTCTGTTATCAAAATAATAAGCACCTATTTTTTAATATATAGTTGCTATAATATCATTGAAAGGTTCCACACCTTTGAAATTAATACATGTCAATGATTTTATTTTTTAAGTATATTTATAGAATAAAACCAGTATTATTAATTAAGAATTATTCTTATTTTTTTAGATAAAATATTTGAATTTGCAAAGAAATAGTATATTTGATTGATACAATTTATGGTATAAATATAAATTTTATATGCTTTTTATTTCAGTAAGAACAGATATAGGTGAAATAACAGACTCCGAAATATATAATTCTGGTATTTCGTTAAGGGTATTATGAAATTTATGAATGTGCGAAATAAATAAAAATATGGAAGGAGAACTCTTGGATGTTTTGGCCTTTTGGTTGTGTATTTTTATATAAACCTTATTTTTTAAACGTCTTTAGGCTTCTGAACCGTAAATACATGCAAAAAACCAACAAAAAAAACATATCAAAACTGAATTTTTAATTAATTTGCATTATAATAAAAAATCAGTTAAAGAATTTTTTCATGTCTGGACATGATTGTCAAAATTGATTAGAACCTATTTTTTGCGTGTTAGTTTGCACTACATTTACGTAGTTCACGATTTCAACACTATGATTGGTTGTTTCATGATTACATACAAAATGATGACGAATCGATATACACCCTCTATATATCCGTGTGTATTTTTTACTCAAATGTAAATTTTTCGAACAAAATTTCATAATGTATTCTTGGTTCTATTTCATAACGTGAAAAGTATCATTTTACTTCTTTTGTTTCTCTCCACCATGTCTAAAAACCACACGCCATTTAGTCTTTGCCCTTAATTATATTTAAACCGCTTAAATCGACCTTTGACAGCTTCTAAAACTATATTTAGGAGACCGATAGCATTTTCTGGTCTCCATAAAATTATTTTTACTTTAATTTTTAATATCTTTTTTCACTTGATAAATTGTTATTCTTGAAATAACCAAATCTTTCATTTGTTCTACCCAATAATATTATCGCAAATAAATCTAGCATAACGTCAATTGTATAATATGACTCATTAAAGCCTTTAATTTAAATATTGGTTCACTTTTTGACCTTAAATTCTTCCTCATCTTAATTTTTTTAAACTGGTTAGAATTTGAAGATTTGCTTAATAAATTTGACGGAAAATTTTCTATATTTATATTCTAGTCAATCTATGTGAAATACTAGTGTTGTAGTTTCAAGTTGTTCGTGACCTTTAATCCTTTTTTTCAAGATCAATTTAAAAATCTGCAAGCACAAATCCGACACACAAGAGTCATAATTGCCTAAAAATCCAATTATTTTTTAAATGCAGGAAGATGATCAAAAAAATTATTTTTTTCAAAGAATCTATTAGTTTTCTGATTTTTTTTTATCTACAGAGAGAATTCTACCTCTATCTGGATTTTTTAGTTTTGTACTTGAATAATATAGTTTTCCTGGACAGTTTGATCATAAAGAAAAATTAGGCATGCTGTTTATATTTTCTTTGTTTATTGTATTTAAACCCGATAAAATTATTTTATAAGTTTTACATTAAAAACAAAATTATCGATATTTTATGACTGTTAAGGAGCTAAAAATCCCGGACGAAGTAGAAGCATGGATGCAAGCTCTCACACCCCGAAAGACACTTGAACGCATCATATTTGAGAAAAGAAGAGCGGATGATGAAGATAGATTAGGGGAAGGTGGAAAAAGTGTATGTATCAAAGAATTATGCAATATTCCCAATGGACTGACCACGTCTCAATATATAAAAAGAAACTTAATCAATAAATAAATAAAATATTTTGTGGCTAAGAAAAGCGTAAAAATTATAGAAATAAATTGTTTATTAAGTTTTCATATTTTTATAATATTTTATGTGTATATTATTTAGCCTTTTATGTATATTACAAGAATAAATTTCAATAGTTCATTATACCTTGAAAAAATAATGGTCAATTATAAACTTAATTTTTTAAATTTTCACACGTTAAGATCTTACAAATATTGTATATAAGGCTGAGATTTTTCCACATTTTAAGTCGAAAAAAAACTTAAATATTAGTATGTCGGACTCGAATATAGCAAACATTAATATAATTGGATATTTGAATATACTTATTTCAGATTTACATTCTTTATAATTTCTCAGATGTATTTATTCAATCAAATATTTATTTATATTATTCGAATTTCACATTATTTACAATTTCTCAGATGTATTGATTCGATCAAATATTTGTTTATACTTATTTCAGATTCATATTCTTTGCGATATTTCTAGATGTATGAATTCAATCAAATATTTGTTTATACTTATTTTAGTTTCATATTCTTTACGATCTTCTTAGATGTATTTATTCAATCAAATATTTGTTTATACTTATTCTAATTTCATAGATGTATCTTCTACGCTTATGACTTATCAATTCAAATATATTTTCAATTATATTCTTTGAGCGTATGATTTTAGCTATCATTGCTGCTCTCAACTCCTTAATATACAAATCTAGAAAATACAATTGATAAAATGTTCATTTTATAGAAAAAATCGCGTAAAAATGGTACTGGGCTATCTTTTCTTTTAGATCACATAAATACACTTAAATAAAAGATAATTTTATGTGTTCTAAGAAGATCTCTTAGGCACTCCTTACAATAAATAATGGTAAAAAATTTCACAGAGATCAAAGTAGATACAGAATAAAAACAAACATTAAATTATAGAATAAAGGGCCTGAAATTTTTAGTTATAATTTTAAGGATATTTTATAACTCTGATAGAAAAGCATAGCTAGTAGTGACAATATAAACATAGTTGAAAACGAAAAATTAAGAAAGTATGATCTCCTAGCATCTGAGCCATCACTAATATAAAAGTGCAGAATAAAAGTTATACCATATGTTATTACTTGACACGGAGTGTTGACACAGTATTTTGAAAATTACCTGAAGGAGCATGAAGTCGCGAACTAGATCGAGGTATATATACAAACCTGGGGATTGAGAAAGACCCTTGAATTAATAGGTGTGGAAAGAAGGGGTAGTATTGAAGAAGATATCCAAAAGTGTAAATACGTTGTTCACACGGGGAAACAAGCAAGTTTTGCTCGAGAACAAAAACTAAAATTTGAACCATGTATATATTCAGTCTTATAAATAAAACCAATTTTTAATGTCTATGCCGAAAAAAAAAATTTACCATTTAAAATTATTCTTATTTATAAGCCAGAATAGAAATAAATTTGATTTTTCACAGGATAGATCCACAATAAGCAAGTTATTTTTATGCATGGGTGACATAATGAAATTTCTCATGTGGTTTTGGGAAATATAAATATTTTAAATTAAAATATAATATTCGAATTGCCTAAATTTCTGATATTTTACCATAATTTTCGCAATAATATACGTTTTTTAAGTCATTTAAAATTGTGTGTTTATCTTTCAAGAAAAATTGCAAAAATTAAATTCAAAGAATATATTCACAGTATATCTTGGATATATTTAATTTAAATTGACAAAAGAAGTTATTTATATTGCTTAAATATGTATTTATGTCTTTTTTTGTTTGCTACATGTTTCTAATATTTAAAATTTGATTTTTTCTATATACCTGATTTTTTGAATTCCTTTCAATATATTATATCACATCAAACCTAAATAATTCATTTTAAGCGCAATTATTGAATATATCTCTCATATTATAGTATCCTTCAAACATTAAATTATATTTGTATCTTATATTTCATCATAACCCAATAGTTTAACACCAAACCTAAATAATTCATTTTAAGCGCAATTATTCAATATATCCCACATATTATAGTATCCTTCAAACATTAAATTATATTGGTGTCTTATATTTCATCATAACCCAATAGTTTAACACCAAACCTAAATAATTCATTTTAAGCGCAATTATTCAATATATCCCACATATTATAGTATCCTTCAAACATTAAATTATATTGGTGTCTTATATTTCATCATAACCCAATAGTTTAACACCAAACCTAAATAATTCATTTTAAGCGCAATTATTCAATATATCCCACATATTATAGTATCCTTCAAACATTAAATTATATTGGTGTCTTATATTTCATCATAACCCAATAGTTTATAGCCGCATCCTGATATTTCATCTTAACTGTAATAATTCAATATATCCCCAATATTATGGTATCCTTCAAACATTATTTTATAACCAAACCTAAATATTTCATCTTAACCGTAAGTATTTAATCTGTCCCAATATTATTTTATATTAGTGTCTTATATTTCATCAGGGCCCTATCACTAAACCCAGTGTCTATATTCTCTTAATGTAAAATCAGAATCTAATTGCTCTTTATCGATCTAATTTACTTTAAAAAAACCAAATTGCTTTAATAAATTTTATATTTTTTATATCAACTGATTATTACGTACCGTCTCATTCATTTTACATCACCTCCCAAATCCCCTTCAATAAAAATGACAACAAGCAGAAGATTTCTATTATCATGGTTAACCCAAATAACGAACATAAAAATAGAAAAAGTTGAAGATGTTGGCAAGGGAGTCCATTTATGCACAGCACTAATAAATCGAGACGCCGAGTCTACCCAACTTATACAGAAGAGCATAGTCAGGAGTCCACGAACAGAAGTAGATTATCTCAAGAATTTAAAACTTTGTCAGGCATATTTTACAGAAAACAAGATTATTCTTCATTTTCCGATTGAACGGATGTATAAATGTAAGATGCAAGATAATCTTGAATTTTTGCAATGGTTTTATAAATTTTATACGGAAGATTTTGGTGTTCCCAAACCTAATATCTCGGAAATCAATAAAAGCTTGAGTAAAAATGAACATATTTCGAGTAGAAATGATCCTTTAGATAAAAATGAATTTGATATGAGCTTTAGAACACTTAGCATACATGAAGAAAATAAAATACAAAGATTTGGTAATGAAAAGCAGACTACAAACGTGGATAAACAAAGTAAAATGAAAATATCTGGAGATAAAAACCAGACTTCGAGGATTCATGAAGATAATAAAATGAAAGGATTTAGTGATGAAAAGCAGACTTTAAGTGTTGATAAACAAAATAAAATGAAAATATCTGGAGATAGAAACCAGACTTCGAGTATTCATGAAGATACTAAAATGAAAAGATTCAGTGATGAAAATCGGACTACGATTACTGATAATAAAATTAAAAGACTTGACAACGAGAATCAGACTTCGGACTTTACAAAAGATTCAAAATCAAATTTTGAATCTTCTCAAAAAAATAGTATTTATAATAATAAGCAACAAAATTTCAAAGAAAATATGTCACCGTGTAGCTCAGTAAATTCAATTACGCTCCTAAAATTTCGAGAATCAAGTGATAAAGATACTTTAAGAAAATCAATAGAAGATAGTTCAACTTCATTCAACGAAAAACCAGATATTCAAGAAACTAAAATTATTGAAGAAAATCGTTTCTCGCCTAATTGTACCAAATGCGTCCAAAACTTTGAAGATTATCATGATATAGAAGATAAACGAGAACTATTAGAAGAAAAAATAAAATATTATGACAATAAAATGATGGCACTGATAAAAGAAGAACAAGAATTACTAAATAAAGTAAAAGAAGAAGAATACAAGAATGAAATACTAATAAAATCACTTGAAAAACAATTTTATGAGGAAAAAAGACAAATAAATAATATGCATAACGAAGAAAAAATAAATTTAGAAGCTTTTTATGAGAATAAAATAAAACAAATGATTGGAATGAATGAAAATGATGACGAAAGTAACGAAAAAAAGAAATTACTCGATACTATCGAAATCTTGGAAAATAAAATGGATACATTTATTGGTGAAAAGGATGAAATTATAACTATTTATGAAACAAAATTAAAAAAACAAGAAGATTTGTATGTTCAATCGATAAACTTATTGAGTCAAGATCTTGAATCTTGGAAAAATGATGGAATTTATTATTATCAGAAATTAAAAGAGATTAAGGCATTTGTACTTGAAAATGATATTGAGGAAGAGCTCAGAAATAACTTACTTGAAATATTGCATAAAAGGTCTGATAAAAATGTTCTAAATTAAAAATATCGTGTCTAATATCTTTAATCGCATATTTCGAAAAGGTAAAATGTTTTCTTTCCAATAAAAGTAGCATGAATAAAATATTTCTCTTCCAGTAAAAAAGATTCATAAAATAAAAAAAATATTTATTTTTAAAAAAGATTCGCAAACAAATAATCTCTCATTTTGCTAAGAAATATCCAAAAAATGTCTCTCTTTTTTAAAAAAATATTCATAAAGGAAAAAATAATCCACGCCTTGCAAAAAAAAAAGAAAAATTAAATTCTCTTTCTGATGAAAAAAACAATCATAAAATAGCCTTTAAAATTAAACTTCAAATTAGGATGTTTTTTCTATTTATCATTTAATGTAAAAATATGTCTTTGAAAAATACTTAGTTAAAAATATTACTGAAGATCAAATGAAAGCATTTCAGACTAATGTAAAACAATTATTCCTGCATTGAATCTATTTTTACATTACACCCCACAAAAATAAATATCGGAATATATGAAAGCCAACAAATCAATATCAACCCATATATCACACATATACAAATTTAAAATCTATTAAAAGGCTCTTTACTCGTAAAACCAATAAAATTATATTTTTTTGAATTTCTGATATCAACAAAAATAGTTTTGGGTAACTATAAATCATCTCTAAATGAAAAAATACACATTCGGCGAAACTTCCATAATCTTATCTCAAGAAGATGAATAGATCAACATAAGATGTCAAAAGATGCACTGTGTTGTTTTGATATTCCAAAAACCCATCTACGCCTCAGCAAAAGTTATATTAAAACAAAAATATCACATAGTAAAAATACATCATATAAACGCATTATGTACTATCAGTGTCAATATTTATAAAAATCTGAACACAAAAAGTCAAGTCGTATATTAAGGTTTAAGAATGCTGCTTATAACAGAAACATACACCTACACAATAAAATCTAATTTAAAATTATTAGAAGTCGTGTATTAAGGTTTTGGAATTCTGATTATAGAAAAAAAGTTTACACCGAGAAAATATAATGTTAAAAGACACATCATTGTATAAGTTTTCGGCTTATAAGATGTATATCTAAGATTTTATTTGCTTGGAAATAAAGGAAATATGTTTTTTTAGAGCAATCTAAAGTTTTGCGCTGGCAAGCATGAAAAGCCAAAAAAAAACTCTCCCTGAAATAAATATAATTAACAGATTATGAATTTTAGTTGTGACTTTTCAATCTTTTATGTAACTACAAATAAATGTATATTTTTTGAATATTTTGCATATAATTTATAAATTTCTATTCCAAACGCTTATACTTCGAATAAATTATTTTTTATTATTTTCAAACATTATTATTGCAGATTCATTTTTTCAGTAAACTATGTTTTTGTTTTAATAACCTTGGTTTTTACTTTGCTTTTTTATAAATTTGTAAATAAAATCACTACAAAACAGATTCAAAAAAATACATAAAGTTTTTGATTTCGTTATAGTGGTTCATATGTACAAACAACCAGATAAAAAGTGTGCCACGAAGAAACATATAAATTTCAAATAAATTTTATGTTCGTAACAAATACAATTTTATTTTCATAATATTTTGTGCGACCGATGTCTTCGAAAAACAAAACATAAATGTTTAAAGTAAAGCTTTGATGGTAATTAATGTTGACTAAATAGTTTTTGAAAATCAATATATGTTTATTTTTGGAAAAACGGTTATACCAAGAAGTTCACAGTAATTATATCTATTTTTAGCTATATAATCAATATTTTGGCTAAAATAAGCATTGATATATCTTTATGACCAGATTATAACGACAATACATATATTTGAAAGTACTACTAGATTGATAATTTTTTAAAAATAACATTAAAAGTCATATAAATAGTAGGAATTTTCTTTTTTTTATCAATAAAATGTATTTTTTATAATTATTATGGTCGTAAATGAAGCCAAGATGCATGCAGGCACATGATAATATGTAAAAATTTGAAAAAAGCTTAGATATGATCCTTCTTTTTTGGAATCTATTTATGTGATTTTCAAGCTAAAATTTTATTGTATGTATCACTAAGCAGAATTTTAAAAAAAAATGTTTTTCGGGGCTTAAACATAAGCACTATGTTCAATAATATGTGATGACGCTTTTTGAAATTATTAATTTTTGCATCAAACATTCCAGATTACTAGATCTAATGTAAAAATATAGATTACAAAAGTACATGGCATATATTTTTAAGTATAAGAGTGTAGAGATTATTTAACGTGGTTATAAGCACATTATACAATATAAAATTAAATTAGTAGAAACGTACATGAGTGCATAATAAATTTTCACTTAATAATCAAAATGAACGAATTTTATTGGTCAATTTTCTTTATTTCAGTATACAATGATGTAAAAGTTTTTCAATTTGTCAGCCTATTTATATTATTCTAAGCTAAAAAAAAACATAATTTTGTTGAACAATTATCTTTTATATAGAAAGCACTGATGTTTTTTAAAACCTTTAACTTTTTTAACAAATTTATATCATTACAAATTGAAAAGCATAATTTTGTTGACCAATTATCTTTTATATAGAAAGCACTGATGTTTTTTAAAACCTTTAACTTTTTTGATCCATTTGTATCATTTTAAGCTCAAAATACATAAGTTTGTGTCAATTTTTTATTATAGTAAGCACCGATATACTCTTTTCGCTTTTTTTACCGATTTAATTCATTCCAAGCTAAAGAGACATAAGTTTATTTTCCAATTATATTTTATATGGTAAGCACTGATGTTTTTTTTGGCCCTTTTCACTTTTTAACACATTTATATCATTCCAAGTTGAAAAGAAATAAGTTTGTTCACCAATTATCTTTTAAACAGTACTCACTGATGTTTTATTGAAAGTTTTAAACATTATCAACCCATTTATATAATTTTAAGCTAAAAAGACATGTTTTTATTCCCCAATTATCATTTATATGGTAAGCAAAGATTTTTTTAAAAACCATTAACTTTTTTGACTGTTTTATATCATTTTAAGCTAAAAATGCATAAGTTTGTGTCGATTTCTTAATATGGTAGTCACCGATATACCCTTTTCACTTTGTTAACCTATTTATATCATTTCAAGCTAAAAAGACATAAGTTTATTGCAGTTGTACCAAAAAAAGTAAATAATTAAGAGTGTACAATTATTAACCCAAAAATGACCTATACCATACAATAAAAATAGGAACTAGAATCTATAATTACGTAAATATTTAAACACACCCTTCCCGTTTAACAATGTCAAAATACTACGATTTAGACGATATTGAACTAAATGAACAAAAGATAAAAGTGAAATTTCCACACGATCTAAATATATTCAATACAAAATACAAAAAAAATAAAAACATAAGCCTTCCTCTCTTCATCTGCTCATTCTTTATAGAAAATGAAAACTGTGTAATTGACCTTGAATCTGTTCTTACACACGAGGAAAGGGAAAGAATGCAGGTCGATCCACCACGATACTCCTTTTCTAAAAATAATGAATCTATTGTAAATTTTTACGGTCTCAATAATATTTTAAAAAGAAATTTGTGCTTTAAATTGGATATAATGTTTTGTGAAAGGATGAGATTCTTCTTGAAAATGCTGTATTCGGATGATTTGAATGAAGAGGAAATGATGAGATTGGATTCTATTGAAAGAAAAATTATTTTGGGTGCTAGAAGTAATTATTTGCAGTTTAATAAAATATGAATTAATTATTTATGGTTTAATGTAGTTTATTTTTTTGGGCTGTATGATTAAAAACCCATTTAGATTTAAATTCATTTGGAATATAATATTAATTATTTATGGTTTATTTTCAGGGTTAAGTGATTAAAAATCCATTCAGATTTAAATTTATTTGGAATATAATATTAATTACTTGCATTTCATACTTGCATTTCAATTTAATTACTTGTATTTCAATTTAATATATCATTTGTTTGACTGAAATTATAGCCCTTTCTATTTAAATTTAAACCGAATAATAGAGTTTATTGTTCGTTTCGAATTAGAAATGGTTTTTTATATGCTGGAGTTACATCACTTCAATTAAAATTACTTTGGAATAATAATATTTATTGCTCGTGGTTGAATTGGAAATGTTTTTATTGACACAAATAAATCCTTTTCAAATAAGAATAATTTTAGAATAGCAGAATTAAATAATATATAGTTGTACATGGTGTATTTGCTTTCCGGAAATATTTTAACTATTTAAATATCTTTTTATTTATATGTTAATTTTAGTATTTTAATTTTAGATTTTCTCTTCCCGCATAAGTGATTAATTTCGCGTGTACACATCATATTTATACTCTTGATTACATCATCTTCGCTAAATCCTCTTCGATACCTCTACTGTTTCAATAACTTTAAATAATCTTTACAAAATTAAAACCAATTATCTACAATTCAAGTATAATTTTAAAAATTATGAAAAATATTTGGGTTGCTAAAGGTATATTTAAAAACATAATAATTTTTTTTAAAAATTATACCAAATTTAATAAATTGTTCGTTTGAGTTTAAAATTATCCCATATGTTATAACATGGGACGGTGTGGTGACACGATATCATAAAAGGTATCTGAAGGAACTAGATGTCACTAGCTAGGTTGAGGCATATATACAAACCTGGGATTGAGAAAAACCCTTGAATTAATAAGTCTCGAAAGAAGGAGGGGTATTGAAGAAGATTTTGGAGAAGAGAAGATAACCGAAAGTATAAATACGCTGTGCGTACAGAGAATCAAGCAAGCTGTGCCTGAGAACAAAAACTAAAATTACAACTATAAATTTATCGTATAAATAAAAAATACTTATTAAGGGCAATTATTATTAATTTCAAATAATTTTTCTGCATGGGGTCTATTATTTACATTGATTATATTTTGATTTTTTTTCCATAAAATTTAATTAATAATAACTGTAAAATTACTTTTTTTTCCAGTATGCCAGCATATTTTTTAAAATTCTCTAAAGTCAACTATTATCAAAGCCAATGGTTTTAGCTTATTTACTATGCTGTAAAATATATTTTATATAAAGATTGTTGATATTGAATATAAAGACTTTTGCTTTTTGCGAAACTGATGTTTTTTATTAGTTTAAATTTATTTTATTGAATTTTATTTTTTTGCGTGAAGGTTTAGTATGGCTCTATAGATCAAGTCTTATTGGTTTCAATTCAATTTACCACCCTAACACCCATCCAATATATCTTAGAATTTTTAAAATTATTCATTCTAATGTCTTCTTGTAGCATATTGTTTATCATATGACCGGATTCTTTGATTTCTTGACACATTAATGTACGATAGTTGGTAATTTGTGTTTATGACATTCTATGAAAACTTTTAAAAATACAGCCATTATTTTATTTTTATTAAGTCAATATTTTAAGTCTTATAAAGTATGATATAGTTATTATATTTAAGTTTAAATTATCTTTCAAAACTTTATTAATATTTTTTTAACAAATTACCAGGCAAAATTTCATATTTAAACACAAATTCAGCCGAAAAAATAATCATTGATAATACCTTTTTTATTTTTTTTATACAATTTTTTTTTGAAGTGCAAAATCTTTTGAGCAATTTATATATAATTTTCGCAATAAATAAATCGCTTATTTCTATAATATTAAACACACTTTACTTGTTAGACAATAGCAGTTACAATTGAATAGATTTATTTGTATTTTTATGCTATTAAATTATACAGTTCTACGTTTCTATGGTTTAATTTTGTTTTTATGCCGATTATAATCCATAAAAGTTAAAAATTGATCAGAATTTTTTTTTATAGGTTGATATTGGATTTTTTTGAGAAAGTATTAACAATGTTAAATCAATAAAAATACAAGTTAGGATTAATTTAAGGAGTTTTAAAAATAATACCATTTGTATGAATTTTACTAAATTTGATCTGTTTCATATAACCATAAAAATACCATGACATAAGTTCTATGAATTTAAATACAATATAAAAACCCTTTTTTATAATTATATTAATGGTATGCACCCTCAAATATGTAATTAGTACTTGTAAAAACTGGCATAATAATTTTAAATAAAGAACACACAAAAAGAAATTTTATATTTATGAATATCTTCATTGAAGTATCATCAAAAAGATTTTTAAGTAAGAAAAAAACTCATCATTATTCCATAGTCGTTTTTATTCAGCCTAGTTTTTGACATGTAAATATTTTAAGATTGAAAATAATTTATAATAATAAAAAAGTGAACATATATGGCAGTTTTAAACTGTTAATGTATGACTAATATTATTTTATACATTTAACACAAGTATATTGGTCGGTTAACTGTGTATTGATTTCATAATAAATTCTATATATTAACACAATGCCCAAGAAGATCTAACCATTAAATTCTTACTATTTAAATTTTCTGTATTTGAAGTATTATCACCATATACGAAGTCTATTGGGATATTATCTTATGTATAATATTTTTTTGAATTATAATCAGAAAATCTCTCTTAAAATGCAAAATAATGTAATAATTGTTATATAAAAAGCTGAAAATTATAATATTTATTTAACGTTTGACACTATAAAATTTATACCGTTTTTTTGTTGAAGCATTGATATGTGAAAAATAATATGCACACATAAAAAAAATTCTTGTGGATAAGTCTTTCCTGGTTTTAAGAGAAAAATAATCTTGAGAATATTTTTTTGATTAAAATAGATAGTTACGTTTCTATTAATTCTTTATACAATAAAACTGTTCAAAATAAGGGGTGATAGACTACTTTACACTATTTTCAAGAATAATATTATATGAAATATTAAAATTCGTTATAAATAGGAAAAAATCGATAGCAAAACTAAAATTAATAAAAATATAGGCATTTTCAACTGATTAAAAGTATGATAATTCCGTGCCTTCTCTCCATGAATATGTGTATGTTTATATCTATATTTGTTAAATTTCAACCTAAGTAGTTTAACTCGAAAAGCACAATGGGTGTGTAAAGTCTTTTAAAGATCCACGAACAAAAATATTATAATTTTAACTAAGATGAAATTACCGCTCTAAAAGGATTGAAATTTGTGGGATTTTGTTTTTATTTAAAGATCAAAGCATGTATTGCTAGTAGATATCTATATTTGCATACTTGAAATAAAATTGGCATTTGTAGAATTAATTTTATTCTGTAAATATATAAATATTAATGTGAGGTAACCACAATTTTAAAAACAGATATTGTGAGGTAACATAAATTTAAATATAACAGATATTGTGAGGTAAAATAAATTTTAATATAACAGATATTGTGATTAACATGAATTTTAAAAACAAATATTGTGTGGTAACATGGATCTTAAACACAGGAATTGTAAGGTAACATGGATCTTAAAAACAAATATTGTGAGGTAACATGAATTTTAAAAACAGATATTGTGAGGTAACATAAATTTAAATATAACTGATATTAATGTTATTATTTTATATTTCAAAGTAAAAAACATATATTGAGAAGGGCGCTATGTTCATTTCACAGAATTAAAATCTATTATTGTCTATTGCATTTAAAAATCAAAAAAAGATTATATAGAAATTTTATTAATGGTTTTATTCGTGATTATAATGACTATATTCGTATATTTAAATGAATTATTCTATGTATGGATTGAATGTGTTCTAAAAATCACTTACAAACCAAAAAAATAAGTTTTCATGCATTTGATTATATGTGAAATTTTTTGAAACGTACGTGATTTTAAATATCCATCTAACTAAGTTTCAAATATTTGATATTTACTTGACAAAAAAAAATTTTCATCTAAATAATTTTACTAATCAGGGTGGTCATGAATCCAATTCCAAAAATTTAAATATTGCGATACATAAATAATACAAACATTAAATTTGATTAGTTAATTTTTTTAACATATATTCAAATACTAAAACTCCTAAGTTTCAAAAAAAATATAAATTTAGTGTTAGATAAATTAGACATGAAATCCCTGACAATCAGAGAAAAAATATTGATATGCATAGGCACAATAATACTCTTCTTTTGCATAACAAATTGCCACAACGAACGTATGTTTGGCTTAGAATCCGAGCCAGGATATCTTTTCGGTGCAGTTAACAGCAACGTAACATTTGTAAACCAGCACAAATTCGCACATACTTTTGTTTATAAAAGAGTATCAACAGAAGGACATTTCCACATTCATGTAAAAAACATGCCAGGCGTTCTTCTAACTATTCTTCCTGACGATACATTAGGATACAAATTTTTTGGTAAAACTGAATCGATAAGAGGGGAAAAGTTTTCCGATATGCGAAGTCCTGTTGTAAAAACACCAGATTCACTTTCTATTTTTAGAATTACTGGTGTAGATGAGAGCGATGATATTTATATTATGCATGAAGATCTCTGTTTGTCTTATAATCCTATTAGAAAAAAGTTTGAGAAAAGAGAATGTGATGAGTATGCGCTTGAACAGAGGTTTATACCGATTGGTCCGAAAGATGGTGCTAGAATTATGGATACTTTTCCTGCGTTTGATGTGGAACTTAAACAAAAACTTTTGACGGAAAAATAATTGTTGAGTTGCTGGATTTATAGGATATCAGAATAAAAAATATTTTCAGCTATTTTTTTTAATTATATATGGCTACACCTATGTGTTTTATGCAGTTCAATATAAGTTATTCTGAATAAAAAATATCAACTGTTATTTTTGTAACATAAGATTTCTACATTATATAATTTATGCTTGGTAATATAAGTTTTTTTCGATAAAAAAATATTTTATGTCATTTTTCTAATATAATATGGATTGTCCTTAAATTTTATGCTTGATAGCGCATGTTTTACAGAATAAAATATATTTTCTACTATCTATTAATTATACTTGGATTGGCCTTAAATTTTTTGTTTGATAGTACAAGTTTTACAGGATAAAAAAATATAAACTATTATTTTTGTAATATATATGGATCTCACTTCAAATTCTATGCTTAATACAAGTTTTACAGAATAAAAAAACATCGAATTCTATTTTTACAAAATAATATATAGATCTTTCCTTAAATATTATGCTTGATAATACAAGTTTTACAGAATAAAAAATATTTTCAGCTACTTTTTAATTATATATGGCTACACCTATAAGTTTTATGCAGTTCAATATAAGTTTTTCTGAATAAAAAATTTCAACTGTTATTTTTATAACATAAGATTTCCACATTATGCAATGTATGTTTTGTAATATAAGTTTTTTTTCGATAAAAAGATATTTTTAGTCATTTTTATAGCATAATATGGTACTATATATAAATTTCATGCTTATTAAAAGGCTTTCCACAATAAAATATATTTTCAACTATGTTTACAATATAAAATTTTTATACGAAAACATTAAGTTTTTCTAAAATTGTAAACATAGTGCTTTGTAAACTATATGACACCCATAATCATATTTTTTTCATATAATTTAAGAAATTAATGGGGCATTTTGATAAAAATCCATATAATAATTTATTTGATCTTTGAATGATCATCATCAAAAAGAATAACAATGTTGGTCATCTTATGAGTTTTAATGCAATACACAATCATAAAGGCCTTCAAAAAGCAAAACCAGATTTCATTATGATTTAAGTAAATGCTCACATATTCTTTATTAAGGAACCCGAAGTATTATCACAGATTTTATAGATAAATGGTGATGAACAAAGAAATCTATTAAGTAATGTGCATCTTAATATGGTACAGCGAAAACAGTATAAAATATGATATTATTTGAGTGAAAAAATTTATAGAAAAAACCGTAAATACAAGGCAGAAAGTGTTGTAATTGTTATAAAATTCAGAAAACTACACAAATTAAATAATATAGTTATTTTTTTGTTTTACAAAGGACAAGGAATCATAAATTCTGATATAAGAAAAGTCTTAATTATAATAAACAAAAATAAAAGAATATAATTGTTTTTTTATTTATGCAAAGACAGGAAATCTGTAAGGTTTTATCTAAATAGAAACCAATAAAGATATAACATAAATAACATGCCCACTTCGATTTTTTTTTAATTTTAAAGGCAAGAAATCAGTAAATTTAATATAAAAGTCAGATAAATCCGGAAATAAAAAAAATTAATAAAGAAGTATTCTTTTATTTACGTAAAAGCAAAATCTTAAAAAAAAATTACAAGTTTATATAAATAATTTATCAAACCGAAATTTTTTATTTGAATAAAACTAATAAATTAAGAAATCAAGGAATTTGTTTTTAATTTACATTTTCTTTTGAATTCAGGAATATTTGACCCTTTCATCGATCATATAAAAATAAAAGGGCTTAGAGTTATACGTTATAAATAAATAGAAAAAATAATTAGAAGTGCATGCCTATATCAAAAAAATAAGCATTTTGCATACTTTAAGATAAAGAAGTTACCTTATAAATACGCCTATAACAACTAAATCCATATATTTATATACAAAAATAAATAAAAAACAATATTTCGTCTTGTATATATCTAATCATGTAAAAAAATAGGCCATTTATACTAAAAGCAATGAGTATTGTTTAGTTTTCTATCACCCATATATGAATAAGAGAAGTTTTATATATGAGATTAATTTAATTTTTAGTTAAAAGATTAGTCCGATAACCTACTTATTAAAAATAAATGAACAGTTATTTTGATTTTTATGCCAAAAACATACTGGCTATAGAGTGGAGAAGCGTAATAGAAACATAATATTTAATTTATCGAAAATATCATTGGTAAATAAATACATTTGAGTTTCAGAAACGGTATTATATTGCCATTTGAGCATAGCTTTTCAAAGAATTTATTATAAAAAAAATTGTGTGTGGGCTAAACATATAATTTGATAGTTTATTATACTTTATAATAAAAAATATAAATGTAAATTCTTATTAAGAAGAAATAAATTCAATATTAAAGTTATCTTATATATAAATTTTTATCGAAAAAATTAAGTTGATAGATTGTGCTTTGCTTAGGATTTTTAAAAAAATATAAAACAATGATTTTGCCATTAAAAACACATAAATTGAGCTAAAATTACACAATATTTACACCTCACAAGTAACAATAGGATTTTATTAGCAGTGAAACTTTTATTTATATCTAAATTAGCTGAATAATATTTTATATGCATTTAAATAAAATAAAAAACTTCTATTTAATGTATTTTTGTATGATTACGAAGATGTTTAAATCATTAAAAACCTTTTTTAGGTATATAGTGTCTGTATTCAATAGCTTTTATTAACGGTATGGGATTTATTAATATTTATAGCGAAAAATAATGCATATGAAAAAATACAGCACAAAATACATAAAAAATATTAATTTGATCATCATAGGCGAAACTAGAATTTTTTTAAAAGAAATAATTTTAAAATAACAATAAAAATATTAACTAAGAATTTTTGTTTAATTGTACCAAGAAATTAGAAGGTAAAATTGAAAAGAACAGTTAAAAAAAAAGAAGGTAAAATTTTAAGAAAAATTAAGAAAGAAACTAGATAGATTATTAAAGATAATTTGCAGCCCAAAATCTATAGAAAGAATATTAAAGATAATTTACAACCCAAAATATATATAAAGGGAATAAAAATATCATTAAGGATAATTTGCAGCCCAAAATATAAGGAAAGGGAATAAAAATATTATTAAAGATAATTTGCAGCCCAAAATATATAGAAAGAGATCAAAAATATTATTAAAGATAATTTGCAGCCCAAAATATAAGGAAAGAGAATAAAAATATTATTAAAGATAATTTATAGCCCAAAATATATAGAAAGAGAATAAAAATATTATTAAAGATAATTTGCAGCCCAAAATATGCAGAAAGAGAACAAAAATATTATTAAAGATAATTTGCTGCGTAAAATATATAGAAAGAGAATAAAAATATATAGAACGAGAATAACAAATAATTCGAGATAATTTGCAACCCAAAATATATAGAAAGAGAATAAAAATATTATTAAAGATAATTTGCAACCCAAAATATATAGAAAGAGAATAAAAATATTATTAAAGATAATTTGCATCCCAAAATATACAGAAAATTATCAATCATGCAAATAAGCAAAACAATGTTGCATAAAAAAGAAATCATCACTATTTTATTGGCATGACTTTAACCAATATATTCTTCAAATATATTTGAAGTTGCCCCTAATAAATGGCGTACGACACAGCACTGGCAACATACACCCCCGATGGCAGATTAATACAAGTTGAACGAGCCCAAGAAGCTTCAGAACAAGGAACACTGGTTGTTTTCTCAACAACAGAAACATATACTTTACTAGCAATAGAAAAAAGAAACACGAACAAGTTGATGGTAGACGACGACGACGCTAAACTAATTTTGATATGTCCAATAAAAAAGATATACATGTCATTTTCAGGTTTGTCACCAGATTCATATGCAATACGAAACGAAGCACGACTTATTGTACGAAACTATCGATTAACAAATGGAGAAGACATAACATTGAAAAGGTTAGCTTATATTTTGAGTGAGTATAAACATAAATACACGATTGAAGGAGGGAAAAGACCATTTGGAGTAAGAACTTTGCTTATTGGAATGGATAGCGATGAAAATGGGAAAAGATCAAAAGTATATATTGTTGAGCCAGATGGTAATTTTAGTGAATACTATAAAGGGGCGATTGGAAATAGGTCCCAAAGTGTTGTTAAATATTTGGAAGAAAATGAGGGTGATGCTTTGGATGGGATTTTTCAGGTTGTTCAAAATGATGTATCTAAAATTTGTTGTTTTAAAGTTGGAAAGGAAATTGAACAGGTTAGTGCTGAAGATATCAGTAGCTATATAAATATGCTCTATGAAAAACAGATCAAGGGCGATAAATAAATTTGAAATATTGTCCAAAGTAAGAATTATGTTTTTAATAATAATATCAATTTAATAGTTATCATAAAAAAGATTCACTTTGGTTCCTTTTAACTATGTAAAGTATATAAAGGTGTTAAGAATATCAGTAGAAGCGTACACACAAATAATAGGATCGACGATATAACTTAGTAAAAAAATATCTTAATACAAGGTGCACTGAGAAAGATTGTAAGGATGTAGAAGAGGAAAGAAAGATCAACCAAATGAATTTGATTTGTATCTAGGGTATTTCTCTAACAAATATAAAAAGACCAAATTAACTTACAAATCAAAACTATTTTTATGTTTCTTATTTCTAAAACTCTATCACTGCAAGACAATTGAACCCATCTCATTTAAGAGAATAAAAGCAGCTGATGTAGATATATCAGGTGAAGGTGTCAAAAGATGTATCAAAGTCTTGTGCAATATTCCATATGGACTGACCACGTCTCAATTGATAAATCGATAAAAATAAAATAACCAATAAATAAATAAAATAGTTTCTTTGGTTGATCAGATTCTTTAGTCCATACTCAATATTGTGTCTTAAACAACAAGCTGAAGTACAGCATTAAAAATAGAAAGATGTAAGAAAGAAATATAGAGATGAAAGGTTAAATACCTTTATGTTTTTTGATCATAATAAAGGCAAAGTGTATGAAGCTCTAATTGACTCAATTAAAAGTAAAAATCAACAAAAATTTATTTAATTATAAATATTTTTTATTTATGGGCTAATTTATAGCTGTAATTTTAGTTTTTGTTACCAGGCACAACTTGCTTGATTATCTTTAAAACAGCTTATTTAACTTTTCGACTATATTCTCCTTTCCAAAGTCTTCTTCAATACCTTTCCTTCCTCCGAGACCTATAAATTCTAGGGGGTTTTCTCAATCCCAAGGCCTGTATATATGCCACAAGCTGGTTTGTGACATCTAGTTCCTTCAGGTATCTTTTATGATATCGTGTCACTACCCCGTCTCATGTTATACCAAACAAAAATTTATTTAATTATAATAATTTTCATATTATATTTCAATGTTTACAAAAGTATTATTTTTTTATGCTATTCAGATAAATTTTGTAACCGGGGAATTTGTCTGCTGATACAATCAAGGTGGGTTTAGCTATTATTTTAAAAAAATTGTTAACATCATAAAAAAGTTGTTAATATCATAAAAAAATTGTTAACATCATAAAAAAAATTTCTACCCTTAATCACATATTAGTATTTTTAAAAAGAATATCAGCCGAATCGGTGTTGAGTCGAACTAAGCCTAGAAGAAAAACTTGATATTTGAACTTACAACCCTCGATATAACTTCCTAATAAAAATATCGTTATAATTTTTTTATATTAAAAATATACATGGGACTCGGAGGTGTGTCTAATTAGGTGTATAAAGACTATATTTTAAAAGGAATTTAAACTCTATACATAATGTCATGATAATCAAAGTATTAATTTTTTTATGTGGATTTTTGTAGATTCGCAATATACATAAAATAAAACCATGATATATTTTTTGATAAATCGCATCTTCTAAATTTTAAACAAAACCATTGATCAACTAATATTTTTTTAAACGGAGCGGGCTGTTCGTATAAACAAGAAAAATACAGCACGACAACACTAAAAATTTATTATATAATTACTTGTATTGAACGTAATCTGGTTTTATAACAAAGAAATATTTCAAAAGGCTTGTTCTTAGATAGACAGATTTTTGTAGTAAAATATTTATCATCTAAAATATCTTTTTTTTTAATTTAGAACGTAAAATATGAGTAAATCATTTTTTAAAACACGGAGATCTTATTAGCTTGATATAAAAACAATAAATACAATATATATCCGAAAAACAAAAAAAAACATATTTTATAAACTAAGAAACAGCCATTATTTTTTAAAAAAATATATTTAATTTAAAAAAATTTATTTCAACTTGTAAAATTATTTTATTCTAATTAAAAATAGTTTATATACATTTTTTAGTTAGCTTTTCATGTTTATACATCAAAAGATTATGAATAAAAATTTTTTAACGGGTATTAAATGAAAATTTGTTTTATATGCACATAAGTGTTTAAAAATGAACAAAATTAAGATTACAATATAATTGTATCTAAATAAGCATTTTGTTTTGAAAAAAATTTTAAAATAACAGCTCTAGATTTTATAAAAAAAAAAATTTTAAAAATTATTGGAAAACATTTTAATGCATATTTTTGTTACTTTAACATATAATTTGATTTTTTTAATTGTATATATTACCATATGTACCATTTTAGATTCCTTTAGAATTTCTTAGGAAGAAAAAGTTAAATATATAATTTTCCCGAGAATTGAAAATAGCCTTATTAAAAAAACAATGTATAATTATTGTCATTACTAAATGATTAAGTTGACATTATAGTCGTTACATTCACGAACATAGTCAAATTTAACTATTTGAAAACGTAGTGTTTAATACTAATAAGCCATATAAATTTATTTTGACAGTATAGATATTCTAGTGCTCTTATTTCTTAAAGTAAAATTTAAAAAGACAAAAATAAAATAGAATAGAATATATATTTTATATAAACATATTATTTACATTAATGCTTAAACAACAGAGCGGCACGTAGATGAACTGCGGATTATCATATATTTATTATACAATATACACGCCACACCTTAAAATTACCATAATTTTTTTTTGGTGCATAAATTTTGTATATACTGACAGTAAAGACAAAATAAATTCTATATATCAAATTTTATGACAATCACAAGCTGAAATTTCAGTTTAAAAAACAAAAGCAAATCTAATTATTTACAAAAACTTAATACCTTTTTTTTCTGACAAAACTCTAATGATTTTATTTGTGGTTCTGCAAAAAGTATAAATCAAATCATGATGCAGTGATAAAAGATACTGTATTATTATAATTTACATTTTATGCATTCAAAACAAGACTTAAAACAAAATTTGCTATGAATTATCATCCAAAGAAGGACCTATGGAGTCTTTTATTGTATATCATACACCAAAACTAATATATATTGCCTTAAATATCATGCACAAAACTATTACCATGTTTTTTTTTCTATTTCATTTATGTAAAAAGAACTATATAATTTACTCTGAACTATCATGCACAAAAATGATATCATAATATTTCTTTCTATTACATTATTATATAAAGATTTGATTTTTCTTTGCTTTAGACCAACATGCTATAAAAGCCAATGATACTATTTAATTCTCATATTCTATGAGGCCAAGACTTAAGCACGAAATAAATTATATTTGAGCTTTTTTTAACATATTAATTAAACCTTTCTTTTGCTTCATTTTATAAAATAAATATTATAAACGTACTGTAGCCATGAATGTATCTGAAAAGAATCTGATGTTTAACTTTCAAAATTTTTTACTCTAAGAATCATATAATTCTCAGCCAGAATTAGTAAGTATGTCGTTATTCAAAGATCCTGTGCTGCACTTTATTCTACCTTTATAACAAAAGGCAATCTTTGTAATGAGAATATTATAACTAGAATTTAAATTGAAGATTATTTGAGTAGATAAAAGAAACACATTAATAATAATAATTTTAAAATTGTTTTCTATTTATTCATTCTATTAAATTAAAGAAAACTTATTATGGAAAATAAAATATCTTATGAATTTTTGAGAATTTGGCATATATATAGTTTAAAACATGATAAATTAACAACAACTTTAGATAAATATCAATCAATAAATTAAAAATTATACACTCTTAATAACTTTTAAATGAATTTCTATATAAGAATCGAGTCTTATTATATCATGGCAGCACATAAATACGGGTAAAAAAATGTGCCTTTTAGGGTGGCAATGACCAGCAGTTTTTATGTATGCCTCAAAGTTATTCAGCAATTTTTTTGTGGCTTTTAGTAATTTTTAAAATATACACTTGTACATCAAATGCTAGCGATGAATGTAATAAATTACAATATCGGGTCGTTTATATGAACTTCCGATCAAACCATCCAAACAGTGTATAATAATAATGATTTTTGTTTACTACTTTTACCATTATAAAGTTTTCTATAATTAAGTTTTACGATATTTTACACAAATACACCATTCAATATTAGACTATACTAGTATAAATGACATAAATAAATTTTTAAATTTTAGCATTATTTTTTAGATAAAAACACCTTGAAAATTTTAATTTTTTTGCATAGAATATTTATATAAAATCATCCAATTTTACTAAGGGCTAATTATTGCCCTAAATTTTCATGTTCGGTCGCGAAGAACTTCAGGTTGCTCTATATTAAAGATTTGATGTATATTATTTTTAAGCACATCCTGCTTATAGTATTCACAGAAAATATTCTACGCTTAATAATCATATTTTTTAGTTTTATTTATAATATTATTGTTAGTTATATGCATTCGCTTTCGTTGGCACCCCCAATTTTATTTTTTATTATCTACGTTAGTTTACATTTAATTTATTTTGAATGATTATAATTGAATAAATTTCACAAAAATATAACAATTGTAATTTCTTTAAATAAATTAAACTTCACAAATAACAAAAACACACTTTGACAGTCCATTAAAAGAACCAAAGTTATGGGGAAAAATAATGATTTATGATAAATAATCATAATTTCTTCAAATAATTAACCTTAATAGAAAAATGACCATAAAATGTTAAATTTATACATATTCGAATATTGATAGTCGATTTAATTGTAAACACATGTCATGTTTTAAAGGGATTCAATAGTGTATAAATCTTACACAAAAAGTATATTTTTTTTGTTTCTGATGTATAGTATAAAGAGAAAGAAAATACATAAATGAATTGTATGATTCGGTCTATAAAATAGTATCTTTGTCCATAGAAATATTTCAAATATGATGTTGCTGTCCTTCACATTATTTTGGTCTTTTGAAATAATATATCTATGACGAAACAGTGAAAAGCTTTTACGGCAAAAGCTAAATTGTTTTACCTGCTATAATAATTTTTTATTAAAATAATTGCGGGATATTAATATTCGTGAATTTTTCATCAAATGTATGTTTTTAAAGTGGCCTTTTCATATCCAATTTATTATAATGAATATATGGGATCTCTAGAGAATAAAAATGTGCTATAAACATAATTTCTATAGATATATTAAAGAATCTGTAAAAAAATATAGATATGAATTATTTTTATACTGAATAATAATAAAATGAAATAACACTGCATAAATTTTAGTTCGCAAATTTTCATAATATTATATAGCTATCTTTATTACATACAGGTATATCCGCTTATATACCGCTGTTTGTTTTTTCCAAATTTTTGTATAAACTCCATTGGAATGTACCCAAATATTATATTTATATTTAATCATATACGAGATTTTATTTTATGTTTACCTTTTGATATGCTATTCATGTCTTCGTTTGATATTGTTGTAGTTCAATTTACGATATAAATTTTAGTATATAATTGATATCTATCCTAATAAAATAACATATAATGACTTTTTTTTTGTTATTTAGATCTATTATACCGGCGCACTATATATATACAATTCTGCATCCTCTATTGAATTTTGACAACTTTAAAATTCACATAAACCACCCCTGCACATAAAAAGGCGATTTACACTTAATTAAGACGAGGTTCTAACCAAAAACACAAAAAAATCTCCTTTACATATAACAAATACCACATACCAATAATGCCTTTTATATTTAAAGTTACGTTCAAGATCTGTTCGATTTGTTTTAGTGCCTTGGAGAAGTGTATATCTATAATTTATGTTGACTCATGCCATAGGTTGACTTCCCAGATATTTTTATATCTTTTTCTGCCAGGCGGCATTGATTAAAAAGTTATATTGATTGTTTATTATATAGAATTCAATTGTTCAGTAATTTTCAGTGATATTTTAAGCCTCATATTTACACCAGTAAAAATATTTACAGTTTTTATATGTAATTGTATCCTATTTCCGAACATATTATTTCTATACAATTTACTGGTGATTTTCTTTGAAAAACCTGCATTTTAGAGAAAGAATACATTATGAATATTTGAGTGTAGTGTGTGCAACTTACATTAAGTATATTAGATTTAACTTTATAAATAAGTTTTCATAAGTTAAAGCTATTTCTAATCTTACTCCAAATATCTAATTGTATAGATTAATCGTGTTCATTTTAGATTTTTTTGCTTACTAAATCGCTTATTAAATATTTTAATATATTTACTCCGCATAAAATATTGTCTATTTTAAATTACTCGAAGAATTTAAGCAACAAAAAATTTTAAATATCATAAAAAAAAGCTCCTAAAAAATGTAAGCGATAGGAAGAAAGTTCACAATAGCGTTGAAAATTAATCGAATCCCTGCTATTAAAAAAATAACCCGTGTTTTAAATCATCTAATTTTCGAATATATTATTTTTTGTCGAATATATCAACTAAATTCAAAAATGAATAGCATTTTGTGACTGTCAAAATAGAAAATAGGTGTTAATATATTCTTTTTTTTTTGTGAATATTTATGTGTCTATTTTATAATTGCATAACAGTAAACGATGTGCCATGGATGTAAATAAATTGTATGTCTTCTGGTCACAAAAATTATCAAATTTGTGTAGTATTGTTCTCTAGCGCAACAATGTTTGAGATTTAGCGTTTCTTTTTATGTATAGTAATATCATAACGAAAAGTAATTTCATGATATATTCTTTAATAGAAATTATTACAAAAAAACCGACTAGTAATAGAAGGCAATGATCGATAGATATTTTTACTTTTTTTATGCGTATATGTGTCTATCTTATATTTAAAGAGTCTTTTTCAATATAATTAATTTTTCTTTTTGGTTACTTTTTAAAAAATGACGATATCAACGCAAAATTTCTTTAAAAATATAGCAAAATTGTATTTAACTCACATTGTATACCATTATGATATATAATTTTATTTTTTTATGTTGATTTTATTATATTTTTAGTATCAAAATTATGTTGTAAACCATATACCTATATCATATTGTGTTAATAACATGCACTATAATTTAATAAAAGATAACCCTTTTGTATCTGAGTTATACATACATGCAGAAAAAATAAATTTTTTGAAATTTCACAGTTAAATAACATTTACAAAAACTTAAAACTCTGTTTAAAATTTTATACACTATAATGGACCATCGATGGTATAAATCATATAAATTTTTGCGCTAGTATACAAGCTCTTTTAACAAATGTATCCAGATGCTAATGTATAATTTTAGCATGATAGAAAATTTTTTTTTTCTCGATCATAAAATTCACATGAAAAACTAGAATCGGGGCTTATTATATATAGAATTTTTATATGTTTTAGTTTTTTTTAGACTATTTCTACTGCTTTATGAATGACTAGAATTCATACTGATAGGTTATTATTTATAGAAAAATTTTAAGTTTTTCTGCAATCGTCAACAGCTTCCTGAATGCCTAAACGGATAATATCTAATATTATCAAAGTAATTTAAGTTTTTTTCTCTGCTTTCAGCTTTTTATATGACATAATTTTCAATATCTAATATAGTCAAAATAATTTGAGTTTTTTTCTCTGCTTTCAGCTTCCTGAATGACTAAACTGATAATATCTAATATTATCAAAGTAATTTAAGTTTTAAACAGTCGAAACTATCTTCTTAGATGAATAGACTGTGAATAAGTAATAGAATCAAAATAATTGAAGTTTTTGTTATCTAGTCACCAATTTCTTCTTAAATGGCTAAACTAAAAACGTTATTTGTATTGTTTCTAGATTTAGAAGAGTTATAATATACTTTTCATATATTTGTTTGACAATTTTTTTTTATTGATGCAAAAATGACACTAATATTTATAGCTATTCATTTCTTAAAACTAAAAAAATTACAAATTTAATGAAAATTATATAAATTAACAATAAATTTAACTTCTATAAACTATAAAAATTACAAATTAAAAAGGCATTCGACCATCTTCAAATTATAAAAATTATATGTTATCATA